>NC_134570.1:139472766-139780980 GCF_050947875.1 Dermacentor variabilis | reverse complement strand
CCTGACGCCGTCCCGGCCTCCACCGTTCAGAGCCAACGGTGAGAGCACCTACTTTGCCTCGTCTGCCAGTTCAAGCCACCACGGACCAACAGTACGGTGATAACGCCGCCCTGTTACTTGTACGCCGCCTTATCGCTTAGGGTTTAGCGTTACCGGTAGCTTGAGCAGGAACTTGTGGTACTCTATATAGGCGTTGAGGCCGCTCCAGTTGCTTGCTATGCTTGTTCACGACTGTGCTTTGGTGTTTGTCTTTTACCTACTCGTGAACACATTTGTCGATTTTACTATGTTCTCCCTGTTTTTTGCGTACATTTCTCAATGCGCCGCAAGTCTGCAAGCATGAGGAACATTCGCTAAGCAACCAAATTGACAGAAGAAAATGAATTTGAGTGCGTATTTCGGGCGATTTTCTCCGAGCGCCCTTAAGTGAATTGACAACAGCATAATTGCATGAAGAATGTAGAAATATGAAATCAATACCGGATTGGGGGTGCACTACGAAGAAATCAGGTGAGGGAGAAATAAAAGAAACAGACTTCATTTGTACTCACGGTGCCGAAGTACATTAGATGTTCCCAGACTGTGAGGTCGCTGAAGAGTAGGTCTCGTTGTGGGCAGAAGCCGATGGTCGCGCGCGCCACGTTCGTGTGCTTCACCACATCGTAGCCGCAGACGAAAACGCGACCAGAAGTCGGCTTCAGTAGCCCTGTAAGGAAAGATTCTTAGGCTATAATGCCACAAGACCAGCAACGCTTCTGTGCTTCCGCTAAATGTAGCTTAGAATGCACTTTGCCTGACTTAGTGACGAACGAGAGACAAGAGCGAAGTGGACGAATCTTTTCATCATTGAATGGTCGCGCATTTTTCCGCATTTATACTTACCTAAAATGCATAAAACCTGGTGTGTAACTTGTGTGTCTGCTTATTAACTTAAGCAACGCAGCTAGGAAAGAGAGCTGGGTACGGTGAAACAACCGTTTTTTTTTTTAATACGAAAGCATTACTTGCTCCATTTCGCGAATATCCTGTCGGCGTAATGGCCCACGCCGCAGAGTAAAAACACTGAGAATATGCTCGCACTGACAACACATCTTTCAGGGAGGATCCTGCGAACGAAGTAAATGAATGCCTTTGAAAAGCAAATTTGGTAAATTTCGGTCTGGGTGGGAATGGAACCCGTGCCTCCAGTGTGCGAGGCGAGCCCGCTTCCCAGACACCACGGAGGAGGCTCCACGGTTCTCGATGGGGGGGGGGGGGGGGGGTATTTTGTGAGAGTTCACCTCGAGCACATATCCATTTCGTCTGCTGCTAAAGTGCTGATTGGCTGGGCTCTGGGCTGGGTTACGCGTCAGAAGGAGGCGGCCACTCCAGCCAATCAGAACTTCAACAGCAGACGAAATGGACAGGTGCACGAGGTGGACTCTCACAGAATACCCCCTCCCCCCCCCCCTTCCTGCTTCAATAAAGGTGTGCCTAGTGCGTGCGTCATTACACACGTCGCGTCACACGCGGGCAAGTGAGCGCGTTGAGACGCTTGGCGCATTTTGATTTGGCCTTACCGAGGTGCCGATAGAACGCAGGCGAGAGCTTGCGCGGGCAAGAAACGCGCGAAAAGAACATTTCACCAAAGGGACTATAATTTCGCATGCCCACATGTAAGCCGTCTTAAGTGTTTCTGCCGTAGGTTTGTGGCAGTGAACCTGGGAGCGCGTGTCGCACGGTGCATGGAGCGCACTCTAGCAAGCGTCTTGCACGCTCTATTTGTTTGTAGCTTTAGCGGATGCAGACCCTGATCGCGCTCGCGCATTGTCTGCAAAAGTTTACAGACAGGCCATTAGCAATGTACATGAGACCACATGCGCCGCCATTTGCAGATTTCGAGGCGTGGCAGCAGTAATAGACGACGGGCGAGCGCAATTAGACAGGGCATCCACTAAGCCTACAAATAGGAGAGTAGGCGATCTGCTCGTCAGAGTGTTCTGCATACACAATGTCGCACACGCTCCCATTTTCACTGTCATTAAACTTGCGACTGTACATGTTCAAATACAGAACGGCCCTCACAGTAATGCTGTGCTATCTTCAATGCAAATTGTTGCATTAAAATTTGCACTGCACCTTTAAAAAGTTCTTAAGTTATTAGGAATATATGGCAACTATCTCCAAAAAAATGGAAGTGACAATTTAAACACTGTAACTCCGAAAGAAAAACTGAATGTTTGCGTTCTGTGAGCGGCACTGGTGGAGAGTTTGAAGCAAGTAAAATCAATAAATACTAAATTAGACTTTGGAATATATGTTTGTTATTTGAATCAGGTAAGGTTTTCAGAACTTTCCATGACAAGTTGCCGGAATTTAAAGCTAAGTGTAATGCAGCGCACTTGCCCACTGTAGCGCTTCTTCATATGCAGTCAGAAAATTGTTATGTATTGCTTTTCTTCTGCAGTTACGTTGTTTATATTCGTTAATTTTAGGTATGTGATTGTTGCCGATTTCCTGATAAAATTTCTCAACTCCGGAATAAACATTCCATTAGCATAAGTTACAGAACTTTATAATTTTAAGCATAATAAATAAAACTTGATTTCATATTTACTGCATGCCTCATATAGACGCTGCTGGTAATCAA
This sequence comes from Dermacentor variabilis, assembly GCF_050947875.1. NCBI lineage: Eukaryota > Metazoa > Arthropoda > Arachnida > Ixodida > Ixodidae > Dermacentor > Dermacentor variabilis. The sequence continues at coordinate 139,778,351 of NC_134570.1, read as the reverse complement.
ACCGGTGTTTTGTTTTTCTTTCGAACTGTAATTTCTTGTCGTCAGTCACAAACATAAAAGCCAGCACAAAATCCGCGTCCCCTTCAACGCACTTCCCTTGTCTAAACCATGCTTGGGCTAAATTATGTATGAACAAGCCGATCCTTCTAGTTTAAACCTTGCCTCGAACATTTTCCAGGTTCTTCTTGCGAATAGCGATAAGACAAATTATATTGTGTCTAGCTAAGGAGAAAAAGTCTGATAACAAAATAACCCGACAAAGCCTCTTAGTTCACCCATCTCGGTTCGCATATTGCGTGTCTCAGTTGGCCTGCGATTCAGAAGGCGTTTCCGGGATACGTGTACTGCGTCAGAATGCACGGGTGAGCGAGCCGAACATTTCCACAAAATGTAGTGCATTGACATGTCACAAACGGCATTTATAAATGGCACTCGCCGAACAGGTACTCGCATAAATCAAATCATCGCGAGCCTGCTTACGCAGCCGGGATTACATGTTTTCTCAGACTGCAATCTCGCAGTTCACTGCCCAACGCCGAAGCTTTCTCAAAGGCAACACGAGCTGCGCAATCTCTCTTCTGGTTGTTGCAACACAACAGTGCCAACATGCGAATGGCCCGAATATGGCAAGCGACACGCGACGTTAGATCACAAACTCCGAGTTCTTTGCTGCGGCATATTAAGCCCCCCATGTGCTTTGCGACATCGCAATAATTAGTGCGTGGTGCCTTCACAATTTGCAGCATTCTCTGACGTATGTGCCCTGCTCTTCATTCATACGAGCTTACGCACTATGTGACATCAAAGGGCACCCGCGCTGCACCCTCATAAACTCCCGCGTTGATTGTGCTATAACTTCAAGGTACGCCTATGCTTCGCGACGTTGTAAGCCCCGTGACATCTCATTGCATTATGGCATCTCAGTGCATCTGCGGTCAATATTATGAACCTCTGAGCTATGCATGGGACATGATGGTAAACTTTTCCAAAATCCTTACACAGCACATCATGTCATTTTGATGCCTTGTGTTTTGTTATCACGAGATGATGCGCTCCGATGTCTATGACGCACGTTGGACATGATGAGTCCGCTGTATGATTGCACGACAAGGTTGCATTTTATTACGTTGTAGAACGTTGAGCTCTGCGGCGTATCGGGAACAAATTTTGCTCTTCGCACAGCATATTAGCGCTTTGTGGTGAGTCTCTATGTTCTATTGCTTCACAATGATCCAGCGACCTGTAGCATTATGATTCCATACTTTCGTTAAAGCTACTCTTTATACGTGTTTATGACACAACGAGGCCCCACCGTAGCCTACGGTCTGATGCACTTTGTTTTCGGTTGTCAAGGTCAGCTGTGCTTTGTAAGTCAAATGCATCGCTTTGTAAATGTAAACTGTGAGATTAGGTTCATGTTTCTCTGCCTTTCCTGACACCACTACCCTGGTTTGCCCTGCGAAATAACAAGACTATGCATATTATTACATCGCGAGCTTCATCTCAGTCGCGTAAAGCTGACATCGAAGCGTCTATGTCCTTTGACATCACGGAATCGTTCCTGTAACCTAACGGCTCATAACAGACCACAGCAGTATAACGCTACTAGAGTCTGCAAAGGGGACCTCGCGTAGAAGCCAGACACTCTTTGAAAAGCATCATTTGGTAGTGCCATAAACATTCCCTTTTTTAGGTCCTGTGGTATTGTCCTACTTATATAACAACCAACACTTCCATCAATTGCGGTATCAATAACACAAAAACATTTAAAAACATTTTTTTAATATCTTGCATAAAATGTTTGACGTCATGCATCACATTTGCTGAAATAGATGTCATAAGCGGCTCGATGAGACGGTTCCCAGAAAACTCATCTACGATGGCTATTTAAGTACGCGAATAGCCGAAACGCGTTAGGTATGAGGTGTGCCTGGCCCCGGGACTCCCTGAGGAAACGCTGCGCTTTCTGGCGGCGCCACTGTGAAATCCGCGCATGCTCAGCTTCGCATGCACTGTGCTCCAAGTTGGCATCACTGATCTGATTAATTGAAGAGTGGCACACACCCACGTGAACGGCCTTACATTTAGGGCTGCATTGCCTTCACGAACCACCCACACCTTTAAAATGCATTATCTTTGGGATCGGCCCACATTTCTGGTGGGATCGCTAGATAGCTAGATAGCCGGAAAGAAAACTTGACTAACAACTTCCGAAAGGCTATCCGCATTAGAAGCAAATGCAGCTTGGAGAGTATAGCCTAATGTGCCAGATGAACGTGATCGAGTGGGTGGCAAATCCGGTTTGGTGCACGAAACATCGAGTGTCTGATTGGCGCACCGGACATCAAGCGCCACGGTCTTCGCGTGAGTTTCGAGAACGCGTACATTTTTTTTTATATTTGCATGTCGAAAAATTTTTTATAGCCTCCTGCTTTGGTCAGCATTCCTTTACTGACAGCCAAATCTAATTTAACTGCACTTGTTTTCCGGTTTCGCATTGGCGGGCGATTCCTTTATCCACCTATAGTAGCGTGGTGCCGGATCCCGGAAGAAAGATATGAGACGCTCCGAGTTTGCCGATAACAGTCCGCTAACTATCTATCATCTTGTAAATAAACCCATCCTTTCTGTAACAATTGAATCTCGTTTGAAAGCCGATTCGGGGCTCTGACACACCTTGCGTTGCATTCAGATTTGATATCGACCACACCGTCACACGACTACTTTCATGGCCGCACCGGAACCGTTGCGTAGGACTCCCTTTATAAGAGCTCTGCTATGAGACCGAGTTTCATTTAACACTTGTGCCTCACTGCTGCTGTCGGGTGTCTGAAATTTAGGACCGTGCAGTAGAGGTTTCTTGGCATGCTTTTTACAGGACCGGGGAGTTTCTCTTATTCCTACAGCTGCATATTTCTTCGTGCCTTATAATTTCAAAGGAGCAGCGCGTCCAAAATGGGGACGTGAGGGCTTGCTTCGTGTACGAGGTCAAATCAAGTGCTCGCAAATTGCCGGACCATTCGAAATCGGACGCTCACCTGCGACGACGTTCATGAGAGTCGTTTTTCCAGCACCGTTGCGGCCCACCAGTGCAGTGGCTTGCTTCTCGAAGGCCTGGAAGCTTACGCTCTTCAGAGCTTCCTTGGCACCATGGGACTGCGAGAGATTTCGCACAGAATTTCGCCACTGTGGCGGTAGCGGTTACAGTGAGGTTACAGCTGCGTTTCTGGCGCCATAGTATTGCAGCGTGCACGCGCGCGTGCGCTTTGGTAATTCTAGGAGAATATTGTCACGTGCTGGCGTGACCTAGCAGTAAACGCGATTCACTTTATGCCACGGCCACATTCAAGCATTCCGATGAATTCTTAATTCCGAGATGCCTACTCTGTAAGAGCCCTTGCTTTCTCAGTGTAGACACTGACCGTAAGTTGGTCGAGCCAGAGTCACATTATTTATTTATTTATCTATTTATTTATTTATTTATTTATTTACTAATGCGATAGCGTTAAGGGCCCCGTGTCCCACAACATCCGGCTTCGGCAACGGTGACGTTGTCCGTAAAGGAAAAATCATACTGAAAACGCATCTCAATTCACGCAGGCCTTCCGAGTGGCGCAGAGGCGTTACTGAACTAATTGAATTTCTTAAAGTAATATGCGTCAGAAAATTGGTAATGTACGACTTACACACAACCTCCAGACATGATAGCGTCGGATTGTAATTTGAATATACGAGAAAACATAATTTTCTTACGCGGTAACTCAAACACAAACCCTTTTTCCAGCTGTCGTTTGAGGTCTGTCTTAGTAGGAGCGGCGCACCCTAGAAAACCCTAGAAAGCTCGCCTTCGCGCGTAGCGTTCGTCGGCAGCGTTTCCAGGAAAACATTAAGGCTACACAAGCTGCACTTGCTGGCAAGCGTCACAAGCACTCAAGGATCTTTGAATGTTATAGCGTTCCACTATTAAAGGGCGAAGCTTAAGCGTCCTGTTATTTATTTATTTATTTATTCTTGTTTTTATTGATTTATTTATTTCATTGGTGATTCTAGGTTACGCTAGTGTCTGAAAATATAAGGATCTTTGGAGTTCTTGCTATAGTGTACGTGCCCTCTTATTACAAAGGCGTAAGTCCTGCTTGGAAGTAATATTTCGCTTGAGTTGACCGTGGCTCGCTTGAGCACCCCGGTTTACAGCCACTTTACTTTTCCTTTTTCTGCTTAGCACTTAGAACGCGTTATCAAAAAAGCGTTTCCCGCGTTATTGTCGCACTCCCAGCCTCGCATTAATTTGCTGCAAGAAAAGTGCGAGCGTTATGCGAGTAAATGCAGTGTTATCGTTATGCACTTTCTCCGCGCATATGTTTCGCCGTTTAAGCATTTCAAGAGTATTTCTTCCAAGCTGTTTATATAACTTGTGCGGCCCGCATTAATTTGTATTCATCGTTATTCGTTCGCAGGAGGTTCCGCTTGCCGCTTCTACTTTGTGACATGCTTCTGTATACTGCTGTCACTCTATATTTTGACGCGGTCTGTCAAGAAAACTGAAGCCGAATTAAGCACCTCGTTATTTTTTCGGGGCTGAGAACTTGTACGTCAGGAAATCGCGATAACTGGCTCAGAGACATTAGACGCTATGGATTTTTAGCCACAGGTGAAATCGTCCGTGCTTCCGAGCTTCGCCTGCTCCGTCTCCGTCTCGGAATGAGGATCGACTTTGCTCACCACTGTCAGGTCCTCGATGTGCACAGCGGGCTTTGCGTCCGGCGGCGCACTCTCGAAGCGCTCGTCGCTGAAATGCAGCGGACCCGTGGGCAGCCGGCGTGGCGTCGGTGACGGACTCCAGAAGCTCGACTGCGAGGTCACGAAATTTCATCGCTCACGAAGCACGGTCAAGCGTGGCGCGCGCTCTCTTAGCACAGCACGCTAGCTGTGAACGATTATTTAAGTAAATATCAACACTCTCGCATTTCGAAGCAACAGCCCAGCTTTCGCCTAGTCGACTCTTTCTGAAGCGTTACGTTTTGGGCGAGTAGGTTATCCATAATTCTTTAGGAACTCATGCACGCACAAAGACAGGACGTCGAACGAAGGAGGGGCGCACACCATGCGCAAGCATCAACTAGCTTTTATTGTGACAGCGACATATATATATATATATATATATATATATATATATATATATATATATATATATATATATATATATATATATATATATATATGTCGCTGTCACAATAAAAGCTAGTTGATATATATATATATATATATATATATATATATATATATATATATATATATATATATATGTACGCGTCCACAATCAGGGAAAACCAGAGGCAAGGTTGCAGTGGTTGCTATTCTATATTTAACAGATGCACGATTTTGTTTTCTCACATAAATCGATTAACCAGGGAGATAGTCGAGGCCAGAGAAATTTTTCGGCATGATCAGAGTGATAAGGAAACGAGGTATCTGGAGGGTGAAACCGTAATGCAGTGAAAAGTTTTTGTTTCTGCGGCACATGGTGGCTATGCAGTTTTTTTTTTAGTTGTTTTCTTGCCTCCCTGTGTTTCCCTGATAGTGGAAGCGTAATATATGTCACTGTCACAATAAAAGACTTTCGGTCCGATGACTCTTGCGGGAATCGTAGCACCTTACTAGTAATAGCTGACACGTAGTGACCCGGAAGGCACAACTAAACCGAGAAATCAGAGTGCCAGCAAAGCTGATTGCATATATTATCTATAGTTGGTCAATTTCGAAATTTGGAAAGAAAGGTACACACGCCGCAGCGTGCCTAAATTGGCCGTCTCAAGGGCTTCTTAGAAGCTTCCAACCTCAGGGGCGTGAAATGGCTCGGGCAAATTGCTTGAAAGCAAGCTTTGAATATTTCCTTGCCACGCTTCGAACATTTGCCGTTGAAATTTAGAAGTTTGAAGCGGCATAAGCTCCTGGTAGCATGCTGAATTTCTGGCTCGTGGTTCTCGCATATTGTGAAAGACTGATATGAAAACTTTATACTTATTGTTCCCTGTGTTTTGTTAAAGACCGCGTGAGAAGCGTACAGCTTAAGGTAGTGTAGACATTGTAGAGCTTCCGTGCAAAATTTTAAGTTTAGGAAGTGAGCGGGAATGTCTCGAAAAGCTCGCAAAACTAGCAGTTTTTCATACCAAAAGTGAAAAGAAAGAACACAGCCATTGCTGATCACAGGAAGTGGCGCATGGTCTAGACTGCGCGGCTCCTCGACAGGACCTCCGAGGAATCCGAGAGAAGGAGCCACCGGCGGCGCGATGAAAAATATCGAAGGTGGCATGCTCGGATTCAACGGCAAAGCGAAAACTAGCAGGTGCACGCGTCGTCTGCTTAAGTGCTGTCTAAAAGCTACTAAAAAGTGAACTGTGCACTGACCATGCCTACGCCTTTGCCAAGATTGCATCGGGGGTGTACAGGTTGTATCACGTGACTTCAACCAAGGATTTAAAAAGATGTGGGTAACTGCAGCTGAATTAAACCAGCGACATGTGGTTTGCTGTCATGTGGCGCTCCTTAGAGTATATATTTATATCCGTACGATTAGTTAATTGACTAAGACCAATTATGCAATATTTTTAATGTTCACTTTAGAGCAAAGTGTGTTTCGTTACGTTGAAGAGGGTATTCAGAAACGACCGAGCCAATTTTTGTGGTGACGTACATGCTGCGTGGTGAGTTTTTCCGGCGTTTAAAGAAAGCCCGCGAAATACAAGATAAAACCACGTGAACGCGCTCATGCGCTATCGTATTGCAGCACCATCAGCCGCGCTTCGAGCGAAAGAACCGTCCGCGCGGACCGTTCGCTTATCAAAGATGGCGACTCATCATTTGCGAGCGCTGTCGTGGCAGGGGCTGACGCATTGTGAAGCAGACGCCTAGAGTCGCTCACTTTCTCCACGGTCCGCGCGCAGGGTTCATTATATGCTCCAGCCGCGATACTCCAGCTTCGGAGAAGAAAGAAGGCGCAGTGCTCTCGCTCTCCTGGCAACAATGTATGGTCTCGAACACCCTGTCTCCTCCGCGCACAATGCAGGACTCACCTTGAAGAGAAAGAGTGGGTGCTGCGGAATGGCTGTGTTCCAAGGAAACACGTTGGAAGCGAAGGCCACGAGCAAGATCAGAATAACCGCCATAGCAATGTTCACGAACCAGATGTCTAGTACGCTGACGGGGCACACATTGAAGACGTAACGGAACGTCTTTCCCCACGAGGCGCCGCCTGTTGAGAAATGAGGGACAATTGTCGTGGCAGCGCGCTGCATCCATGCTGCTCGACGCGTTCGATATATACTGGGAAGAAATGTTGGCTCGGTTGCTCGATTGAGTAGTGGGGTTTAAATATTCCGAAGAAACAGCAGGACTGTGAGCAATGCCAGAGGGGGAGGGAGGGGGGAGGGGTCTCCGGGTTAATTTCAGCCTCCTGGGGTGCTTGTTTAGCGCAAACCTAAATCTCAGCACACCAGCGTTTCTGTGTTCAGCCTCCGTTCGTATACTTGGTGATAGTCAAGAACCGAAACGGCGACCTTGAGCACAGCAGCAGAACGCGGTAAGCGCTGAGCCGCCGCGGCGGCCATTGGTACTGTATAAAAAACATGTACAGAAACGATCGACGATGGTCGTAAGCGAATAGCAGAAACGCTTCCAGAAAGATGTTCGCTCTACCAAAAGAATGGTGCTTTCGGGGGAGATATTGTTGCAGTGAGTTTATTGTGACGGAGCACCTGAAAGGCTAAACAGCGATTGCGATATCAAATTAGTGGACAGCTATACGAAGTAAGGATATATTGTTAGTTTTATCGACTGTATAAACTTGTAAACATAGGCATGCTAACCAAATTGACGAGCATGGTGTCATGCACGCGCAAGCGAACATGAGCACATCGCACTGGATGGCCACGGACGAAATGCGAAAACACCCGTGTACGTAGATTTAGGTGCACGTTAAAGAACCCCAGGTGGTCGAAATTTCCGGAGTCCTCCACTACGGCGTGCCTCGTAATCAGAAAGCGGTTTCGGCACGTAAAACCCCATAATTTAATTTCAATTTTTACTGGATGGCCACGGAAACTCGATGTCGAAGCGCTGGAGTGACGAAGCGCGGCAGCAGCAGCGAGAGAATTTACCTTCGTGCTGCGTCTTGCTTCAACGTGAACTAAGCCTCGGAACCACAGCGCGTGGTGGTGGGCTGTGTTCCCGTAGCAGATGTATTTCAACATACAGCGGCCCGGAGCAGAACGCGCCCCCTTCCTCCCTCTAAATCTTCCCAGCGGAACTTTGCGTGCGAGTGAAGACGGCGCGCTTCCTCCCCGCTTTCCTCCGTTGCGTGCGCGAGATTGAGTCGCGATCACCGACTCACCCTAGCACGCTTTCACTCACAGATATAGCATGTCGCGCGCGGAGACCATTTCATTGGTCTGGGACTTTATGTGGAACCGCTCGGTGACGGTGACACCGACAGTAGAAATGCGCATGGAGTGTCCATATAATTGCTATCGCAATAACAATGTTTGTGCACATACTATACACAGCCAACACGGCCGGAAAACAATTACGCGCGACGTCCCGGCGATCATCTTATCCATCCATTTCAACAAATTTTTCGTAACATTTGACCTACCCTGGGTGCGGAACGCCGCCTCGGAGCAGATTGATTGCTGATTACTGATTTTATTTATTACAAATACCCATTGTACGGTATGGTATTCATTTTGCTCATGAAGTATGTCCTGTGGCGCCTCGCGCAACCCTATATGAAATCCGCTGCAACACAAGAACATCACCTGGATAATTCGAGTTAACTCCAGTTCACCACCTCTTGACACTATTCCTGCGCATTTCATTATCTAGACTCGCAACGAATTTTCCAACGCCTTTGACTGGGTTTCTCTAATCTCCGCAGCTACTCCGTTATTCGAAAGTAGCACCCCTCGTCGGCTTGATATATCCCATGATCTATCCAATTCCGCTTCACGTTTATCTCCAGAATTCACATCATAGACCTGCATTTCCCCACACCGCTGGTCTCTCTGCTTCTTAGTGTCACAAATGCACAATTTTAATTTCCATCGCTCGTTGAGCGGTTCTTAGCTTTCCTTCAGTTCCGCTTGTTAGCCTCCAACTCTTAGGCCCTCTAGTTTGAAACGTCCGGTTTATTTCTGTAATTATGTTTACGGCGCGTAGTACGCACCTTCAAAGTCGTTCTGGATGCCCAGTACAGTCAGCAGGTTGTAGGTAGCCACGGTTGGGAGCACCGAGGTCAGCAGCGTCAAGTGGCGGTCCCGGAACATGAACTGTGCCAGCGAGCCGAGGCTACCGGTGGTGGACAAAACCCAAGCAGGCAGCACGGAGCACAGCACCGCGACGCAGATGAACCCAGCCAGAACTGCGAGAAAAGCCGGAGCTGTACTGTCTCACGAAAACTGCCACGCATATATTATAGGTGGGTCTGCACAATTACTGCGCTCGGGAGGCCAAATCTGACGAGAGAGTGACTCTTATTCCTCTGTAAGTTTTCCTGGTTGGCTAACGCGTTGACTAGTGCGACGCACTGGTATACATAGGCAGCCACCGATATTATGGCGCCGCTTCACAAATGAAAAAAGTAGGGACAGCAAGCAGATTTGGACAGGTGAATACTATGCACAAGAGCAACTTTACACAACACACAACCACGTCTAAGCAGAACTTTTATGGATATACCTCAAATTGAAAATGAATGGGATGAAACAGTTCCTATGAGTCACTATTAACCAGACGCCGTGATTTCAAGCAGTTTTTTTACAATGACCTTGGAGCCTTAGCCGATGCTTACTCGAGGTGAACAAACAGGCGACCAGCATGACTAGGAGCAGCTGCAGCGCATTGTGCACGGCGAACACAAAGAAGAGCAGCGAAGGGTCAGTATTCTCCAGGAAAGCGTTGCCCTTGCTGCTCCGCGCCTGCACAACGGTGCAGTAGACACAGAGACCACTGTGCACCAGGCACGTCAAGAAGCTGCAGGCGAAGTGACCTGTCCAGTAGAAGCAGTCTGACAGGCCCATCAGCCGCTGGAATTCCTGTATTGAAGATACGTAGATGCAAGTGTCACGCACACACAAAAAAAAAACCTACTTTTCGTTCAGCTGTGTGGCAGCTATGCTTCATTGTGTGTCAGATGCAAAGGAATGCACGATGAACAAAAATACCTTGTTGAATCACAACATAATTTCTGTCGAAGTTGTTTCTTTTAACTAGTTATTATTTTTTGTACGATTATCATTATTTGGGAACTTAACACCCTCTTCGGTATGTCTGCCCGTATCTAACCTCTTTCACGGCAATTTGAGCCACTGGGCATGTACCACTGGACTTGTGCCCGTGTAGACATGTTGAGAAATTGCATATGTGCAATTGCGAATGTGATGCTAGGCATGTGAACATTCTTGGCTAATCCTCCAGGATGGGTATGGCACCACTGGCTATGCGACCGCATAGACAAGGAGCTCGCGTAGCTTGAAGTGAAGAAATCAGAAACTTAAAATTGAAAAGTCGTCTATACATAGAAGTGAAAAAGTCAGCATCGAAAGCAGCCGAGTGTTGAGAAATAAGTGATGCGAACGGAATGGAGCAAGTGTGTGCATTGAGCGAGGTGTGCTTAACTACAGCGGAGTCAGGAAGATGTCGGCAACAAAGAATTGAAGAAGTCGGCTACACAGAAGGGAAGACTTTGGCAATACGGTTTGTTGCTACATTGGTTGAACGCTAATCGCATTAACGTCTAGAATTATCATGCGATGAGTTCTGCTGAAATTTTCGATTGTGGTCCCTGACGCGATTCCGGGTGCAATAGTGCCGTCCATGTCTTCGGAGTCACGGGAGGCATAAACGTAGGATAGTATTCAAACAAAGGGCGAAGAGATCTTTCATTAGCAACAAAGTTCTTGTTACATTTTAGTGTAAAGTTGTGAACAGAGTCAGGATATTCATGAATGTATAGTTGCTTCAAAGGGAACAATAGGTTTTGTCGCACTAATCGTTCACACTTTTCGCTTCCTGTTCTTGCGTCCAGACTACAACACTCCTTCGAGCCTCGCGGATCGGCTACCGGCTCACGAGCTGCACTAACAGCGGAGGGAACGAAATGAAACGCAGCCTGCTCCGCGCCATGGAATTCTTTACACAAGAGAATCGTAAGCCACAGAGGTGAAATAAGTTCGGCAGCTATTCGCTGACTGTGTTGAAGCCGAGTAGACTTGAGAAGTTGTTGCAGATTATTATTGTTATGATATCAGTTAATACGAACTCGCCTGTTCACCAATCGTCTGTATTTTGACAGTATTTTTATGGTCCAATCGGGGGTTTTCCTGGTGGATTGACAATAAAACAAAGTTATAGGTATGCCTGCGCTGCTCAGCTGCTTTCAACGCTAAAGTTTTTTTGCTTCTAGTAATGTTGGCCCCAGCATCACAAGGAAACCGCCCCCACAGGCGTAGTTGGCAGATAGAAATACTTTTGCTGCTTTGTACTGTCTATTCAAAGATTCTTCTCGTGGCAGCCGACTGTCAAGTGTGTCCTGCCAATGCCTACGATGTTTCGCGATTCTTGTATGGCGTGCCAGAAACTGTTGCTGAATGATGAGCGATATATGGCGTGCGTAGAGTGCGTGTAAACAAGCGTTCGTTATTTGTAATCTTTATTTTAAGACGCGTTGTATTGTTAATTATTCGTACCATCTGGAACAAGCATGCTCAGGGGTTGCTCCTAACACTCTTTTTTCCAGGAGCAGCCTAAGCGGGACGCCTGGGTTTGTAAAATCCCTTGCAGAGCAAAAAAAAAAAAAAAAACAGGCTTCTCTTGCTGAGCTGTCACCAGTAGTTCTCGCAGTTAGTAATGAAGGAATCTCGGCACTAATTGAAGAAATTAGGGACGTAGAAAAATCCTTGATACACTGTCAGCTCTCCACGGGAAGGTTGACTTGTTGCTTCTGAAGGCGTAATTCTTGACTGGGGCTAAAATATTCACTCTTTTTGAATGTCAATTAAAAAACCTGACTCAGCAGTACGAAGCGATACGCGAGAAACTAAGTTCATATGAGAACGGCATGCAGTATCGAGATAGTGAAACTGGAAAACTGAAAGCGACTGTGCAGGCTCAAGCAACGCTCCTGAAGCGCTTACAACAGGAGCAACACGAGTCTGAACAGTACAGCTCTAAAGCGAACTTGGAAATTCACGGCATACTCATATTTCAAAACGAGAACCTTGTAAGCGTCCTTGGCAATTTGCTGGGAAATTGTGAATGGATAACTTTTCAAGTAGAGATGCGAGCCGAACGCACGACAAACCGATTTGTTACGTCCTGTGTAGTCACGCAACATTTAGCTGATCACTACTTTACCGCCTGCCGTCTCGCTACGTATTACTTGCTGCTCAGGGCCCGCAGTATGAAAGAGAGAGCCACGTATAAAGAAACGCGTGTGTCTGTGGTTGACCAACGTAAATCGATTACTTTGGTAGGAAGTCTTGAGCCATCTTTGATTTCTGGTGCACCTGGAGAAGCATATGCAATATTTTTCGAGCACTTACAAGTTCTTGAAAAAAAGTGCGCACTTGTTATAAACAGGCGAGATCACAGTTGGTGAAATCCCGAAATTATGTGGCGATTACTGACCGAGACTTACTGTGGAAACAGTTCAGGTGTAAGCGAATAATAGTAAGCTTAATGTTGACTACACAGCTGCAAAAAAACGGAGTAGCTGCCGTTATTCTGTATGCAAGAAGGCGATGCTTCTAACAGCAGTTCAAGTTATCCCACAAAAGCACGGCTGGGACAATATCGCTGATCAAGGATCATCTCCTAAAAAGAGAAAAGCTTCGTCTCCCGCAGATGCACTTTCGTGTGATCCTGTGCGCAGCGCTAAAATGTTTATTCAGATTTCGCACGAGTGCAACAGACCGCTCACCGGCGATGGTATGTCAATGCACGCTCAGCTAACGGTATTGGCGTCTGCTTTCTGCCCACGTTATCGCTCGGTCTCCCTGCTATAATTGTTTTTAGCTTTGAGGCGGAACAAACCTGCCGGCATAGGCGGCATTTCTGTATCAATCCTTCAACAAAATTTTGGGGCCCTTTCCGGGTATCTTACTCGCCATGCTAAATGGATTTCTAGTTGGTGTTCCTTGTCGAAGCAGCAATCGTAAGACCGCTAGTAAGAGCCAGAAAAAAGCCAATATGCAAAGGTATAGAGCAATTTTTATACCAATTTTGTCCCGAATACCAGATAAATTTGTATAAAGGTGCATGACTTCCTTAGGATAAACTTATTCTTAGTTATTTCAAATTGTCAGTTTCGTTTTCTCACATCCAGGTGTCACTGCCCTTTCCGAGGAATCATCTAACGAGTTGTACTCATTTATTGATCAAAGCTCGTATGCGTGCTCCTTGTTCTTAGATTTGGCTAAGGCATTCGACACAGTGAAGCCTACTAGAAAAAGCGCACTTGCTCGGTTTGAGAAGATCAGTATTTGATTTAATAAAACAGTATTTCAGTAATCACACGCAAGTAGTATGCTTGGAAGACCAAACGAACTTTGGCAGTAGGCTAGAACAGAGCGCGTGAGTGCCGGAAGGTTTCCCATTTCATCACCACTATTTCTTAACATATTCAATGGCGATTTAGTGTTAGCTGTCTCTTTTGATCATTTCTTTTTCAATATGTAGATGACACTATGTTGGCAACACAGCATATCTTTTACACGAAAGCCATTACTTTGCTGCAACAAAATGTGTGCGTTGAATCACTTGGTTCGTTTATGACTTTGTCTGTGAATCGGCAAAAAAACTAAAGTCGTTTGTTATAGAACTCCACTAAAGGGGGTGGTTAGCGAATTGTAGCTGTTTTTACACTGTCATAACTGTACTTCATACAGATTCAGGGCAGCTGGAGTCTGTGAGCTCAATTCCTGGGAATTTACTTTGTCAGTCATTCAACGGGGCGCAGTCACTTAGTATACATCTGTATTACACTCAGGCGCCTCGCCTGCGTGCTATTTAAAATTACATCTTTTCTACGGACATCTGTGAAATAACCATTATGCATGTATTTGAATACAGCATACTCAGATATTAAGTTACACTGTTTTGATTTTGTTCTGCTCTTGAAAGAGCCGCATGCGTAAGATCTTGAAAAGCATGCTAAAATGTATTGCGCCCAATTTGTCCGTGGCTGACAACGCTAATTTGTTTTTGTCTCTTGATCTACCCTCACTTAAGAGGAAGCCTTAGCTCGGGCCCAACTCCGATGCGGCCTAGTCAAATACATGTAAGGCGCAAAAACGATTTTCTGAGATAACCCCTGGACTGATTTTAATGAATTTTTTTTTGCATTTGAGAGAAAGATTTATATTCCAGGGACTGCTGGAAGCGTAATTTCGATTTAGGGAGTGAAATTTGTTAAAAGAATATTAAAAAATTCGAAAGTTCTAAAAGCATAGACGCACGAAGTTGATAATTAGCTCTGCATCAAGAACAGATATCGTCGTTCTGTAAACGGCATCCATTAGATCATTCAAAGAGGACAAATTCGATATGTCAATTTATATCTTGCGTGAATTTGTTACCTTATGTATAAGGGTTCCGCAAAAGCTGTATTTCCATATTACTGAACTTTTTTAGATTCATGTGTAAGATATCAATGTTGTTCGCTTTAGATGCACTATCAGATGCAATTCACAGAATTGTGATATCATTTTTCTTTGCTGAGTTAGAGAGTTGTAAACTTGATAGCTTCTGTTTCTGAAAATTCTCGATTTCGCCAATTTTTGATAAAAAATTGACATTCTAAATAAACATTCGAAACCAACAGTCACTATATTTTAAGCTTTTCTTTTAAATACAACAAACCTCGTTAAATTTGGTGCAGTGGTTGCCGAGAAAAACGAATTCTCCTTTTACATGTATTTAGTAGGAGCACGCACGCTATAGCTTCCTTTTAAATCTATATTTATACAAGGAGTTGTTTTACGGAACTTCTGGAACTCCCAGTTCAAGCAATATGATATTGCTCTTAGAGCATTACGGAAATTGCCACAGTACATGGTGCCCCATTGTACTAGATATAGCAAAATCAGAAGGCGTGTCTGTGTTCCCCAAATCTTCACTATAGAAGGTGTGTCTATGTTCTCCAAATCTTCAGTCTTATCGCCGATTATCTTAGCTGCAAGCACAAAGCGTAGCTGGTAGAGTATGGTTAAGCTATTGCCAAACTTCATATGCTTGCTGCCTTTTTTTCCTGTGGCCTCGTTGTTGCTGTCAGTTGAGTTTCAATTGTTTCTTATACAATGCGATTGTTGTGTATGAATACAATGGTTTTTCTTGTCATTACAACGATTGCCATTTTCTTTGCGCTCATCGATATTGCCGGGCTTAGTCACACCAGCCACTTTTGTTGGCTATAAAGTTTCTTCTTCTTCTTCTTCTTCGTATTATTATTATTATTATTATTATTATTATTATTATTATTATTATTATTATTATTATTATTATTATTATTATTATTATTATTATTATTATTATTATTGGCATGGGACAAGCGAAAAAGAACTGATGTATTTGTAAAACGTGTCGAACTGGGAAAAAACGCGCCTTTTCTCAGTCAGAAGCGGATCCTGCAGGGAAAATCACTGAATCTGAACAGGTACTGCTGCGCGAAATCCGAGAGATTAAAGCTAGCCTAGCATCACTGCCAGTCTTGCACCAGAAAGTTGACTCGCTCTGGCTGCTTAAGGCAGAATTCACAAAGCTGTCTAAGACTGTCGGAGAACTGGAAGAATCAGTCACGTTTATGTCAAAGCAATATGACACGGCACTTGAGCAGGCGAAAGCTAGCACAGAACTTGCTGCAGCACACGAGGCGGAAATTGGCGCATTGAAAGCGACGGTGCAAGCAAAGGCAGAGGAACTTCAAGCTCTACGTGAAGTTCAAAACGAAAATGAGCAATATAGCAGAAAATGTAATCTGGAGATTGAACGACTGCAACAAGAAGAACATGAGAACTTGAAGGAAAACCTGGTTGACCTTGCGAATAAGCTTGAGCTGAACTTTTCGATCTCAGACATGGAAGCAGTCCATCGGCTGCCTAGCAAAAAAGAAAACCAAACTGTGCTTATCCGTTTCTCGACAGTATCAGTGAAAGAGGCGTGGTTTGCGCGCGTAAGAACTGCGGCAGTTATGTGTGACTGATTCAGACCTGAACCTTTTCTTCCGCGACAATCTAACCAAGATGAATCGGGACCTGTTCTGGCGCACGCGCATGGCAGCAAGAGAAAAAGCATTGAAGTACTGCTGGGTGAAAGGCGGAAAAATTTACGCAAAAAAAGATTCAAATGCCTCTCTCATTCCTGTGAACCGGGAAGCTGATATTAAAAGAATTGCTTAAGCACAATGGCAGCTACTTTCAGCGAGTTATCTGATTTCACCTCTTTCAAAAAATCGTTTGGGCGCACGTCACCATGCGATTTTACACTTGTGAACGTAAACATTAGGAGTCGGCGTAAATACGGGCACAAATCAAAAGTGTTAGCTGAATATTTACTTGATTTTGTAGATACTTTTGTGGTCACAGAAATCAACGTGTCAGAATATTTCCTACATATGCTCTCGTTAAATGGATGCAGGTGTTGCAGCATAACACGGACTAGCCATAGAGGCGGTGGTATTGTTGTATTTGTAAATTCAAAATATGACACTTCACTGGTGGACTTTACGTTCGGGCATGCGGAATGCCTCGCCGTAAAGGTTCGTTGTGTAAATTATGAACTGTTATTGTTAGTGGTATACCGGCCCCCAAGTAATAGTGCTACTCGTTTTGTGTTGGAACTAAAGAAGCATTGAAGAGCTGGTCATCAATGGATCTAGTTTGCCTGGCAGGGGATTTCAATATTAACATTCTATGTCCAACAAACACCTTAGTATCGTAATATTTATCCGCTTTGGCATCCTATGGTTTTACGTCAACGGTGATCGCCCCGACACGAGAGGCAATTTTGAATGGCCGTTTTGTAACGTCTTGTTTAGACCATATTGCGGTTCGAGCGCCTAATCATTTGCTCGCTTTTTGTGTTATCACTCACAGATTATCTGACCACTACGCTGTCGCTTGCCGTCTATCCCTAAGTGTATCGTTCGTTGGCACGCGGTATTCAAGTGATAAGGTCAGAACCACGTGAGAATTTCAGATTAAGTTTGTGGACCAAAAGAAACTTGATAGTCTCATTGTGAACTTTACCTGGTTTTCGTTCATTGACGGTAGGCCCCCAGACCAAGTGTACGATAGCTTTTGAGAGCGTCTAGCACATTTCGAACGGTGCGCCACATGTTCCAGGAATAAAAAGTGCAGGAAAAACTATTCATGGATTAATTCCGATATTGTGCAAGCCATATCTCACAGAGATTGGCTTTGGAAAAAAAGTAAGTGCACCCCTAACAATAAAGACCTCCAATTAGAATATAAGATTGCAAGAAATAAAGTAGTTGCTCTTCTCCGGGCTGCAAAACGTCGCTTTTTCTTACACACGTTTAATCAATCGTTCAAAAGTGCTAGCAAAACTTGGTCGCTGATAAACCATCTCAGAGGGAAATCCAAGACTGCAAAATATGTGATAGAACATTTTCCCGGAAACCCTGTCGAAACAGCTGACTTGTTCAATCATTTCTTCAGTCAGGCTTCAACAGAGGCGTTATCTATGCCTCGGCTAGATATGACGCTTTGTGATTCTTTGGCAGCATCTGCATTTTTACCGCGGCTTTCGAAATCAGACCTTGCCCGGATCATTTTCAGTTTTCGAACGAATAAACCACCTGGAGTAGATGGAATATCTGTAAGCTTGCTGAGAAGAAACTTTGAGGCGCTTTCAGATATTGTGCTTTTCATGTTAAATGGTTGTTTCCTAGATACTGGAAGTTTGCCACAAAATCTAAAACTGCTTTAGTTAGACCACTCCATAAGGCAGGAAAGAAATCTATTATTGAAAACTACCAGCGTATATCCATTTTTCCGCATTATCTCAGGTTATAGAAAAATATTTGCTTCAGGTTATGACTTTTTTTCATTCAAAAGTTTTCAATTTTGTCTGACCGACAATTTGGTTTCGTGCAAGGCCGGGGTACAATTTCGCTCCTGGAAGAATTCGCAGATGATTTGTATTCTGCTTTTGAACTCAATCTCTTTAGCTGTGCCTTGTTTCTCCACGTATCCAAAATCTTTGATTCAGTTTGGCATGACATAATACTTCGCAAATTATATCTTACTGGTTTTAGGGGCCCCTTCTATACTCTACTTCAAAGCTTCCTCACCGACAGGTCTCACATAGTTGTTATAGGTACCAAATACTATAGCAGCAAATTATCCCTTGGTGCTGGTGTCCCTCAAGGGTCAATTTTATCGCCTCTTCACTTTAACATATTTGTGAACGATTTCACTTCAGTAATCCCAAATGGTAAACTGTATCAGTATGCAGAAGATATCGTCCTTGTAACAAAGCATGTTAAATACAAGAAGGTTGTTGAATATCTGCAGCAAACGGTGCATGTGCTATGGTCTGGCTTTTTAAAAACAAACTTACCGTCGATCAAAAGGAGACAGAAATTACATACTTCAAAAATCCCCAAAAGATTGGAACCACAGTCATTCCAGTGTATCTTCATACCCAAGACTGCTTATCCTGTAACTGTACTCCTGTGGAAAATACAAACTCAAATATCTCGGCATTCATTTCGATAGTGACTTGTCGTGGCATAATCATGGGGCGCATGTATGCTTCAAACTAAGATCTGTCGCATGTTTATATACTCTTTAACATTAAAAGTTTGGTGCCATTTCAGACTAAAAAAAAATGATAATACATTCCTTTGCATACAGCACCTTAAGGTATGGTACAACAGTTGCCGCTTTCTGCTCCCAACGTTGGCAGGGCAGATTTGATAACCTCTTAAAAAATACATCAAGAAGTGTGGCGTACAATCGAGTGACACCATCAAACAAAGATATTTTTCATAATATCGGTTTCCTGTCCTTTCAATCTTTATTCATTTCTACTCTTGTGCTGCGCCATTTCTAGACGGATGAATTTAAGCATCCGCACGCCTCCCCGCGACCGCTGCGCAAAGAAAAGCGTTTCGTTGTACCGCGCGTATATACTAGATACGGAACAGCAAGACGCTGCGTGTATGTCCCCAAGATATTTAATAATTTGTCAGACGACTATTTTTCTGTGGACTCTCGGTCTAAATTGGAGTCTATTGCACATGTTGTAATACAGATGTATGTACTTATTTTCCTTTTGTTTGTCGCAGTTTAGTAGTGATTACTGTATGCTTTTGTTGCGATGCCTTGGAAACATGATCGACGTTTATCACGCTGATTTGTTTCCCTTTGTCTTTGTTGGTTTTAAATTTGTGCATGTGTACTGCAACCACATCGCTTAGCTGACGATGCCGAGCCACGTCACACAAGTCACCATTGGCTTAGATGGGCCCGTTTTGCTGTACTGTTTTTCTTGGGTGCTTAATAAAGATTATTATTATTATTATTATTATTATTATTATTATTATTATTATTATTATTATTATTATTATCAGCAGTCCTATTGCTCTCCTATGCGCAGCATCTACATTATTGGAGTCAACTGTACACTCAATAATTACGTCCTATATTAAAGATACTATCATTCTTCAGTAGCGTGGTTTCATATCGGGACGCCCAACTACGAACCTCGTTGGATTCATGATGCATGCCTCTCAAGCACTGCATAAAAAAGGACAGAAGGATGTCATTTACGTTGACTTCAGTAAGGGGTTTGATTCTGTATGCCACAAAATACTTTTTTTAACGTTGAAACAACTTCATCTGCACCACTCTGTCACAGCGCTGATAAAAACACCTACGCGATCGGTACTGCTAGTTAGCGTAAATAGTCAGTCGTCAGAACTTTAAGCGGTTACAAGTTGAGTTCCTCAAGGGTCTGCCCTGGCCCCTGTCCTTTTCTTGCAGTTTATGAATGCAATTTCGGTTGTCATTAAAAATTCTTCAGTTTTGTTAAATGCTCACGATGCGAAACTTTTCTAAGCGGTAAAAAATGTTAATGATTGCGCCGCTCTTCAGAAGGACATTTCAAACTTTCCGTCATGATGCGCTGAAAACAAGCTGGTCACAAATTCATCAAAAACGAAAGTTGTAAGCTTCACGCGGAAGACTAACAGGACTTTATTTCCTTATAGCGTTAAAGACGTTCTCCTGCCAAGAGCTCAGGGAACGAAGGACCTTGGAGTGTACTTCGACACCTCTCTGAGTTTCTCGCCCCAAGCTCAACAGACGAGGCAGCGTGCATATCGAACGCTCGGCACAGTGTGTCGGGTGATGAGAAACTTCAAACAACCTGGGCCCTTTGTAACTTTATATAAGACCGTATGGCTTGCAGTTCTTGAGTACGACTCCGCGGTTTGGGCGCCTCTTGTAGGTCAAATTGTGAACTTCTCTAAAATGTGCGAAAAAAGGTAAATATATTTTAAACCATCTTGCTCGATGTTCGGACCTCTTCCTTTGAAGTAAAAACAATCCACATCTGCATTTAAACATCGGTTCTGTCAGAAAACATCTATACCCATAGAGCTAGCACAAGCACTCACGTTACCTACCCTCACCTTAGACGCACCAAATCGGATGTTCTTTTCCTTCACAAAAAAGTAATTCAAGGAAATATTTTGCTGCTCGCACTTGCTTTCTAATGTGCGCTCTTAAATTCCGTAGAAAGCCACAAGAAAACAGCGGGCCTTCCAGCCTTTCGATTTTTGTGACCCTCTATCTATAGAGTGCGGGCGACATATAACGCCCATTAAGAGTGCCTGGATGTCTTCATACCTAATTTTAATATTTTCCTGAAAGGAGCCGCAGAGAGACTTCAATAATTGAACAAAAGCTCGCATCTGTTTTGTGTTCCGTAATTCTGTCATCCTTATCTGTCTCTCCACTTTTGCTTTGTATTCTCTTCGTGTAAATATTTTATGCTGTTAAAATATCTATTGGCAAAATTATGTTTTTATGTGGGCGCACGTGTGTATGTATGTGTAGGCATGCACTGTTTTTCCTGTGCACTGTTTTGCTGAGTGCGCCAGCACCAAGACCCTCGAGTTGTTCCAGGGCACTTTATTAATTAAACACCTTTGTTTGATTGATTGATTGATTGATTGATTGATTGATTGATTGATTGATTGATTGATTGATTGATTGATTGATTGATTGATTGATTGATTGATTTCATGAACCTTTCGGGTTGCTTCATTGCCCACGGTCCATGAAATGACATATATTGGTCTGTACTTCGGCAAAATGCGAAGCTTCTCTTCACAAGTTAAATATGCGAAACAACGTGGCCTTCGTGCTCTGGGTATTGTTTGTCCTATATCGCAAAACTTCCACTCCTGTGTTGCAGTTCTAGAATTGTATTCGACTCTTCTGTCTTCCAATACTAGAGTATGCCTCTATAGTGCGGGGGGGGGGGGGGGTAAAGTGTAGATGTAGTTCCGGCCTCACCGAAAAAGTCCAGGCTAAATTGATATCTACTTTCAAGCGTTGCATTTGCCGTTCTGGCGACCATAGTCCAGTCCTCTCAAATGTACCCCAACTCACGCTTTTAAAGTCAGACCTTCCGTCTCGCTATGAGGTGGTCCATGCATTATGCATTGCCCAAAGTTTCTTAGTCATGTTTCATATTTCGTTCCGCGAAAGCTTACCAGGCAGCATTCCACATTTTCTGTGCGGTTTTGTTGGATTAGAGACTGTCCCATGGCTCGACTATAAAAAAAAAAACATGTAGTAAGTATTCTACCTGTATTGACATATTTCAGGATTTATTTCCTGTGTTTTGTATATATGTAGATAATCATGATGTATGATTATTTACCTTCTACGCCTGCCTACCTATACGCCAGCCTGTTTCCCATTTGTTCCTCCATCTCACATTGTTTTGTCAATCACATTTATCTTCTCTGTACATTTTGCCTCACGTATTACTTTCTTTAAGTGTACCAGTACGAATGCTACGTAGCTGTTGCTGGATACTATAATAAACATTTGATTGATTGATTGATTGATTGATTGATTGATTGATTGATTGATTGATTGATTGATTGATTGATTGATTGATTGATTGATTGATATCAGTGCTTCAGACAGGTCTGCTCTGATCTCGAAACGAGAACCTCGCTCTGAGTCCTCGATTGATCTAGAAGACGTGGACTGCTGATATACAAAAAAGCTATGATATGCAAAAAAGCTGCCTTAACTTTCTCATTCAAGCTAGTAAATGGTTTGATTGATTGTACAGAAAAATTGAATATGGTTGGTAAAAAAATTCCGTGAAAAATAATTAGGGTTTCTACACCTCTTCATGCATCTACTAATTTGCGTCTGAAAGAATCTTTTGGCCAGAATTTGGCGAATCTGCAATGAACTCTCACACCAAGTTGCTATATTTTAGAAACATCTGCCCACTTTCGCAGCAGCAGTCGATTCCTTTTCACAATCTATTTACAAAAATGTCAATGTTCTTTTCTGTATATTGTATGGTAAATAGTTATCGCATAGCATGTGCACTCATTATTCTTGTTTGTTGATGTGGAGTGTGTCCCAGCTAACGTTAGCCAAGCTGTTTGAAGAACGTAATGATAGAAAAGACAGAGGGAAAGATACGATTATAAAATGTACGGTGCTGGGTCACCAAATGCCTATCAAACAACGGTAGGTCTGATAATTGTATCTTCACCGTATTTTTTAAAATTCTTTTTCTTTTAACAGCCTGGCTAAGTTAGCTGGGGCACCCCATATACATATCCGCCTTGTTTCATGTAACCGATACCATATGCTGGGTGTCCTTACTTACAGCAACTTGAATCAATGTACCTTTTGTGTCTTATATCTTATAGATTGTTCTGTTTTATGATATATATTATGTGTATTGCAAACCGCAATATGCAGTCTTTTCCTGTGTATTGATGCATACATGTCTGTCTTACCAAGCTTTGTGTCACGACATCACTTCAGCGAATACTACACTTCTTTCATATCTTTCTAGTGAATGCCTACTCCTACCCTGAACGAGCCATAGTTGTTTTGAATGAATGAACCTATTTTCTGTGCCCAGCCAAATACTTTCAAGTTTCCTTTGCAGCTTTCTGCTATAGTCGGGTGGATGACAATTTTCCATTTTATATACCCTCCTCCACCTTGCGGGCTTCCGCAGAACTGATTCGTCATATTCAATAAGAGCTCTGGTTTAGAGACACATATGAGCCGATGGGTTATGTAAATGTTTTATGACGTTATTTACTGTTTAACTACGCAGAACAACACTGCGCTTACAAGCGCCGCCTCGCGTGCACAGCAGGCGAGAAACCGACGAATACCGCCAAACTCCGGCAAAGAAAGCGTAACTTTGAAGGCGCTGGATATCCTCGCACGCGTGTACTTTGTACCTCTTCGAAATGTGAATGTTCGAAAGGAGGAGGCAACGAACGTGGGTCCTCACCCTCAGTCCACCGGAGTTCTCGTCGCACAGTCGCCAGAAGAGCCTCAGTGCGGGAAAAAGGAGGCCCACTCCCAGCAGAATGAAGGATCCGATCCGGTACGGCCCTGTGTTCTCCGGGAAGTCAGGAAGTGGAAAAGGTCTGGCAGAGATCTGAGAGGCACAAACACAGGAGGCGCTGAAACCAGTCAAACTCGATAACGCTCTTAACACACAGTAACATCTACGCGCGATAGTCAATGGGCAGAGCATTGAGGTCTCGTGCTGGGAAACCCTGGTTCAATCCCTGGTCACCCTGGGCCCATATGAGGCATAAGCATGTGAAAATATTCCCTACAATATCAGGGTGTATTCAGGGTGTAAAAATAACGGACCCTTAACCTTTTATTTATTTTCTAGTAACCGAGCTATTACCACGGAAGACAACGAAAATAGTGTTTTTAAAGATTACTGTAAAACATAAATTGATTTACCTTTTCTCTGAAATTTCTAAGATTACCCTTCAGGGTCTCTTCATGTTGAAATTATGTTCGGGCGAACTTAGAGCAGCAGGGACTTTTGAATGTTGTAAACAGAGCTTCTTTCATTGAATAAGCGAGAAACATTAGCATAAATGAACGTTTTGGACAACTTCCACTTTCAAACCTGTCCGCAGAATTCATCGCCAGGTTGGCAGTGCCTTTTGTTAGCACTTGCCTTGATTTCATCAGCACCGGTTGCATTCTGGAGCTTGATGTGAGCCGTGTTAATGGCAGCTTGAGCCAAGTATGCGCTGCCTGAAATGAGAAATTTCTAATTAGCTTCTGAAATGCAAACTACCACCAGTTGTGCTGCTGAGGGCACAGCACGTATTCGCACTCCCTATGCCGGCAATATGCAAATCACGTAAGCTATAGGGCGGGGACAGCGTAAGGACTCTGTTCCAGTGACAGCCTTGTCACGCTTCGTAAGTAATTCGAGTGGCGCGCCGCCCGCGTTAGCGCCAGCATCGGACGACCGTGAACTTTGCATTCACTTATTTTATTTTTTATTAGGCTTACTTACAGCGCCAGGAAGGCATTATTGTCCAGAGGTTACACCATTGAACAAAATGCCACAAACAAATATTTCTATAACGGCAGAACAGTGAGTACAAGAAGCTTTTGATATTGCTGCAAGAATGAAAAGAAAAGGAGCAACACTTATTATTTCAATAAAGACAAAACGCCCCCCCCCCCCTAGTACAGCAATCTACCAATATTCAAAAGCATTATGAGGTGGATAAGGTTAATTATATAAAAGAGAAATTTAAGAGAGCGAAAGGAATCCTTAGATTGCAGCAACTACGTTCGTGCATTATGAATTTAATGTTTAGTGTTATAGCAGAAAAAAATATTGTTCTACCACAGAACTACTTGCTATATGAAAGTGACAACTATATAACTCCTCAGCCTTACAAGAATACCGTGAAGCTGCACCCCACCACTAAGCGTATCCGGAAAGCAGTTGCTGCATGGACTGGAATTGTGTTTCACGTGCCTGTGTGGTTTTCACGTCTGATGTATTTGCAGCGCTTAAATGAAACAAGAAAACCCGAGACAAGAAACGACCACTGGACAGGAAGGACAGGGATGATTCACCGTGACCTGTTGTCTTTACTCTCGGTTTTCATGTTTCGCCGCGTGCGCTGGAAATGTAATGTCGAAATTCAAACTAGCCCAGCTCTATGCCAGAGGTTTTCACATATGCCAGTCCGCGCTTTCGCTTGATAAACGTAATTGCATGGCAGGGTTAGTGGTTGTAACTTCCTGTACCCAGTTGAACTGAGTGTGAACGAAAGTGAATAGAAGGGTTCGAAAACGTTACATGCCAGTTCTCGCTGTTTTCAGAAAAAAATCAGAAAAAAAAACTTTGATCACACACGAAGTTTATATATTGAGAAACATGGAGGATTGCGAGGAGCGACATGCCGGCAAATATTTACGTGTCTGTCGTCTAAGCATTAAACGAAAATTGCTAAAGCTTAGTTCTCGGCCTGTTTAAAGGCGTTGTACTAAACGCTTCAAAAGTTTCTCCGCTTTCCTGAGAGGACTGAAATCGGTAGAGATTTGATATTTTGAAGAAAGGAAAGCCACTTTACGAGTGACTTGTTCCGATAGTTTGAGACATGGATAGTAATCTGCTTTGAAAATAATTACTTTACTCTCACATTCTCTCAAGTTTTATGCTATTTACAAAGCATTAGTTGGTTTTACCTGGTCTCATACGGATAGTATGGATGGCAAGGTGTTCATATTTCGTTGAAGCATGAAGAATGTTGCTATTGATCAGCGATAACTATTTAATCTGTATAGGTTAATTAGATCTTTCCTACAAAGTCGCTCATTCAAGCATTCCGTACTGTCATCATTCCATTATTCGCAATGTTTCTCATGTTCCTCGTTTCTCAGGGGGAGAGGTACACTTTGGGCAATGGTCTTGCGAACTAAAATGTGTGTGGATGGATTACTGCCCTTGCGAAAATTCCTTCACAGTTCTGAAATGCCTCATATGCGGGCAATGTCTTACACGTGGCAATCAGAATCAGAATCAGAAGTTGTTATTTGAAGTTTGACCACATTACAAGTATTTAGTATGCAGAAGGGCATTCATATATGGGCAATGTTTTAAAGTATGTGACACAATTGCAGGCAAGTGGAACTCTTATTGCAACTACTCGAAAGAAAAAACTTCGCTCGAAATTTGGCTGTGATTCTTCGAGGTTGCACAAATCTGCTATCTTTTGTTCGAGCCGTGTGTTTCCATTGAGTTGCAGCAAAAAAGATGGTGCTAGATGTAGTCGTTTATTGGAAAAGCTGCTGCTTTTATTTCGCATTTTTATATTCTGCATCGCCAAGAAGCTGTTCGCAGGTGTCATTGTATTCGGTATGGGGAAGCATAAGATATATGCAATATTACAAGCTTATACGTCGCTCGACAACGACATGACTTGATCACACCCTTTCGTGACATTAATTGTTTTAAGTATTCGTCTTTCCTAGAACAATAACCGACGGACACCCACTGCTTAAGAATGTACAGTCGAGCTCCTCTGCAACGAAATGACCTGTATAACGAAGGAATCATGCAGCCCCGATTCTAGTGTGAGCTGTGTGATGCGCGACTTGTTACAACGGTTACAACGAAGTAACCTTTATAATGACGATTTTGCAGGAGCCAAGCACTACGTTATGAATGCGTTCGATTGTAGCTTTAGAAAGTACCGGCTTATTTTGCCTCTCGCTTCAACTGAGCTCTTTTGCAATCATTATTACGTGTATGTTCTTCTACACATTGCTTTAGTTCGAAATGTTTGTTTTATCCTGTTACTGCGCGCTTGCTAGTTTAGTATTTATATTTTCAAGATAACCGTTTCTTTTCATGTATCGTACTGCTTTAAAGTGTTGTTATGCCTAAAATTGTATTCTTCATCTTTCTGCCGAACATTGTGATTTCTATTTCTGCTTTATTGCGAAAACTACCTGCAAGAAACCCAATATTGATAAAGGTAGAGGATTTTTAAATAAATAAATAAATAAATAAATAAATAAGGCTATGCATGGTCGGAATGTGCCGATTTATTGAACAGCGCATTTTTATCTGTATTTACAGAGGAAGACACCACATCATCACCATCCCTTGACACATCTCATTAACATATCAATGCCAGAAATAATTGTTAGCGAAGCAGGTATTTTTTCTTCACTAAATAAACTTAAAGGTGCTTCCGCACCTGATCACACTGGCATTAATAATAAAGTGTTAAAACATCTGTCACCTAGTTTATCACCTATATTGTGTGCACTCTTCTCGCAGTCTTTATCAACTAACACTGTTCCGCACGACTGGAAAGTGGCAAAAGTCATACCCATTATTAAGTCCGGAGACCGAACTCGCCCATTAAGTTACCGCCCCATCTCCTTTACTAGTATTATTTGTAAATGACTTGAACACATCTTGTATACTGAAATCATTAACTACTTAGACGACCACAAAATTATTGTTGATTACCAACATGGCTTTCGCCGTGGTTATTCATGCGAAACACAGTTAGCCGGCTTTTTACATGACTTGCATTCATACCTAAGCCTAGGATTTCAAGTTGATGCTATCTTCCTGGATTTCTCAAAAGCTTTCGATCGCGTTGCTCACGATAGACTAGTACTGAAGCTAATGAACCTTAACATTCACCCAACCGTTATTGGATGGATTAAGGATTTCCTCTCATCCCGAGTACAATACGCGTCTGTTAACAACAGTAATTCCTCTTCTACCAAAGTAACCTCCGGTGTTCAGCAGGGCAGCGTTCTTGGCCCTTTACTTTTCCTAATCTATATTAATTGAATATCACCTGCCTAACTGTGTGTATTCCCACATCAGACTTTTTGCCGATGACTGCGTAATATATCGATTAATTTCATGCGACAATGACAAAGATATTCTTCAAACTGATCTTAACGCTATTAACAAATGGTGTTCAACTTGGTTGATGACTCTTAATACAGCTAAAATGAAGTTATTATCATTTACTAGGCGCAACCACCGTATTCCAACATCGTACGTAATATATAACAGCATAATTGAACTTGCAACTTCATATAAGTACCTTGGTGTTCACTTACAGTCTGATCTAACGTGGCATCATCACATCCGCCTGACGTTGGCATCAGCTAACCGCTCATTAAGCCTCCTCAAACGCAACCTTAAGTATGCTCCAGCTAAACTACGCAGACTAGCATACATCGCATTATTTATTACGCCCAAAAATCGAGTATGCACCAGCTATGTGGGATCCTTGTAAAACATATATCACCCAAGAAATCGAATCACTGCAAAACCACCCGGCCCGTTTCATTTTTTTCTGGTTATTCACCTTATACTAGCATATCAGCACTAAAAGCTCGCGCTCAGCTTGACGACTTATCTCATCGCCGCAGAATTGCCGGCCTCTCGCTGCTGCACAAACTTTATCATCATCTGCATCTTCACCGTATCTTCGAACCAGCGACAGCCTTCTTTTCACGCACAGACCAT
This sequence comes from Dermacentor variabilis, assembly GCF_050947875.1. Lineage (NCBI taxonomy): Eukaryota > Metazoa > Arthropoda > Arachnida > Ixodida > Ixodidae > Dermacentor > Dermacentor variabilis. The sequence goes on along the minus strand of NC_134570.1, from coordinate 139,749,710 downwards.
ATCTTCAAGATAAAACGCATAAGTTCTCGCTAAGCTAAATATGCTAACTACTTCGTTCCCCGAACAATTGTTGCATGGAATAACTTACCATCACGCATTGCTACTCAAACCGATTTCTCAACCTTTCAGGAACTTTTACGTAATAGTTACGTGTAAATATCCACCATGTACTGTTGTAACGTTTTTTCATACGTTGTTCACTGTATATATTTTGATCATTTGTTTTACCGTTCTGCGTGTATATTGTACACGTGTATTCATGTCTCATTAATTTGTTAAGGTGACAACTGACGCAGTTTAGAGCAACACCTCGTTTTACTTCTTTTACATTGTGCCTATTTAATACCCTTAATTTGTTTTCTCAGACAGTTTTGTAGTTTCTATCTGATTTTCACTTGACTAATCTATTTGTGTATTTTGCTAGACATCGTACCTTTGTATAACTATTGTGTTTTTTGTAAAACATTTGTATAACTTTTGTGTACTTTAGTTGTTTTTTTTCGTAACGCGCAAAGCTCGCATTTTTCATGTATCCGTTCCCCCTATGTAGTACCCCTTCGGGGGCCTTTAGGAGTATTATGAAATAAAAATAAAATAAATGATCGATTGAAGGACGTTGTACATTAAGCCGTGAACGCGAATACTGTCTTTCGTGAGCTATTTAGTATTGTTCCTGATTTCTCCTAATCTCATACTGCACACAGCCTGGACGACGCCTAGGTCGGTATGCGAGCTCGAACTCTGGTGTCTAAGATGTCGTAAAAGTAAATTAGGTTTACTAGAGCGAAATGTTGTACAGAAGTAATCCGACCAAAGTATATCTATGATGGATATAGACCAATTTTTCAACAATTTGGCGCGGCTTCCTTGGTATAACGTGAAGGTTAAAGTTGCCGCCTTCTTTTTTAAAAAAAGTTAGTCTTGTGCCTACTTTACAAATACCCGCCGTGGTTGCTCAGTGGCTATGGTGTTGGGCTGCTGAGCACGAGGTCGCGGGATCGGATCCCGGCCACGGCGGCCGCATTTCGATGGGGGCGAAATGCGAAAACACCCGTGTGCTTAGATTTGGGTGCACGTTAAAGAACCCCAGGTGGTCGAAATTTCCGGAGTCCTCCACTGCGGCGTGCCTCATAATCAGAAAGTGGTTTTGGCACGTAAAACCCCAAATATTATTACGTTACAAATAACTTACCTCCAGAGTTGAGAAATATTTTACTTTCACCTCACAGGTACAGAGCTTGTGTTTTAATATCACATGCGTTTTCCGCCCACTTAGCAATCTCCGTAAATCGAGTAATCTTAGCAAAATCAAGGATATTGCGAAGATTACTAAAAGGTGAAAAAGGCGCCAGATACTCAAGAACAAGCCTTCTTACCAATAAATATTGCCAAGCCATTCAATTTTTTTTTTTCATGATTTTGGCGGCAATGTTGCCAGCCGTTACGCCGAGGAAAGAACGGTACTCCCTGCTGTTCTCACCCCACATTTCCCTGTCAGCCTCGTGCTCGTCGTAGAACTTCGTGGGGTAGCGGAACCCGATGTCCGTGCCCTTTTTTCCTGGGTTGTCGCTCTCGAAGTAGTGCAGCGTGTACGTCAGTCCGGCGCCAACGGGGTAGCCAAAGTGCACGCACGCGGCGAAGTACACGGGAGAGCAGGCGCTCACCAGGCTGGGCTCGTCTTGGAACGCCTTCCGATCTGCGCCGGCGCGGTGCGACGCGAAAGCGGTCATCGCTGGGACTAAGGTGGCATTCACAGTGGCGACTACCCGCCGTGGTTGCTCAGTGGCTATGGTGTTCGGCTGGTAAGCACGAGGTCGCGGGATCGAATCCCGGCCACGGCGGCCGCATTTCGATGGGGGCGAAATGCGAAAACACCCGTGTGCTTAGATTTAGGTGCACGTTAAAGAACCCCAGGTGGTCAAAATTTCCGGAGTCCTCCACTACGGCGTGCCTCATAATCAGAAAGTGGTTTTGGCACGTAAAACCCCAAATATTAAAAAAAATTAATTATTATTACAGTGGCGACTGGTAAAGGTCCGCGACTGGTTACTGAGGAGCTGCTCGCGGCGACCCATGTTCGCACCGGCGACCTCCCCGTCCACACGCCTAAATGTCGCGCGGTTGCTGCCGATCAGGTATATATACTCGCACAAACATGGCCACGTAAAAAAAAAGAACTACCAGCGTATTTCGATATGCTTCTCTCGCGCCGCTAATTGGTTCAGCAGCTTTTTGAATCCAGTCGCGAAACTGAAGAACTGGTCAGTGAGCGACTTCATGAAATTGGTCACTTTTTCGGCCAAAGCGACGATCTCCAGCAACCTTGTCGCGCGAGTTCTTTCAGTCGCCTGTGTGAACGCCGCTTATCCTAGCGCGACCGACCACTCGCGACCTCTCGGGCCACAGCGGACGGCATGGTGACAAGTGTCATGCTTCGTAATTATGCATGCAATCGGAATTACTAGTTTGTGAAATGGCTGAATAGCTTGGCGGGATCGCAAACACAGGTGTAGCGAACTTTAACCATTTAGACTGTCCGAGTTCCCGCTTACGGAACACTTTGGCGTAACCACCTAATCAGAGCACTAATCAGTGCTTTATACTCAATTTGGTAGAACGAAACAATTTTTTTAATAAGGAAGTTGAAAGCGAGATGAGAAGAGAAGCATAACATTCACGAGCGGTGGAGCGTCAAGTCACAAACGTGCAACGATATCATAAAATAATAACCTTACACAGAAGCCGGTAAAATTTCTTTCTTTCTTTCTTTATTTGCTTCCAGTGCTAAAAATACAATGGCAGAGCTAAGATAAAAGCTGCAGTGAGGCAGCTTGAGCTGCCCTTAGCCCCCGTGTTACATGCTGGCAGACAGTCGCGCAATCAACCGTCAAAATTGGGAGGTGCCATATGTTTACAACATTTAAACTGTTTTATTGTGGATAAATATTAACGTGCTTGCACCAGTCTCGGAGAACAAATTTTTTTTCCTAAATTAAACGTTAACTTCTGAGGCCGTCGTAAGGGAGTCCGGAATAATTCTGCCCACCTGGGGTTCTTTAACGCGCACCCAGTGTACAGCACGCGGGGATTTTGCATTCTGCCCCGACCGAAATGAGGCCGCCGCGGGCAGGATCGAACCCGCAACTTCATGCTCAGCAGCGCAACGCCTTACATCCGCCTTAGCTATTTGCGGCGGTTCAAAATTGTGTGTGTTTTCTACCAACGTCTCTCGCCCCCGGGGTGATATTGCAAAGCTTCTCGACTGAGTACATTAACCAAGCAATCAGGCCTCCGGGCAGGTTGACAATTTTATAGCCGCAGACTTTGCATTATACAGACCATACAGGACAGTTTTGCACAGGGCAGTGTTGGGCTACACTATAGTAGACCGCCATGACAGTCGCATTGGTAGAACCTGAATTGTGGTCCTAATAAGTACGTCTAGAGCTAACATTGTGTTTTGCTTGGACTCCACAGGATCAGGCTGGCAGTGAAAACTTCAGCAACGGCGAATCGCACACAAGCCAACACAGGCACGTACCCAGGATTCTTTTTCGGGGGGGGGGGGGGGGGGCACCACCTCCATCTTCATCATCATCATCATCATCATCATCATCATCATCATGTTTTATGTCCACTGCAGGACGAAGGCCTCTCCCTGCGATCTCCAATTACCCCTGTCCTGCGCCAACCGATTCCAACTAGCGCCCGCGAATTTCCTAATTTCATCTCTCCACCTAGTGTTTTGTCGTCCTCGATTGCGTTTCCCTTCTCTTGGTACCCATTCTGTAACCTTAATGGTGCAACGGTTATCTAACCGGCGCATTACATGACCTGCCCAGCTACACTTTTTCCTCTTGATGTCAATTAGAATATCGTCTATACCCGTTCACTCTCTGATCCAAACCACTCTCTTTCTCTCTTAACGTTATGCCTAGCAATCTTCGTTCGATCGCTCTTTGCGTGGTCCTTAACTTGCTCTCAAGTCTCTGCCCCATATGCACTGGCATAATGCACTGGGAAATGCACTAGCAAATGCATTGGCACTGGACATATTGCACTGGCAAAATGCACTCATTGCACACCTTTCTTTTCAATAAAAATGGTAAGCTTCCAGTCAGGAGCTGGCAATGTCTGCCGTATGCGATCCAACCTATTTTTAGTCTTCTGTGAATTTCCTTCTCATCATCAGGGTTCCCTCTGATTAATTGACCTAGGTAAACGTACTCCTTCACAGTCTCTAGTGGCCGACTCGCCATCCTGATCTCTTGTTCCTTTGCCCGGCTATTTATCATTATCTTCATCTTCTGCATAATAATATTCAACCCCACTCTTACACTCTCTCTGTTAAGGTCTCCAATAATTTGTTGTAACTCGTCTGCATTGTTGTTGAATAGAACAATGTCATCGGCAAACCGAGCGTTGCCGAGATATTTGCCGTCGATCTTTACTCCTAAGCCTTCCCAGTTTAATAGCTTCAATTCTTCTAAGCATGCAGAAAATAGCTTTGGAGAAATTGTGTCTCCCTGTCTGACCCCTTTCTCTATAGGTCTCTCCCTGCTTTTCTTGTGTAGAATTAAGGTAGCTGTAGAACCTCTGTAGATATTCTAACGCGAAAGACGAGTCAGTAAGACGAGAAACTATTTACAGATTATATTTACAACAACGGTTGCAGCGCTGACCGGTTAGATTCACAGCGCCAGCCCAGTTCGTTCTTCCTCCTCTTTTCTGGAGTGATGGCGCCTACGCGCCTCGTTCAAACAAACAAATACCTCACGCATGTAGCAATATTTTCCAAGCTTTTTACGTAAGCGTTCTGTACTCCTTGATTACGTAGTGCCTCTACGATTGCTGGTATCTCTACTGAATCAAATGCCTTTTCGTAATCTATATAAGCCACATTGAGAGGCTCATTATACTCTGCAGATTTCGCGATAACCTGACTGATGACATGGATGTGATCCATTGTAAAGTATCTCTTCCTGAAGCCAGCCTGTTCCCTTGGTTGGCAAAATCCAGTGTTAAACTTATTCTATTGGAGATTATTTTGGTAAATATTTTATATAATACTGGGAGCAAGCTAATGGTCCCATAATTGTTCAATTCTTTAACGTCTCCTTCTTTTTGTGGATTAGTATAATGTCTGCATTCTTCCAGTTTTCTTGGACCCTTGCAGTCGATAGACACTTCGTATAAAGAGCCGCCAGTTTTCCAAGCATTATGTCTCCTCCATCTTTGATTAAATCGACTGTTATTCCACGTTATCCTTCCGCTCTTCATCGTTTCATGTCCTGCAGGGCCCTTCTGACCTCATCGCTAGTTATAGGAGAGTTTCTGTGTACTGTTCATTGCTGTTTCTAAGTGAACTATCGTGACTCCTCTGGGTATTGTATACAGGTCAGCTTAGAATTTTTCCGCTGCTTTTACTATATCTTCGAGATTGCTGATGATATTATCCTTTTTATCTTTTAGTGCATACATCATGGTTTGTCCTATGCCAGGTTTCTTTTTTGCTGATTTCAGGCTGCGTTCATTTTTTTCGGCTTCTTCAGTCTTTCTCAAGTTATAGTTTCGAATATCAGTTATTTTCGCCTTGTTGATCAGTTTTGACAGTTCCGCGAATTGCGTAACGCTCTGCGGCCGCCCGTCCCATATAACCGCGTAGAGCGCAGGACTCTGCGATTCTAGACGTACTGCGCTCACTGCGAAAGGTTAGAAAAATACCCACATAAGCATAGCAGAGAAGTGGCTACGTGAGGCGGTTCGACCGATAACTGTAGAAGCGTCATTCAAAACAAGTAATTGTTCTCCACTTCCGGCGGCGTTTTCTCTACTTCCTTTTTAAATAAAAAGATGTTGATCCATAAATATACTCAAATACAACGGTTCACTTTTTTATTATTCGCTTTTGCTTGCAGTTTGGTTGTTGCCTTGGCTCTCTCCCTTAGTAGATTGCTTAATTTCTCAACTCCTTGCTATTGTTGTTTCCGGTTGCCAATTTTGAACGAAAAGTGCTATACAGTTAGGGAAAAACAGACGAGGTAACGGGCGACAGTCATCTTGCTTATGGGTTGAAGGGTTATTGCAGGGTTTCATGATGGACGCTCTTTCAAATTTTATTTCCCACCTTATCTAACTCATATCACGTGTATATGGTTCCAGGCATCTGCCAGCGTCGCGGCGAGCCGTAACTCAAGGAAACAATGACGCAAAGGGATAAGTTAAACGCAATTGGCGTTTTCTCCGGCCGCAACTCGTTCCATGAGAGTACAGACCGGCTGAGTAACAGCCGCATCCCTCTCCTGGTCCCAGGATCAGCCTAAACAAAGAAGGTTGAACTAACAAAAGCAACAGCTATGCGCGTGACGGTTGAATAGATGGTGACAACTGAACGCATCTCGCGTTAATCGCGCGGGTGCGGAATCTACGAGAAAACTGTCCTTCACATTACAAGAGATGCCGATAACTACCGCCATCTAAAAAGAGCGAAAAAGGCAGCATAATGCTGACCGATGAACAGCTGCGAAGTCTCAACATTGATCTGGCGGCGCTTTAGAAATGTGTGAGGAGTGGTGGCGTGGATGGGGAGCGGGGGGGGGGGAGGGGGGGTATGCCACTTGATTTCGGGGGGGGGGGGGCTTGGGCCCCCCCGGGGCCCCCCCCCCCCTGGGTACGTGCCTGAGCCAACATAATATACTTAACATGAACATTTTCTTTGTGTTTTGGAGGAGCTTTAGAAAACTTCAAGCCTAATACAACTGACCTTGTTGGCCTGATTCGATGTGGATTCTGTGCAAACTTTTAAATATTAAAAAGCTGCGTAGCAATGTGCGTTAAAATAATGATAATGACTCTGCTTCTATCTGGCGATGTCGAGACAAATCCGGGGCCTTCTACAGAAGAATTGTTAACAACTGTTTTGGAAACCGTAACAAGGATTGAAAGCGGGCAGGCAGATATGCGTAGTGATTTACACGCACTTAAGCACTGGCAAGCATCTGTCAACGAGGAACTGCAACAGCTATCTTCAAGAATACGTGTTCTTGAGGTTGACATGTCATCGCTGAAAAAAAGCCAAAGTGCATTGCCACGCCGCTCGCCTGAAGCTATTAATTCAATATCTCAGCAAATTAAGACTATTGAATCAAGATGCGATGATACGGAAAATCGGCTAAGGCGATGTAATCTCCTCTTTTTTGGCATTCCCGACGATTCCAATGAAACATGGTCAGCGTCAGAAGGCAGAGTCATTGATATTTGTTCAAAAGAGCTTGGCGTTACAATCGAATCTTCGCAAATCGACCGTGCGCATCGTCTTGGCAAATATCAAGTGGGTAAATGTAGACCGATTATTACTAAAGTCACCTTCTTCAAGGATAAGCAAAGAGTAATAGAAAAAGGTTATAAGTTCAAAAATACAAATTTTGCTGTGCGCGAAGACTTTTCATTGCAAACACGAATAGCCAGAAGAAAGTTAATAGAATTTGGGAAGTCCAAAAATGTGCCGTTTAAGCTAGCCGTCGATAAACTGCGCATAGAGAATACAGTGTTCACGTACTGCGCTGACACTGACAGTGTTATTAAATCATCTAGATAGCAGTTTCGAAGGCTGGCAGACTCATCTGATAGTAATCCACCTCCTAATGCAAGTGTCCATAATGATGTAGCGCAGATTTCGATATCGTTCACGAATATGCGCAGTTTACTCCCAAAACGTGTCGAAGTTTGCTCGCATCTAGAAAACAGCAATTGTGATATTCTACTAGTCACAGAAACATGGCTCCACTCCGATATCACTGATGACGAAGTCCTACAACCATCAGTTGACTACAGCATCTATCGTAAAGACAGAGACGGAAGAAGGGGAGGCGGGGTATTGATAGCCGTAAAAAAAGACATTACTGCCTTTCCACTTGAAATTTCAAGTCCACTTGAAATAACCTGGGTCTGCATTCCATCTTCGCATTCAAAGAACGTATTTGGAATATGTTATCGACCACCAGACAGCACAGAAACGTTCACGTCATATTTGTATGAAAATCTTTGCGAAATTACTAAGAAATTTCCGAAAGGTAACATATTTTTATTTGGTGATTTTAATTACCCAGAAATTGACTGGGCTAACCTAACGTCACCCTGCCAACACTCCAACGATTTCGTAGCGCTTGCACTAGACTTTTCTCTAGTGCAAATGATTCAGAAACCCACTCGTGGCAATAATGTTCTTGACCTCGTTTTCACATCAATCCCTGAAACAGTTGCATCGGTTTCTTTGATGCCTGGTTTTAGTGATCATCTACTCATTAACCTCACAATAGAACTACCATTATACAAACGCACTACAACACCTAAGCGCATATTTAATTATATGAAGGCTGATTTCACTGCCATCAACATAGGTTTAGAGAATTTCTACAGCTCGTTCATACGTAATTTTGTTTCCCGACCTGTTGAGGAAAACTGGAAGCTCTTTAAGGAAACACTAATGCAGCTTACACATGCTCATGTTCCACTAATTCACTTCCGGGTAAATAGTTCTAAACCATGGTATCGCAGGGCGCTGCGCTCACTAAAAAATAAAAAGAAACGCCTGTTCAGAATTGATAAGCGTCAAGGAACCGCAGTGGCGTGGTTAAAACATAAAGAGTCCGAAAAACATTACTGCTGTAACATTCGTAGCGCTAAGCACAAATTCTTTTCACACGACCTGCAACCCATGATGCAAAATAACCCTAAAAAATTCTGGGCAGTGATTTCCCCTCGAAAAGGCTCGAGCCGAATTTCACTCCAAGACAATACCGGAGCACCTATTTCAGAAGAATCCTCAGTTGCTTTTAATAAATTTTTCACCTCGATGTTTACACGCGAGGATTACTCTACCATGCCCGCAATTGCAGACGTAAACTACAGGTATATGGCACCAATAAAGATTGGTGCCGCCGGCATCTCATCCCTAATTAAAAAACTAAAGGTCTCTACCTCAGCCGGCGTTGATGGTATAAATAATAAAATTTTAAAGCATACGTCCACATATACAGCCCCCATTCTATCACGTATTTTTGAGCAATCCTTATCCACAGGGGAACTACCAAGTGACTGGAAAATCGGGAAAATCATTCCCATCTTTAAGTCGGGCGATAAAAGTAGGATAAGTAATTACCGACCCATATCATTAACAAGCATTCCATGTAAATTACTGGAGCATGCGATAGCATCTAATATTGTGCAGCACTTAGAAGCTAACAATTTCTTCTATCCGAAGCAACACGGTTTTAGGAAAGAACTTTCCTGTGAGACTCAACTAATTGAATTCACTAACGAGCTATTCACATACATAGACAATGGTTTCCAGATTGATAGTATCTTTATTGACTTTGCCAAAGCCTTTGATCGCGTTCCCCACTCTAGATTAATAGCCAAATTATCATCATTACATTTAGACAGCCTTACAATATCGTGGATAAGGAACTTCCTCACATCCCGCAAACAGTTTACGTTCACTGACAATCATTCTTCTTCCTTGGCCGATGTGTTATCTGGTGTACCTCAAGGTAGCGTGCTGGGTCCGCTATTGTTTCTCATCTACATAAATGATTTGCCATCGAACATAACATCACCAATCAGATTATTTGCTGACGATTGCGTAGTTTATCGCCAAATTAAGACACCCGAAGATCACATAGCTCTTCAAAAAGATCTAGATAAGATTACAAGCTGGTGCAAGCTATGGCAAATGTCACTAAATACTGAAAAATGCAAATGAATGACTGTCAGCCGAAAGAAAACTCTCTTTACACTTACTCGCTTAACAACAGCGCTGTCACTGTCACCCCCTTGTACAAATATCTCGGTATTCATATTACAACAAACTTATCATGGAAGACACACATAAAACATGTTACAGCAAAAGCATCTAGCACACTTGGTTACCTAAAACGAAACCTACGTGAAGCCCCTTCAGCCACTCGTGCAATAGCGTACAGAACCTTTGTTCGTCCGCAGCTTGAATTCGCTTCCGCCATCTGGTCGCCACATCAGGAATATTTAATAAATTCTCTCGAATCTGTTCAAAACCGTGCCGCGCGTTTCATCGCGAAAGATTACAGTAGGCATTCTAGCGTGACTGCTATAAAGAAATCACTATCACTCCCATCTCTTGAATCTAGAAGGACGATAGCTCTGCTTTGCTTACTGCACAAAATCACTCACAGTCAACACGCAGATACATTACCCCTTTCCCGCCCATTTCGCACATCTCGCCGCTTATATAACGCACACAGTTTCACACGTGTTTTCGGCCACACAAATGCATTTAACAAATCTGCATTACCTCTGGCAATAGCAGCTTGGAACGATCTTCCAAGCCACATTGTTGAAATTAATAATCTGGACACGTTTAGAGAAACATTAAAAAAATTGATTCCGTAGTTATGCGCACATGTTTCACTTGTACCATGTCACTTGACTGTCATTCTGTGGACAGCATGTCACTTGACATGCACTTGCAGTTCTTTGCAGGAATTTGATGAGCCATGCGCGTTTCTGATCGTCCAGAGTGTTTTTGTTCCTCGTTTGCTTGATGTTGTTCGGCGTATTTCGATTCAACTTTTTTTTCAATTGTTTGATTTGTTGTTAGCTATGTTTTTTGCTCCTGTTTTCGACATGTTGTTTCTCTTACCCCCCTCACGCAATACTCCTGTTGGAGCCTGTGAGGTATGTGTATAAATAAATAAATAAATATTATTTCGAACTTGAAGCTCATGGTGATCAGTTAGGAATAACAATTGATACTTCTGTTGTACACGGTGTCGGCACCTGCCTGCTTATTGGGGTAGTGAACTTATTGCAACTGTATGCAGGAAACATTTCAACAAAGCGGTATCGAATTTATCATCTTAATTTGTATGCCTTACTGCAACAGTATTTTTGCGCATCAATAATACTTTAGTGCTTTTTATTCCATGCTATTCATTTGATGTACTATTTTATTTGGTACGTTATCATGAAAGGTATTGGCGCATGGGTTGCCTTTCCGAAGTGGGCAATCTTATTGTTTACCTTGATCAACTTTAATACTACTTTCCTGTTTAGTTGTTTGTTTGCTTGTTCGTTTATTTGTTTGTCTTGCATCGCGTAAATCCTGACTGCCCACAGCGTCCATGCTTTAAATCTATGACGCCATTTGTAACAAGGTATTTAGCAGTCAGTGAAGGTTTACTGCGACAACATCCAGAGAGTTTAACAAGCATACCTTCAGAAACCTGAGCAGGACAATCCTTCAGTGGTGCAGAAACGTTATGACTTGTAATCTCGTGAGAGGCTAATTTAGCATGCCTCTCACGAGATGCTCACTTTGGGCTCATCTAAAAATTATTTGCTCTTGGACGTGACTTACAAACGCTATCTTGGCTTCGACATTTTTTGACATTTTGTAGGCTGTTAACAGCAGCAAATTCTTCCTCTCTTTCTGATGTGGCTTCTCACGTGCCAAAGGGCGGTGTTTTGAGTCCTCTGCTTTTTTTTAAATTTACATTTATGACTTACCCTCTAACATTTCCTTCTGCCATACGACTATTTGCCGATGATTACATTACAGATCAAGCTATTAAAAGTGTTAATGACCACATCTGCTTTCAAAATAATCTTAACCAAATCCATTCCTCGTGTCGAAATGGGATAATAACCCTGAACTCGTCAAAGTGCAAAATAGTTACCTTTTCTCGTAAACAATCAAATTCAAACTTTTCCCACTCAATAAACAACTCTCCAGTGGCTAATATAAGTATTTGGGCTTAAATCTCATGTTTAATCTTTCATGGAAAACCCGCATCACTAGCATATGCGCTAAAGCATCTCAAACACTGGGTTATTTACGTCGAAACCTACGTCACTCACCTGCTAGCACACGAAAATGAGCTTATGTAACCTTCGTCTGTCCGCAGTTCGAATACACTTCATCAATCTGGTCACCTCATCAAGATTACCTAATTTCAATGTTAGAAGCAGTAAAGGCCAGAGCCGCCAGATTCATTTAATCTAACTACGACCGGTACTCTAGTGTCACTCGAAGTAAAGCACACATATCCCTTCGAGCATGATGTACCCGTAGAACAATTGCACTGTTATGTCTGATACGCAGATGTATTCACGGCGCAATGCAACATAAATTGCTCCTGGTAGCCCCACTACGTACTTCCAGACGTTTTCATAATCGTCTCAGCCTCAAGCGAATGTTTGGTAGAACCAAAGCTCTTAACTCCTAAGCGTTGCCACAGGCCATTGGACTCTGGAATAATCTTTCTGATAGCCTTCTCTCCGTCACTAGCCGCGAAACATTTCGCGAAAATTTGTACACAACCTTCTTGTAAAGTTGTGTGTTAAGTATAGTCTAGAATTTTTATAGTCATCAACAACGTCAATTGGTTCCTGTTTGCGCTTTATGTAGCTTTGTTGCACTTCCTCCCTCATCATTTATTGTTCACCTGTGGTGTACTTATAAATAAATTATAAAAAGTTTTAGTGGTGGTAATAGGCCTCTGGCCATCAAGTGCAGCAGCTTTCTATTTGTGTTCGGACATTGTTTAATTCATTACAGTCATTTGTATATCTCGGTTATTTCCAGGCTGTCTTCCTGTGGTTTGACTCAAGATAGAGCTACATATTTCGGCAATAAACTTTTCTTTTAGTGAGATGTATTCCTATGCTGCGTTTTATCACATCGCTGTGCTACTCTATGGGTAATTGCATAACAAAACGTAAGGCAAGTGTGTTTTCCAGCAAAACATTTAGTCACTATACTAAGCTCACACGCATAAACAATTCCGAGCACATGGGCTCATACTTTAGGGCAGATGTCTCTAACAACGCTATAACCTTATCGGTGATTAAAGGTCGTACATTGTGCCTTGCTTTTACTTTTCACTTATTGAAAATATTAAATTCTGGAGATTTACGAGCCGGAACAATTCTCTGATTATCAGGCGTGCTGCAGTGGGCGACTCCGCAATAATATTGAACATGTGGAGTTCCTTTACGTACACCTAAATCAAAGTACGCAAGCGTTTCTTCATTTCACCCGCACCAAAATTGGGCCGCGGCGGCCGTAATCGAAACCACGACCTCGAGCTTGATTTTCACTCAGAAAATGTGTTTCTGCTAAATGTAAGCGTGCTCATTATCCACGTACTCGTTATCATTCTTACATCTCACTCGCATGATTTGCATCTCGACAACTACAGTACATTCGGCTACTGATAATGCTGCCGTATTTGCTCACACCGTTTCCTCGTTTAGCCTTTCACGACATGTCGGTTGTACACTTATCGTTCTGCGGTCACTATGCCCTAGGTGCGACGAGTTCCGTCAGTTTTTTTAAGGGCATCTTGTAAAACCTTAAGTTGGCGCCATATGCACAAACATTGCTTTCGAAAAAATCTTGCGAGCGTAAGCGATCGAAAGGGCAGCAAAAACGACTTGCTTCGCTTGAATAGTGCTTGAATAAACTCATTCAAGCATTTGCTTTAATGTAAATTTAACGTTCTGTTTCCATTGCTAAAGTGAGATATAAATATTGCAATGCACGTTAATGTACAAACTGAAAAAAAAAATCACCGACGATTGCGATACTCCCTAATGTGAATTTTTAGCGCAGCTCTACACGTGTTTTTATTTCGCTGTATACTGGCTGGCGCGGGCGATCTGTTTCGTGCGGCCCGTTGTAAACGGAGCGAAGTGTGGCGCGACTGACTGCTTCGCTAATGTGGAGATCGCGAGAGGCAGCGCGTGGGTGACGCGTGCGCGCGATTCGCCGCAAGCCGCCGTCGACAGACCTCCCAGACGACGCGCGCTACTCTAGTCTACTCTACTCTACTCTGGCCGTGGTCGACGCACTACGCATTTCTTATCACGCTATCACCATGCCCTCCTCCGCTTTCTGCCTCATGGATCCGCTGCACCGTTTCTCCGCTTTCCTCCTCGCGGCTTTCATTCCCCCGCGGCGCGCCGCGTTCGCTCTTTCATCCTTCTCTCGTTCGCTCGGTTACGCCGCGGGACGACGCCGACGCTCGCCACGGAAACGGACGCCTAAGACCTGGGCTCTAATATTTTTTCTGCGCTTTCAGCGAGGACAGAACCTAAATTACTGCTGTCTGAAATTGCGCTCTTTCGCGCGTTCGGAAATAATATGGCGGCGTGAGTGGAGGTGTCACTACCTTGCACGAAAAAGCGCAGAATCGAGTCACTCCCTCATGCAGTGAGGAGACGGATCTCTCCCTCGCGTAAATACTCGCTTAAGCTAGAGTGAAAGACCTGAGGAACCGCTCAAGCCACATCACATACCACTTTTTGGGTACGCCGTGGCCATGAGTAGCCCATTGTAATCGTTGTCCGGGCTGTAGAACACCGAGTTGTACTCGTAGTTGTCGCCAGAATCGCCGCTGCGCCCCTGCCTGCTCCCATCGGGGCCCGTGCCAAGCTGTAGATGTTGCGGCCTGTTGTCGGCGCTGTTGACCGACAGGGAAAGTGTGGCCAGAAGCAGAACGGCAAGCAACTCCATGAAGGACACCACGTACTGCCGCTTGATGCACTGCACCACCAGCGTCCGCCACAGGACGGCCGCTGTTTGTCGGGACATTTCGGTGTGGAGCCGAGACGAGAGTGACCCGTCGCCGCCTTCCGCCTTCTTTCTTGTTCAAGAAGGTGATGATGATCGCCTCAAACCATGGCGCACGCCCACAAAGGCCGACTGACCAACAATCGAGTGGCACAGGCTAAAATGCACTAATTGAATAAGCGTTGAAAGCTAAATAAATGCAGAGAAAGAGAGCAGAAATTAAGGTGCTCGAACAGTCAGACATGGGTGGTATAGTACTTAGGCTTTAATTCTTTTTTCTCCTACACGTGCTCAGAGGTCACGATTATCATCCTCGAATATGGCACGTACCCACTTCGCAGGAAAAAGCAAGAAATCTTGCGGCAAGGGGAAGTAGCCGTTATTCTCGTTCGCACGCGTGCGATTATCGATCAGAGGCCCTACCTTTATTTAGAGAAATGTCCTTTCAGTGCATCTCAAACACAGCTATCGGCTCCATAGCTTGGAATGCAATGTTTATAATCTGGGAGCTACTGAACATTGAAGGACGTGCGGTAGAGAGTGTTGTCTACCGAAGAAAGCGGCGTGATTGAGTTTAGTGAGGGTATTACGACCGAAAAGAGAAATGACAAATACATAATTTCATATCACGTTAAAATAGTTTACGAAAACAACGTCCGTAATTTAAAAGCATTTGTCCATGCAAGTATACGTGCAGATGCAGGGAATAATTTCTGGCCCCGGAGACAACGTATGGCCGTTGTCGGAGTCTCGCCCATTTAACTTTGCACAAAACTTTGTATGGCTAGAAGTATAAGCATTTATTCATTAATATTTGTGCATACTACTGTACATAGATGGCGGGGATGGAAATAAAAGCTGTAATTAAAGCACCTTGACTTTCCCCGCATCCCCGTAGTTTACAGCGAGAGCTTAAAGGCGACCGAAATATCCCTACTTTGCAGCATGCTTCAAAAACTGAAAAAAAATTAACATTTCACTTTTTAGCAAGAGAAACTAATTATAAATTAACAAGAAACGAACGTTCAATACTGCATGCATGCAATAATAAAGGGACAACAAAGATAAACACTAAGTTTACTGTAGGGAAGTATTGTTTGAAGACTAAGCTTCCATTCATTTGGAGGAAAAAAATGTTGATTCTTAGCCGAATAAACAAAGCCCAAGTTCTGCCTTTTTACCTTTCACACTGCAACGACAATGCCGGCACGTGGCAACGACGTTGCACATACGTAAATATGAATCAGCGTTGTAAATTTTTAACAAGACGCACACACACACGCACACACGCACACGCGAACACGCACACGCACGCATTGAGAATCATGCTCAGATCACTGTTCTATTCTATTTCACAATGGAAAACATACACACGCCCCCGAAACTAAGTAATAAACAAACATCTTATACAGGGAGAATATGAAGGGATATAAACCAAGAGCGCTGAATCGCAATCAGTACCGATTTATAGTTTCGTTTCGTTTAGTTTCTAGTTCCGCTTGATTAAGCAATGATGTTTCGTAGCTACTGACCGCTTGGGAGTGGCGTTAACGCACGTGGCGCATGCACCCGAAAACAGGCAGACAACATAGATAATCCCGCTGTTTTTTGTTATTCTGGTGCTCTAACAAAATAGCATGGTTGCACAATGAGATACAGTCACATCTAGCGCAATGTGCGTCAATATTACCAGGTGAACGTAGTTGTTTCCGCATATTGCTGTGTTCCGCATCTAAAAATAAGCTGGCCTATCCTATTGCACATGGGTTGTTCCGTCGCGCATTTTTGTAGCGCGCTGTGAGCTGTAAACATACGTCACATGAAAATTTTATGCATTTCCACGCGGGAATTGTTCTCTTAGATTTGCTCAACTGGGCCTGGGGCTGGGCTCGACCTTGTAGGCCAGGGCGGGAGCTGGGCTTGGGCTTCATAACGCAGGCCCGGGCCAAAAATCAAGCTCATGCAGTGCTCTACACTGCACATCCTAAAAAAATTAACGCACACAAATTCGAGAATGGGACGTACGTAAAGTTTATAAGTCGTCAGCGACGTAGATGTACGCATCCCTGCGATTTTATTACTAAACCGGCACAACAATGTAATCGCACGTTCTCCTTTACTAGCATTTGCTTCGATTTGCTGCTGGCAATTTAGCTTACCATCATGAGTTATACCTAAGTACTTCAAAGCTGCAACTCGCGCTATCGGCTAATTTCGTTAATGAAGAGAAATCAAAACGGGATTTCACAGTGGAAACACAAGTAAAGAGCATTTCTGAACATTAAGCCAGAAAGACAGGACTCGAGTTCAGACAAATATGATATAATTTAATCATAGCAGTTGTGACACGGTGTGGTACAGGAGCCGATTGATGTGCAGGTAAGATGACATAGGAAAATTCTGCAAAGTTAGCTTCTACAAACTCAGATGTCGAACGTCTAAACCTCCGAGGTAAACCGTGCTTCAAGCTCTTTCACTATATTATTTAGCGAGTCTGCCTCTTCTTTAGGTGATAGAACAGCGGAATGTGACCATACGGACTGTTGGAGAGATTCTCCGCTGCGTAAAAACCTAGAAAGTGCCGACATTCTTCCTGGTTTTTACAAAGATGAATACAGTTCGTTTTTTTCTTTGTTCATCTTTTTCTATTGCCACAGTTCTTTTTCACAGAGCTGCATAGAAATTATAGTCAATCCAATTTTTGGTGAATTATTATGTTGGAGACTTTTTTATGCTGCTTTTCTTCGCCTGTAAGCCCGTGTACATGCTTCATTCCACCAAGATGAGTTTGACGGCGAGCCGCCCGACCTAGCTCAACGGGCTGAATAGCAGAATTTAAAAGCGACACCACTAAGTCGTCCCTCCGCTGTTCATCACAAGCGGCCAACGCTAATAAGCCTGAATATATAGCTTATTTATAAGTTTTATCATTATTGAGCCGTCTTTGCGTACTACCGGAGTCTGACGTGAAGTGGTTCTCTGCAATCTTTCTTTCTCCTATTTTGTTCAAAGTTCTAGTACATTTTTCTTCCTATTCTCGGAAGCGCACGCGTTTTACGTGAATGCTTCGATCTAACTAACCGATTAAGCCTTGCTCACAAGAGAGCTCGACTGCATCGTGCAGGAGAACAGTCAATAAAGCAGCTGCATTTCCTTTTCTTCGAGCCCGCGGGGTTGGCGCGCCAGTGTACGCAGCGTGGTTGGCCTAAGTTTCTTCCGAAGGGTACAGTCCGCAACAAGCCTTTATTCTAGTGCCACTCAGGTCTCACAGACAGGTCCATGAATTTCGTACATTTACTAGAGGGAACTCTGGCACTATTGCCTACGGGAGCTGCAAGTGTGGCGTTTCAGAGAACCTGGGAATGATGGTTAGTTGTTGTTGTTGTTGTTGTCGTCGTCTCAAAATATGAATCGTACTAGTGGAACGCCAGAAACATACCTGGCTTAATCACGTGAAGATTATTATTTTTCTCAGCGTACGTACCATAAGCTTTGCCAGTGGCTTCGCAGTTTCTTTGGTAAGAAAGGCTGATTTGCCTAAACTTCGTCTTCGCTTCAAGCCGCTTTGTGAGCTTGCAGATTGATCATTTTGACCAAAATATTTTGGTATAAACGCAACCATTCAGTTTCAATTTATTATTATTCAGTTTCAGTTTATTATTATTCAGTTTCCGTTTATTATTCTTTAAATACAATGAATGGGTAAAAGGCAATAATTATGTACATTCGCAGAAACTTATTGTTGTCATTTCATTAAAACAAACAACATTATTTATTTAAAGCGCAATAAATAACGCCACGAGAAAGTCTGAAGCCACAAGCACGATGATTAGACAAATTCCTTCACTAGTCTTCATTTCAATGGCAGCGGAAAAAATTGCAGCTATCGTTTCGACAATAGTAATTTCTTGCAGCAATTTCTGCGGACAGGACCGATTATCGCGTGTCCCGGCAGCAGCCGCCGTAGTGCGCGGCGACGCCGCCAGGCGTAGGCGACACCGCTGCCTCCAACTTGTTCGCAGCAGATGCCTCGTCGAGCAGCTCGTTCCTCTGGTTGGCTGTGAGCACCACCATAGACGATGAGCAAGACTCGTTGATGTGTGGCTCATCGCGACCGCGTCGGTTGACGAAGCGGTTGAAGCAGGAGCGCTCGATGTTCGAGAAGGGTTTCTCGCAGGCCAGGTAGAAGGCCCAGCCGAACAGGTAGCTGAGCACGGCGTTTCCCAGGAAGCTACGGACCTGCGCGTGCGAGTGAGAAAAGGTGCGGTTACGAGATAGCCCTTAATCTTGCTTTAATTTTACTGAAATCATCAATAAATCTTGCGCTTGACAAAAAAAAAAAAAAAAGAATTCTTGTGCTTTTTCTAGTGAGCGAAGGACAACCATCAGTCATATTTCCAGCTTCTAGTGTAGTGAATCTAGACTCTTATAAACACCGTATTTGTGTTTAGGCTTACCACATTCTCGTATTTCCCGAGTTTCTCAATCAGTGGTGAAATTTCACTAAACTGTCGCTTATCTGCATATTGAAAATCATAACACCGCCGTGCCAGCTAATTATTGAACTGGTGATGTTGTGATGGAAATACAGAGCTTCAACTTCTGTAATACTTCGGTCTTGAGGCTACAATAACATATTAATAAATAAAAGAAGTACTTTGCACCCCGAAAGGCGCCGTATATACTCGTAACAGGAGGTATATAATCGTAACAGGAGACACGGCTGTGTCTCCTCTTACGATGGGGTAGCGGAGTCAGCGATCTTTGACCCGCTCCCGCACTGCTGCAATGATCCCTTTCGGCTTCGTGAAGCTTTCCGTATACAGCCCACCGGACAGACCAGCTGTGACGCCATTGTGTGACACGTTTAAGGAAAAATAAGTAGTTGTAAAGCGACAGTTGCTGGATGCCGCTTGACCACAGGCTACGACGACGGCATCAATAAACTCCTAGAAGAGTGCGCGTTACGACCGCTGATAGGCGGCCGAGCCGACCGTCAAGCCAACGAGTTAATTGCAGGGCCATTGAATGAGCCGAGATGCGTCAACTGAGGCAAGTTTAGGCACTCCTATCTCTGGGTCACTGAACCGTATGGGCTCTCGACAATTCAACTCAACTAGAAAAAAAAATAACCGAATAAAGCAAAGCCATTAGTTTGAAACAAATTTTAGCCGGCACCCAGTATTGTTACTCATGTTTACTAATCCTCTTTGCTAATTTTATTTAGTTATTTATCATCACACTTTCGACACCGCTAACTGGTCGCCAATCCAGCCCTCCGGCCAAGAAGTTTGCAGATACCTTCTATACAACAAGGTTGCCTGTGGTTGGACAAGGGGCACCTAGTGATCAGGCCTAGAAATTTTACAGGTCCCCGTTGCTGAGATGTGAAGCCCCATAAGTAACCGAGTACCAGGCGTGGGGACATCTCTATCCACTAGAATAACCGGTAGGCTTCCGGTGGCGCTGGGAATCGAGCCTAGTACCTCTCGCATACGAGGAGGATGCTTAACGCTCAGTGCTGTCACCGCAGAAGTACCGGCATGCCTCGGACATGTATGGTCCCTCGTGGCCCGCCCGTCTTTGGATCCGCCAGGGCTCATAACGAGCCACAGTTAGCTGCTGATATGACAACAAGGAGTGCCCGTATTTTTTCCGCAGTAGTACCTCTGTTCGTTTGTGACGTGTGGCAAATGGGCTTACTTTAGAGATATCGTCGTTACGACCTCTTCGCAGAACAGTGCCTATAGGTCCATAGAAGGCGCAGCAATAATTGTGCGGACAAAAACCATCGAATCGGTCAACAGCACGTAAAAGGCGCGACTAATGTCGTAGAAGCGGAGATGAACGTCGTGTTCTGTTCGTTATGAACGAAGTCAATGATGCAAGATGAATGGTAAAGCGAGAATGAGGAGGATTGCAGAGCTTTAGTTTGTAATTTAGACTTACAAGAAACCAATGTGCGACGTAGATCCTTTCACGTGCCATTCCAGGCGAAGCGACGAGCACAGAGAAATGAACAAGGTAGACGGAAAAGGTCAGCCGGCCAAGTGGAACAAAAGCCTCCCACGCGAGGAAACGGTTGACCGGACCTGCACAAGTGAAAACGCCAGAGACAGTTACACGCAGCTACTTCACGAAGGTTGCAAAACAAATATCTGTAAGGTCGACCTCTCAGCTGTTATTTTATCGTTATTCTAATTAGGTTCTGGACAAATTCATGTAGCGGTCAATGGTTTTACTAGCATCTCTAGAGAGTTGTACGTCAGATAATATATGCTTTATTGCTTGATGTCATAACCACACACAGAGTGGGGAAATATACTCTCATCGTCGTACTAACACGGAAGGAAAGTCCAGCAAACCTGCGCGCCCTTGAAGAAAAACGAAGGAAGGATGGCGACGTGGCCACAGGTTCCCATTCCACCTTGTCGTGGCGTCACGGATTTTAAAAGCGTTTACATTTGCATAGATAATTGTTCAAAGAATCCTGAAACTTCACTTAGCAAGCGTGGAGAACATTTCCAGTTGCAAAACGACCGAAATACGGGACAATGCCTTGAAATTATCGACGTCACACAGGCGTACTAGCGTTGATGTTACGGCGTAAATAAAGCAAATAAGTTTTGTATTCAATTTCGCCCCCAGTGATCAATATTATCATGCTTAACGAACAAATATTCAGTTTTAAAAGAATAATTTACTAGTCTAGCATGGTTTACTACAGCTTCTTGTGCCCCTTTGAAGTTGTAAAAATAAAGTTACGACATGAATTTCATAACCTTCGCGAATGAAATTTTAAAAAAATGATTGCGTAAAAGAGTAGCGGAGCAAGCAAACATTCGAGAAATGTGCAGCACTGAATGAAATGTAAATGTTTAATGTTCGTATCACACCAGCCCATTCTTGCGTAAGCGATGCACCTTATGTCGACTTTGAAAAGGAGCGTTCGCAACTTTTTCCCCCGCACTTTTCAGTTCACCTTTCTTCAAGTTTATCCAGACCACAGCCTAAGGTCCAAACGTTTAGGACCGAGCGCCGCAGATTGCCAGCGGTCAAATGGCCGAACAGAGCAGCGGCAAAAGGAAAGGCGACCGAGACAGCTGGATTGCTAAGGCTAGCTGCCTGTCGTCGTGCTCTCTCATATAGTCGGAGCCAACCTAAGAAAAGAGCGGCAAATGCATCTATGCCCAGCTCGTTGGTTATTTGCATAGGCGCGCCAGCCAATTATGCTCGATAAATTTCGTTAGAAAACGTTGCAGGCACGAACTACTCTCAATATTGGCGTCTATTGGGAACCGTTTCACGCTACACCGGCGCACCAAAAACTGGACACAAAGTGAATACGCACACACAAAAAGCGTTTGCGGTAGCCGTACCTTCACTTAACGCCCCATTTACATTGCGCTAATAGCATGAATCAAGAATCTAGTAATCAACTAGCCGGCTAACAGCATCGGGAACTGCGGCTTGAAGCGCGAACGCGAAGAGGGCAGCTACAGTAGGGTTTTGTGGCCGAAGTTTGTAGTACCACGGGATAATGTAATGATTCCATTTTAATGCCACACCTTTTTCAAGCTTCGCCAGTGGTCCAAGTGACACCCTACCTATGTTAGAAACTGGATCGGCCGATCGTGAACGGTGAATAAATAAGAAAGGAATTAATCGAGCGAAAAGAATCCCTACATCACACCAGCCCTGAAATGTTATGTTGTCACAGAGGGTAGAATTTCTGTAATTCCCAAATGACGTGAGACATAACACTACCATTCCTGAAGCTTGCTTTTACAGCGAAGCTGCTAAAAGCCGCTTTCCCCACTACCGTGTCCGCATGTGGAAATAAATCCCGAAGATATTACAATGTCGGGCCGACCCACGGCGGAGGTGACGCAGGCGTTAAACACTCTCCATACGTGGGCCGATCCCAAAGATAGTGAAATTACGGGCCGACCCGCGGTGGAAGTACAGTTAAGGGGCCCACGTACACATCATCGCTGGTCATCCTTCTTCACAGAGTGGGAGGGCACAAACTTTTAAAAGAGAGAACCCATTATTTTCGGCATCTTGAACTCCGCTACTCCCGAGTCACTTTGTTACTCGAACGCGAAAAGGAGGCTGACCAGCATGCCCCGACGCGCAGGCATACAGGACCCAGCCGATGCCCGCTGCGAAGAGCGTGCGGTGAAGCCCGTTGTACAGCACCACGTCAGCGCCAGCAGGGGGTTCTCCTTTCTGCCACTTGAAGGCGCCGAACACTCCGTACACGCAGGCTGCCGTTGAGAACGACCACATGGTCAGCTGCGCCACCTGCAAAAGAACATTTTTGGGTAGAAGGTGGGCCAGTCAAGCGCTTTTCTTTTTTTTCCCTCATCAGACCTCGTACTTTCAACGTGCTTTCAGAAATAGACTGAAACGAGTACGTGGTGCAGTGACTCTTCTGCTACATTAGTAACTGTGATGTGACCAGACCTGTTTAACTTTAATGTTTCTCATCGGTACTTTCTCCTTAATTATACACGTTCTTGTGATACGCACATTTATGTTTTGTTTTTTGAGCGATACGTTGATAAAGCTTCCCTTCTTTTTCCATTTTTTTGTTTCGCGCTGCACTCGTGCTTAAGACTTCGAGCTATATTCTGATGCACGGCTTTTTCTGCGTTACTCTCCCTTCCAATCTTGTACCGATAATCCGCTACCTAATGCTTCGATACTGCAGGTTAAGAAAAGGCTGATGAAAAAGTTTAATTTTGCGGTGGTAAATATATTGTGCGACTGAAAACGCCAATGAATGTCACCTCCCCACAAATTCATCGAGTCACCAACACGGAGCTGTGTGCGCAGTCAAATTCTTCCAACTATAATTCGTACACTCTTACCTTATCGTACCTAAAAAATTGCCCGCTAACACTCTGTTATTTCACCGCAGTAAAGCTTTTATATTCCTCCAAACGCCGCAACATAACGCAAAAAAAGAGTATTCGAACAAGGTGTGTCGTTACAAGTTGTATTAATATGTTTTCCTCGACTCCTAAATGGCATTTGTAGGCTAGGATGCACTGTACCTACATTGTTTGCATTACATTTCTATTTATAGCGCGTCTGTCCGTCTGCGTATCACTCGTAAGCTTTTGTCACATTTCCTAGTCCTCACTTTATTTCGTTGACGGGGCGTTTCAGTCGGTTGTTATAACAGCCGTTCCATATCCAGACTTCAAATTGTCGAGAAAAACTGGAAGGAACAGTTCTTTCAGTTAATTCGATCACTAAAGCGCGCCCTTGGCAACACACGGGCCCCTTATTGTTGCGGATCCTTACAACAAATTTTATCTCGCCGTGGTTAGGAGGAATGACAGGAAAGCTACTAGCTTTGAAATTGCTATCTGTAAAAACCAAACAGACATGCTTTCAACACCATCGCTAGCAGCACATGAAGCAGGCCCAGTGCATGCCCTACGTTGCGCCCCGTCAGCCTCACCCCGGACTACTACAACTAAAATGTTATCCTTTCTACAACGTTAGTAGCTATACGACGCGTTTTATTGCGTTGTCACCAACATTGTACTGCATTCTTTCTGATTTGGTATACCACAAAAAAAAAAGGCTATGCAACACGCTATCTTGTTAAATTTATTTATTTCTACATACTGCAACTCCATAGGAGTGGCAATGGCAAAAGCTTGCAAAAGAGAGTATAAAAGTTCGAAAGAAAAAAACCTAGGGGGGCAAACGGAAAGGGTTGTAACCGACCGAAAAGTTGTGAAGGCAAAAAAATATCAGTCTCTAGCAACGAACAAATAATATAACAAACATTAACCATAATTAGAGACAACACGCCTCGGTGCAACAAATACGACTGAAGACTCGTTTAGTGGAAGTGAGCGAATGATCGAGCTTTTGGAGATCCAACGGCCTTCGGTGCGAGGAAAGACACTTGGGTACCTTTTCGCACGTACCAAGAATTTTCACAAGAACCATGCCTAGAGAGTGATATTCCACCAGAACTTGTTAACACGACAGAGTTAAGGAGCCAGTGTCGGAGAAAATCCGGTGTACGAGTCGATGTCCCGTGTCCGGCCTCGGACACTGTTTCCGCGAAAAGATTGTTGAACCATAGATACCCAAGCTTTCCGTGTGACGCGAAGAATTGACTGAACTAGTCCAATTTCTCAAGCTAAAATACGTAGAAAATCGTAAACTACGATTTACACACAAACTGCAGACGTGACAGCTCTCGGATTGTGATTTGAATATACGAGAAAACATAATTCTGTTACGTGAAAATTCAAACAAACTCCTTTTTCAGCGCTTCTACGATGCATATACCGGAGAAGACTGTTTCCGCCATTTGCGCACGCCAGCGCGTTAACGTCTCGGAGTCCACGAAGCGTTGCGCCCGCTTCCTTGAAACACTTCCAGATGGCGCTCGCCTCCGCCGCAACGTAAAGCTTCTCTTCGCATCGCGGCCCACGCAAGAAGCAGCATCTCTAGCAGAAAGCCCACCTTCGTGCACAGCGTTCGCCGCGAGCGTTTCCCGGTGAGCTTTACGGTTACATACGCTGCAGTTCGGGAAGCGTGAGAAGCAGTCATGGGTCTTTGAATGCTATCGCGTTCCACTCTTAAAGGCGAAGCTTAAGCGTCTTCAAAAATTTTCTTGGGCAAGTTGGTGTCTAGGCTTACTATACATGTTGTTCTTGGCGCAAAGCACGGAGCATCAAACGAGAAAACAGAAAAAAGGAAAGACACAAAGCCCCAACTTCTAACTGTTTATAGACTTCCACGCGTGCACGTTAGAGAAAGCGTGACGTAGATGGAAACTGAGCGTCACGAAAACTGCCTTTCGGGAAAGCACAATTCCGAAGAAAACAACGTGATAGATGCGTCGTTGACATAAGCTGAACAATTCTTTCTGATATGACAAGCTTCCGATAATTCCCTCGCAGTTTCACTCAGCGGAGGGAAGGGGGGGGGGGTCACTTATCTGCCGACATCTGTGATTTCCTTTACTCGCACTCGACGCACCAAAGGGTGGCTCCATAATATAATCAACGCACAGGTACACTTTCACAGTGCGTGCAAATAGCCGTGTCAGTACTCTGCAGAATTATTCCACAATACTTGAGAAACAAGTTGCATCGTGGAAACGTATAGTGCAAGCCGATGCAAGTATCTGCAGTATACCCCTGTCTTACACTTTAACAAAGTGCGCTGCGAAGGCTTTACACATAGACAATAGCACTAACAATGTAGAGTAACCGTACTTACACAAGCGCGAGCTACCATGTATCTTAAAATGGCCGCTCAGTTCCGCGGAAATGCGCAAGGCTGAGCTACATTTATGAAAATGCAAAAAAAACTGAGTCCAGCCAAGCATAGTATACACGATGCCACACGGTTAGGAATTCGACGCAGGAACACAAGACAGAGAGGAGCAGAAGCTGAGGCATGCAGTGCTGTGCGGGTCTGCTTCTGCTCTTGTTCGTCTCATGTGACTGCGCTCTACGTCTGATCATGAACAAACACTTTTCACTCTCTCACATTCCCGAGAAACTCCCGCGGGTTTCCCTTGTGGTTTCTCGCGGTTCCCCGAAAGGATGATGATATTTTCCTTTCATACCAGCTCACTCGTAGGTGCGTGAGGTTTCGCTGCTGAGCGTGCTACCTTTTTGTAAGCCCACCATTAAAGCGCAAGAAAAGAAGAAAAATTGGAGTATACATTTCACCAAGCAGCCCAACGTCAGAATATACCAGTCGTCGAACTTCCAAACCGACCGCCCTCGCGAAATTTCTATCCGGCGTGAAACCCCAGCCTGCCCACGCTCGCACGAGAGGCCCGTTTCACGTATAACGAGGAACGCCTCCATTGCCTTTGCTCGTTGCAGCACACTCACCCTTCCGATGCGCACGCTTCGGAATCGGAGGAAGGCGAATCCCGCCAGGGCTCCGGCGACGTACGATCCGACGTGCGGGTAGGGTCGTTGATGGACCAGGTCCAGAGCTTGCATCATCTTCCTGCGAGTGAGCCACGATAACTTTGTTAACAGCGTGCGACTTTCTCATCTATACGCTTGCGTCTCGCTCACCACGTGAAGCATTAGCTACCGTTAGCGAACTTCAGCATAGCGGTAGCAAACGTGCGGTGCCTGAAATCGTCTAAACTTTGTCCTCAATCCTTGCAAGTTGTTCGGCATTTCTCCTATGAGCGTTATTGTCGAAATCATCCCTTATACCTAAGTGCATGGCAACGATATCCTTAGATTATTCTTCCATGGCTAAGATTTGAGTGCTTTAAGAACTTTACGTCAATAAGATAAGAGTGAAGGTGAATGATAATCTACAAAAGCAAACAAGTTTTCCCATGATGCTTGTTGAAATAGTAGCCAGATTTGGCCGAATTAACGCATTTCACGATTAGAATGTTTTTCGAGGCAATCAAAGTTCTGCAGAAAGCTGCGTTATCCAGCGCACCCAGATGCTAACAGTACCTAATTTTTAATTCAGGCATTTGCTGCAAAGAATATTAGCTACATCAAAGGAAGAATTAAGTAAAAGTATGCAGCCTGCGACCGACGCAGCTTTGTCACAAAGCTTTTGCGAACTTACGACTCGCAAAAAAAAAAAAAACATGTTAACTATGTGTGACTATGTGACCATGATATAACTACAAACTGTTCTGATTCAAACAGGCGACGTCAGCGGCTCTAAACGAACGAAAATTGTTTTGCTGAAAGCGCCCAGGCGCAATACATAGGATAACTCCCGTGTTAAATGTTATTATAATTGAATTCAACCGACTAAAGAAACTGTGGAAGTCCAGGTGACGCCATTACTTCACTGCCGGCCACGAAATGGAAACAGTAAACTGTCTCAGGCGTTGTGTTTTTGCCTACTCACCTCTTATCTAATGTGGCGCTTGCCGCCGTTATGATAACGTTCTTATAGGTGGTGTTCGCCCCCTGTAGAGAAGTCACTGAAAGCCACCTACCGATGGATTTCGGAATCGCGGACGGGAGAAGGAGGGTGGCTCTCCCGCCTATGCACCAAGGAGGGCAGAGGTACGGGGCTGTGACTTTCCGTTCTGTCGTGACTGTTTGTTTGCTTCTGCACCCACATTGTTCGCAAAGGCGCCTAATGAGAGTGGACGCGCTACCAATACGACTCTCATTTGACATGGCCCAGTTCGCGCACGAGCGAACTGCTTGTGCCATACAAGCGTGACTGTGCGCATCTACAAATGCAATGCCTCATTGTCTTGCATTTGCCCAGCGCTGACATGTACGCATTCTTTGGTTTCCGTAACGAGCGTGCTGCATCCATGCGACGAATATGCTCGCGCGAAATAGCGACAGCTGCCATGCCCTTAATTCGGACATACAGTGCACGGAGTTGCCAACCCAGCAGAAAAGCGACACCTTTATACCTGTTGGTAAGGTAATCTTGCTAGTTCTTACGATGGTTTGTATTCCAAGGGTGGGTGGGGGCGGCGGGGGTGAATTTTATAACAATACACTTCACATACTGGTGATTTCGCTACTCCTTATGGGATCGGACGACACTGAACGATAGTTATCGTCTGACGTGATGGATAAGGTAAAAAAGACGGCCAAATGGAATTCGTTGTTGCAAAATACCGTCACAGCATAGAGAAAGGCGCTAACAATCGCCGAATATACCGTTTCACCCATAGTACTAAGTTAAGAAAGCCCACGGGATAGAAGAGGACGACGTGCGCAAAGCAGTACGCACGGTCCTTTTCTTGCGAGCATCTTAGGATCCGAGCACGTACGGAAAACGTGATTCGCAGCCTTGTAATATTGGCTTGCGAGAGGCATTTCATGTTGCCAATAGCGTCCTCGGATGCATATCGCCTGCAGTATAGGCAGTTTTCACTTTAGCATCATACCTTCAGCGCTTTCATAAGGTCGAGATATCAACAACAGCTGACGTTGATTTTATTTTATGTGGAAATAGAAGTGTAGGATTAAAATTATCAGCGTGGCGGTACATGAACGCTGCTCGTGATACCAATGAATTCTCGAATCCCGGAATTCTTGGCCGTGACCAGACGAAGGGATTATTTACGTCTGTGCAATTAAATTCGGCACACAACTAAAACAAGGAACACTGACATATACACTAGATGGCAAGAAAAAGCGTGGACTGCGTCAGGCAAAGCTCGCAGTGTCATGTCCCGCTAGTGTTTGCGTGTATCCGAATATTTAATAAAGTTCTCCTTGAGTGCATACATTTTATTTGAGTGCACACTTCTTATGGGCTACATTTACATATCTTATTAACGATAATTTCTCTTTAGACTGACAAGTAACGCATTTTCTGGATCACAATTACTTCTTTAACTTCTCCAAATAAGTTTGCTCAAAGCAAGTACCTTTCTAGCATATATGGTGACTAGTGCTGTGACAAGAAGGGCGGCAAAGGTACAATCACTATCTCTTTCTTGTACCCGTTTCATTTTCTCTGTCATATCGCACCGCCCGATTATTTGTCATCTGTAGAATGTTTTCTGAAAATTAATCGATTTTTCGTAAAACATGACGCAGCCTTCTTAAAATCGTGAAACAAGCTCAAATTCAGTAGAGTTGGCAGGTATGTACATGTCATCAGCCCGTATCAGCCTGCACAGCGCGTTCACGACGTCGCCCGTCTGAGATTTGCCACTCCGGCTACAGCGCGGAACATCTCGCCGCCTACACTTCCCTTTAAAACATTTCGCCTGCAGAACGCTGAGGATCTTCGACGCCAGCTTCTCCACTAATCTGCTCTTACGAAGGGGAAGCCAGCTTTAACTTTGTTGGTATATTACGCACGGATAACTACGCCTTGTGGCGTAGTCACATATACTAATTAACGTATTTTGAAGATGGCAGTACGCTCACCAACTGAATGCTGTCAGGAAAGTGAGTCCAGCGCGAGGCGTTGTGAGCGCCTTTTATGTCCCACCGACGCCGTATTTATGTGTCGAAAATACAAGCGATGTGCTGTGAGCCAGATAGATAAAAGAGGCAACTCTAGAAGTTGACGCTCACAACCATGCAGAATAGAAAAAGTAAATAGGGAAAGAAACAATTGAACAACATCATAAACAAAAGCGTGAATAAGAGAGGAGAGAGTCCTACTGATTACCTGCAGGAAAACCGTTGTGTGCGTTATGTCAAAATATTCCTGGAAATGAACGGCGAGTCCATGGGAGACACTGGTGTTGGCGTCACCGTTAATCTTACTCTATTAATTCGACCATGATAAACTGGAAGTCAAACCAAGCAGCTGCTGGAGATTGATTTAGGGAAGCACAATTTGAGAAGTCTTCCCATAATGCGTCGAACAGCCTGTGGATTGCGCAATAATATCCCCTGCTGTAACGCTTGGTGATGTTCAGCAGCGTAATAATAAGCACCACCCCGATGGTAACGTACGATAGATTTTATTAAGGTGAAAGCCTTAAGTGGCTCATACCCCCGGTGGTCCGAGAAACGCAGCATGCGGTTCAGAAAGTCACGTGAGCCCACCTCGCGAGGACATACGCTCGTGCCATTGGTCGCGCTGTATTCGTCGTCTTGTCCTTCCACAGCTGGCTCTGATGGCGCTCATTATGCCAAAGAAAGGCAAAGTTAATTAGGATGGAATTAATGCAGGCACTCGAACCCACGAGCTTTGGTGTTAAGGCAAAGTTAACGAAGGTATAGTTAATTATTATGGAGTTAATTAAGGCATTCTAACCCACCGCCTTTGGTGGGAGTCGCACCGTCGACCTGTCGTGGGTGTCGAACCCACGATTTCTGGCGTTAATGAAGGCGCAGTTAATTAAAGTAGCGTCAGTTAAAGCACTCGAACCCACAATTTAAGGCGGAAGAACACAAGTTATAAGAAGTAATAACGCATTCGCATGAGAACGTCAAGAAATTTAATGAATGTCTCTTGAGCGTGAGGCGCTGGCAACCTAGCGACGTCGTTTTAAATTTGGCGCTTCTTCCCCGGTAACCTCGAGGGAAAACGCGCGTGCCATTAACGCGTGTTGTAAGGTGCCCTTCAGCTTACCTATATATGGGCTCACACATTATTTACAAACACTGCGCTTTTGATGTCGACTGCCAACTTAAGCACAAGTGAGAAGACCTGTGGCGCTGCCTATAGCATAAACCTCTTTCAATCTTCTTCTATTCTATTTTTGCCATAAGCTTTCCACGATTGGTTAAACATTTTCAGGCCATGCTCACTTCCCTGCCTTTCACGGGACGCCACAAGAACAGCAAGATGTCCCTATCTGATATGATACGTACGTACTGATTATGCCTGATTAGGCAGAAGGAAATAAAAATAAATACACATATTTTCGATTCTACGCCTTCTTCGCTACTGAATGTTTCGACCTGCACCCCCTTCACCCGTCTGTCGCGCGACGTCACAAAACCGCGAGAGCGAAAGCTCACCGTGTCTAAGCGACGTGTATGTGCTAAAGATGTATTAATATACCGAACAAAGTTCAAATCTTTTGCAGAATATTCGGAGACCGCCTCGCTGCGAAAGGGATGGAAGATGGTTGCACGCCGATCGCTCTGACACTAGCTACTCAGAGCAGCTGGCGAAAATGCAATGTTTTGCTTATAATAATATTCATTGCGTGGCAGTGTAACGTTGCCGAGCACTTCTGGCTAATAAACAATAGCTTTCTGCCACGGGATTTTTTAACTCCTCGTTGAACACCACCGCGATTTTTGGCCAGCCCCCGCAAACTAAGCGAGAGGAAGCGGACCACTCGTAGACGCTGGCACCACCTCACCCATTTACCTACATTCACTGCGCTAGCTCGGCCCACCAATACCCTCTCCACTTCAGCGCACTCCTCGCCTTTTGTGAGCCGATCAGATAAAAAAAAAACTGTGAATGTGCCCAGCCCTATTCGCTTTGACAGCAAACAAGAGTGACCTCATTTAAACGAGGGGAGCGTTTGATTGGGCAATTCATGTTCAAACAACACTGTGGGTCACCGCCCGCTACTGCAATCAGCGGCTGCGTAAGTATGACATCAGTGGATCGGAATAAAATCAAAATAAAATAGTTTTAAGAAATAGGGCCCTTGACCTAAGTAGGTAAATAGTGGGCACTTTCCTTACGTCTTTATTTGACGTGGTAGACAAATACTGTTTTTTGCGTGTAGTAGTTGATATCGCAACAGGAACAGCAAGGATAGTAACACAACAATTTCGAAAAATGAAACATACTTCATGAAATAACCTTAGTTTTATGGTGAAGGGTATAGACATTTTCAAAAGAAACCGCAAATCTCGGAGCGACAATGTTGAGACAGTTGTCAGGGGATGACCCATGTAGTTAATTCTTAACGTGTAGCATCCTTTGGCAAGGTGCCCGGGGTCCCATCTCCTGCTCCATTCCATTCATCCTCATCTTTCGTGTCCCCAAAAAACCGCAGCGCCATCTGGGCATGAATAGGTGAATACACAAACTTTTTAGGGTGCCTGCATGCGCCCTCTCGCCCCCGCTCCGTGGAGGCTGGGGACACTAAAGAGCTTAAGGTCAGGGGGCGCAAGCGGCTTGCGTACGCAAGAACTAGGGGCCATATTACTGCGCATGCGCAGACCCATACGCGTGGATCTGCGCATACCCAGTACCATCGCCCCTAGTTCTTGCGTACGCAAGCCGCTTGCGTCCCCTAAACTAAAACTCTCCAAAGACTGAAGGGGCTGTCGCCGCCTTAATCGCTTTTCGCAGACCATGGGCCACCTCCCGCGGAACCAGCACGTGTGCACTTTGTGCGTCCGCCTTGCCGTCGTTTTCGGTCCAGAAAAGCCTGGGTGCTGCGTGCCGCTGTGCACGAATCATTCCATAAATGGTTGGATAATATAGTTTTTTTTCATTTTCCGGCAGAACCAAAACGAGGACTGCAGTGGACAGTGAAAATCAAACGTGATAAATGGCAGCCGACAAAGTTATCGTGCGCATGCAAAGTGAATATTTTGACCAGTTTCTTTTTTTTTTGTCTGTGACTTGTTGCTGTGTACACTCTTGGAATCCGTCCGTTTTTATAACAAGGCGCGACGTTGGGTAGCAGGTGCATTCAGAAGCAGTATAAGAACTGCCATGTAACCTGAACGAGTGTTCTATGCCCGCATCATTTAGCTCTACAATGCCAGCATTTTTTTTTTTTTTTGATGCTGCTAAAATATATTGTACGTGAGCCGAGCACGGGAGTGGTTATGGAGCACGAACGATTGGTGCGCTCAATTTCGCTACATGATATAGCAAGCATCACAGCATCATTTTGCGGTTCTGACATTGCCTGCAGGCTCACTTTGAAGAGGACAACTTGGAACGAAATCGAGCCGACGGCTGGAAGAAGTTGAAAGCGAATGCTTTACCCACCATGTTTCTGAGGAAAATGTTGCGGTCCAATTTGGAAACGTGCGAGCAACACGAGGGAGCCGTGGAGAAGATGCTCGTCTCAAGCTACGCGGGGTTGACGCTGCGCATGCACTTTCCTCAAGTTGGAGCAAGAGTAATTTATGGAAATGCGAGCAACACGTGTGCAGTAGTAAGCCTGCCGCGAGCTCCGAAACCTCCCTGTTGTGCCCTGTATATAGCTACAGTATATTCACTTTCAGTATGCTTATCACACAATTCTCGTCATGCTATACATTTTCTTCACTTTCTTCCCTCTAATTGCTTGCGTTTTAGGTTCTAGAGCTCGTAGCGCCTTTCAGGCTACAACTCATATCGAAGTGCAATGAATAAAAGCCTTCAAAAGTTTGCTGCGAGTCTGCAATATGCCTGTCTTTTTCTTTTTTTACACTACGGTTGTATTCGAAGCTAGCGTAAAAATAGCTGCTCAAACATATTCCCCAACACTGGCATAAATACCAGAAGTGCTGCTCATTAGGCTATCTTTCTTATCGCTTAAAAAAAATCAGATTCGTACTTTAATGCTCCGTGGTGCCACTTAAGCAACAATAAAATTCTGTCAACCCATTTGGCTGGGGAAGGTGCAGCACGGCGAGTCTTCACTGAAGGGGACAAGGCCGCACCACGCCAGTAACGATCAATCACGGCACCTGCCATACGTGGCGCGGAAACACAGCGATGCCGTCGCATATTCTTTTTACGCGAAGAGTTACTGCAACTGCACTGTACCTGGTAGCAAAACACGCCGCGTTTTTAGGGTCATATCGTGTCGTAACATTGGATGAGCAAAACTATACCATAGAGTAGTAGGGTCTTCTGTTCTACTATTAGCCCCTGTCATACCTTCAAATTATGCCGTAAGCACGTAACGAACCTGCGGGCGAGGATTTAGTGCATATTCGTGTTCTTGCAGCGTGCTGCCCAGGAGGTGGGCTATGCAATGGAGTGTTTCTGTTCAGATTTTTATTGCGATCGCAAGCGCATTTCTGCCGTCGGCGTGGGCGTCGCAGTGTGGTTCCATATAAAGCCCAAGGGCGATCACACCGTAGCCGGGCGCCCTACGCCGAATGTGCGAGTGAAAGCCTGCGAGGGGAGCTGACGATCGCGGCTCGCCCGCGCGAAAGGGGCGAATGCGAAGAGGAAGTGCGCCGTCTTCTCTCGCGCGCGAGGCGCCCAACGTTGCCGGCCGTCGGGGGAAGGGCAGCGATGGGGGAAGGCGTTCCCTCCGGCTCCAACTCCGCATGTGGCAGCTGCGCGGGGTCGCGCGGCCGTGTCTTGAGAGCGATCTGCATTGGGGGCAGAATACGTCGGCGGCTCGTATCCTTGTGCGTGCTGTCTGTCCTCGCCACTCGCTTTGCGTTCAAGCAATAGACAGCACGAATGTCACTTCGCTCACTGCTGCTGCCGCGTTCCCTCACGCCAGCGTTTTGACAGTGAGTGTCCGCAGTCATCGAGTGGGATGTGTTGTTGTTTGCTGTGCGCGCTGGCACCATGCTTATTAATTTAGTTAGCAAGCGAATGTTTACAAGTTCATATGGCTGATAAAAGTACTATCCTTACTCCGTATGGCTGTCTGCTAATTTGCTATCGCAATCGATGCTTCGCCTTTCGGGCGAAACTGCGCCTTTTTTTTCTATAAATCCGTCGTTAGGTGCACCAGCTCGTTGCGGCGTTGTCTCCTTCTTTATCAGAAAATGCGGCACAGAGACTACCTACTCGTTGGCCTTTCCTAATTACTCGCAAGCTGCGTAACCTTTGTTGCACTGCGGACCTGCCTATTACATCATTGAGACTGGAGCAAAAAGTTCTGTTACTGCCCAAACTGGAAAGTTTGGGCAGTAAAAGCACTTACTCCCGTATTGAACACAAGGTGTGTACCAAGTTAACATTTCCAAATTCCCCGAGTTTTCCAAGTTTCCCAGAGTGCCATTGCAAGATTCCCTGAGTGACACAGAACTTTTCTTTATGTCAAGACGGGCTAACACCCCGTCACCCGATGTTGCCTCTCTAGTAAGCATGTTAAAAAATAAAAAAACAATGATTTAATAAACTTTGAATAGTAAGGAACAGCGTTTATTTCATGCAAAAAGAAAACAGAAGGGAGGGGCTAGTAAAATGCACAGCGAATAAAGTATCTTCGAAAAAAATGGCAAAACCCATTGAAAATCGAGTCGGACACATTCAAATACGAATAAAAAGGTGATGCATACCAAATAAAATATTTTCGAATATAAGCTATTTCTATCAGCTGATAGCAAGCTCATTGGTATGAGGCCCGAAATTTGTCACAAGTGAACCTCAATCGTCCTGACATGCTCTCAGCCAGCGCATAACACCTTAGTGTTCCGTTTCACTGCTTTAAAGAGTTTATTTTGGTTTGGATGAGGAACACCTGCATCTCGGCATCAGGCAACACTGTTTTTTGAGCTCAAGTTCCTTCAAAGAAGCGGCGGAACGCTTCCGTTCCCGTTCATTCCTCAACGCGCAGGTCCTTCCTGTTCTCCTCCTTCTTTCGCCACGCGTTCCCCCCACGGACCATTTCAAGCATCCTCTAGGTCAGTTGTACAGTCAACATGCGATTTTTCAGACTCCTTGGGGGCCGCGAAAACGTCCGCAAATTTGGGCAGTTCGAAAAAAATGAATGCATGTCTTTTACTGCCCTTAAGGGCTCAAATCGCCACAGGAACGTCCGAAAAAGCTCTGGAACCAGTGTACTTTATCAAGTGCACTGGCTCCAGAGCTTTTTCGGTGCTCGTACTGTGACAGGAAATGGCGGGTGCACGCACGTGTAATTAAGGAACATATACTGTGTCCCATGACAGTTACCCTTTCCACGCTTGTTATGCTTCGCCGCAACACTTTTTGTATGTTTCACCCCATAACACTAGTGTATTGAGGAGAATCTGACTTACGGGAACCAGAGTTGTGTAACGCATTGTGCTTTCCGAGCTTCGAAGTCAATCGCCAGGACCATATAGGCGGAGTCGGTGCCATTCCTGACAACGGCGAATTCTTTCAATAAAAAACATGGCACAGAACGGCAAGAAGCTTAATAGCGAACGTCGAAGCAGCTAGATCTAGCGTTGCCGCGATGGTGGCTACACGGCTGCCAGCGCATGTGCGTGCAAGAGCGCCGCTTCGAGGCGGTGAGGCAATCAAAATGGCGGCGGTGGTGGCTTTGATAAATGTCGTTCCGTACTTGCGGTCACGGCAAAAAGTCCGGAAAACCGGAGGGCGAAGGGTTCTTTCGTACGAAATTTCAGACGTTCTTATACAATGACTCTGTAGGGTAGGTGGCGCTGCCGCGAAGCCGTTCAAAATATCGGGCGTCTGGAAAGTCGGTCACTCACTGTACACTGGAAACTCCTCCAACGGACGACACGGCGTCAAAGACGATTCATTGCGATTCCTCTTCGTTAAAAGGCCCAGCGCTTGCGATGTGGTTTGTGTTTCTTTGTCTCCGTCCCAGTCACGCTGCGCCCTTTGAAGAGCTATGAATCAACTCGCCCAAATCAAAGTTTTACATCCTTTTCGTTACTTGAGCCAGCATTACCGCGACGTTCACTCCCTTTCAATAAAATTACAGCTCATTTTCCCTGATAGAAGCACAAATTCCCTGAGTTTTCCTTGAGTATTTCCAGACTATTCAAAATCCCTGATAATTCCCCGTTTTCCCGGTTGGTAGACACCCTGTTAAATCAGAACACCGCATATTGCTTTCAATTAAACGTTAAAAGAAAAATCTGAGGACACCTAAACATTTCTTGTCAGTTGTGAATGTGAGAACATTAATATCCAATTCAACGCCACTTAGCGCTCCTTCGAGTTAGGAACTCCTCGTGGGCAAGCGATCACGCTAAGAGGGACATGGCCACGACTCCTAGATAGCAAAAGTACGGCACAGTTCGACCCGTGACCTCATGCTACCTTGTCTGACTGCCATAGAATCTAATGGGGACGCTCCCGAGTAAGCCCCGATAATTTTGACGTCCCCGTTTTCTTCACGCCCGGCTTGGCCACGGAAATTTTGGTCCAAGTAGCATGATGTCATAAAGCAGAGTGTGCAGGCCTGGTTTAGCTCAGCATGTGGTCGTAGTTTTGAAATTAACTACCACCAACGTTTTTTATGTGCGCTGTCTTATTGCGATAGCAATTATATGAACACTCCGCGCGCATTTGTGCTGTCGCCGTCGTCGTGATGCTCTGTATAGTCCAATGGCGATATCATCGTCGCTGCACTCCGTATGCTGCATCTTCGAGTGAAAGCGTGCAAGGGTGAGCCAACGATGGCGGCTCCCCGGCATGGTTGCGCGGTGAGTGCAGAACTGGAAAGTGACGTGCGATGGGAGAAATGCTCCCAGTGGTGATAGCTTTGTGTGCGCTGCGTTTTCGCCTCTTAGTTCACGTTGAGGCGAGAGGCAGCACGAAGGTGAATTCGCTCGCTGTTGCTGCCACGCTTCCTCACTCCAACGTTTTGACAGCCACTTTCCGTGGTCATCGAGTTAGATGTGTTCATGTTTCCTTGTGCGCGCGTTAGAGCATGCTTGTTAATTTAGTCAGTGAGCGAATGTTTACGAATTTATACAGCCGATAAACCTACTATATCCTTACTTCGTACAGCTGTCCACTAATTTGCTATCGCAACCGAGGCGTCGCCTTTCTGGCAAAACTGCGACTTCTTTTTTTATACGCCAATTTTTTAATGCAATTACCGAGGCGAAATTATAGTGCAGGTGAGAGCCTGCGCGGTCAAGGAAAGCGCGGATAACACAGGCCTTCGAGAGCGAGAGTGACATGGCGTAGAGGCGCGCACGGTACGTGGCGTCACAGCCAATGAAAATGTAGGTGCGTTTTCGCCGCTACAACGGTGGCTCTTTCGCTCAATGAGCCATTTGATGCTTTCGCATCAATAAACAAACAGGCAAGCGGACACAATCTGTAATTTCTTCAGGTACTGTAGCAGGCTCAGACACCCAACTTAGAAAAGTGGTGGCACGCACGACCACGTCTTGTTAAGAGGAAGCTTTAGCTCGGGCCCAACTCCGACGCGGCCTATTCAAATACATGTAAAACGCAAAAACGTTTTTATGAGATAACCCCTGGACCGATTTTGATAAAATTTGTTGCATTTGAAAGATAAAGTTAAATTCTAGTGACTGTTGGAAGCAGAATTTCGATTTAGGGCTTGAATTTTCTTAAAACGATTTTCAAATATTTGACCGTTTGAAAAAAATAGAAGCACGAAGTTTGCAAATTCATAGCTCTGCATCAAAAACTGATATCGCGGTTATGTAAACGGCATCCATTAGATCATTCAAAGCGGACAAATTCAATATGTCATTTTACATTTTAGGTGAATTTGTTAGGTTGGTTACAACGGTTTTACAAAAGTTGTATTTCCCTATGATTAAATTCTTTTATATTCATGTGTAACATATCAATTTTGTCCGCTATGGATGTACTTTTAGATGCAATTCACAGAATTGTATTATCATTCTTAGTGGTTGAGTTACAGAGTTGTAAACTTGATAGTTTCGTTTTTTGAAAATTTTTGATTTTCGCCAATTTTTAATAAGAGATTGACGACCTAACTCAAAAATTCGAAACCAACAGTCACTAGATTTTAAGTTTTTCTTTTAAATGCAACAAACTTCGTCCAATTTGGTGCAGTGGTTGCCGAGAAAAACGAATTCTCCTTTTACATGTATTTGGATAGGAGCACTCGAGCTAAAGCTTCCTCTTAATGGGCAGTGCCAAATGGAACATATACTGCATGGACCCAAGTGGCCCAATATAATTCGTTCACTGTCTCAACAAAATTTACGAAGAACCAACTCCGGTTGCTATCCAAGAATGCGTTTGCAATGCATTTAAAAGGTAGGTGTTCGTGGCGCTACGTTGCGATGTGCCTTATGTGTGGCACATCTGTTGCTACTGTACTCTACTCGCACGCGGCAGCCAAGCGGTACTTCGAGCGCCACTTCCTCGAGGACCAGTTCTGAACCCCCGTGCAGCGTATCACCGACCGCCTCTGGTCGCCTGCAAGCAGAGGCGTCACAAACGGCAGCGTCGGCGTTGTCAACCGGAGGCAGAGCGATTCAACGACAGCGTATCAACGACAACGTCTCAAAACGCTAGCTGCCGCGGGGAAAGAATGCTAGAACGCTCCACTTGTGAACGGTACCTGCGGTATTGGTGCCATAGCATGGTGGCACCAAACCACCGTGTGCATTTTGCCACTCTATTAGACTGAATTACCTTCGGGATGAGCCCACTAAAACGGTTCACAAGAAAACCGCGGCTAGTTTCCCGGCAGCTGGGTGGCCGCAACACTCCCCCACGAAAGTTTTAAAAAGTATGGCGGCCGCTTCTGGTGCAGCACGTCAAGAACGTGCTCGGCTAAAAGGAACGAGCCGACCAGGAAGCCCGAACTGGAGCTCCTTTGCTACTAAAATATGGCATTTCTCTCTCGCTCCAAAGAAAGCTAGGAGCCTTTAAAAACGGTTCCATGTTTATTTCAATAACTAACTGCAACTCTTGCAATTAACTGCACCAGTTGTACGTGTACAAAGTACACATACGAGGAATCCCAAGCTTTCCTAAATGGTAGTGACTTCTGATTCAGCGTCAAGTTCTGTTCAATCAGCAGATTGAAAATAACAGCAGATAATCCAATTGATGTTTCTGTTGTTTCACGATGAGCGATAGGACTGTCACTTACGAAACGTCGCCACCTGAGCTGACACGCGAAGGTCCAATCTGCGCTTTATGCGTGAAGTAGGCGATGAAGGCGTTGCAGCCGATCGACACCGACACCATGGCAGCGATGCCCAGCCGTGCGTTCCTAGATAGCACCGGGCGAAACAAACAAAAAAGCGGCGCAAGTTATAAATGCCAACGGCTCTTCAGAGAGCGCAATACTCGAGGATACCTAGCAACAACATTTTATATATTAGGCTATCAAACGGCAGCTTAAGAATCGGCAGGTTAGCGCAATATTAGAGTCGGGCTACTAGCACTGCATTGGACAGCCCACCGGACAACAACACAATGTGCCTCTGGTTATTTCAATGTGGCTGATATCCCAATTGTTACGAACACGAGTGTTTCTGTCATTAGCTGAATTTGTTTATTGCCCTTCTTATTATGACATTGCGTTGTGATTCGCCATTTTGGTAACGTACAGTTTGCGGTACGTTTTACAGCGGAGCTGTACATGTCTGCCCTCCCGCACGTTTTTCAATGTCCGTGCCTCAAAGCTCCCGCGCCCTCTTTGAGGAAGCAAAGCAAACCAGTAACGCATGTGTTGACACCTGGCGCAGCAAGAGGGAAGATAAGGAGTCACCAAATACATAGTTTCACACAATAATTACTAAAAAGAACCCTGGCGCTAGTGCCTACGGGAGGTGTGATCGGTACGGTTCAGCCAATGAGGTGAAAAAAAAAATTGATCCTCCCTGGGTGCAGCCAAAAAGGTTTGAAAAAAGTTTTGCAGGAGCCTTAAGCTTCGACTTTAGGAGTTGAGCGCGATGCCATTCAAGGATCCCTGACTGCTCCTCACGCTTCCCGGCAACTGCAGCTTTGTAACCGCAACGTTTACCAGAAAACGCTGGCGGCAAGCGTATGCACGAAGGCGAGCTTTCTGGTAGAAACGCAGCCTCATGCATGGGCCGCGAATGCCCGTGGGCCGCGAATGCGCAAGAGCGAGCGCCATCTGGATGGTGGGATTGCAAGGAACCAAGCTCGGCGCGCCGCTTTATGAACGGTAGAAACGCTGTAAAGGGGGCTTATGTTTGAGTTAACGCGTAACAAAATTATGTTCTCTCGTATATTGAAATTACAGTTCGACGCTATAATGTCGGTATGTTGTGTGTAAGTCGTACTTTACAAATTTTTTTGCCGCATTTTACTTTTAATAATTCAACTAGTTCCGTAGCGCCTTTGCATTACACGGAGGGCAGGCATGATCAGGTATGTGTGGTTCGGAATCATTTTTCGTTCAAAGATGGTCGACACCGGGCGCGGGACACCGACGCTGGATTTCCAGGGACACGGGGCCACTTAACGCTGTGTTATGTCCAGAAGGTGAAGCCGCACCGGCGCCATCATAGGAAGGGCACGATAAAACAGCCTACTTAAGGTGAAGAAGGGCTTTCCTCCCACTTCCCACGAGTTGATCATGGCTTAATTACCAGACAGATACTTATCTAGGTGGATTTCTGCATTACTAGTTTTATTTATGAAATCTGAACATCCTGGCAAACTTTATTGGAGATAACTCATCAATACTCAGAGAAAGTCACCATTTTCGTTGGGAAAACCCAGCTTTTATTTTCTAGTTAGCCTATAGCGTTACAATAACAAAGCCAAATCACTTAATCTGTAAGTCAGAGAGAGAGTCAACATCGTCCGACAAGGCTCTATTTCAGAGGTGAAGGAGGCATAGAGTTTCGTATAATAATTACTAGAGGCAACTCTGGCGTTAGCGTCTACGGGAGCTGCAATGAGAGCGGTTGTACCAGCATGGGAATTATGGGAAGTACATGGATTTGCCCAAACTTCATCCTTTTGGCTTCAAACGGCTTTGTAAACTCATTTTCAACAATGTACTGTCCAATTAATAATCAAATAAACATGATTAATATTGTCCGACGGCCCCCCAGGATTCGAACACAGGAACTCTACGCTTTAAAAACAGTTGCACCCTATGGAATGTATATTTGCCACAGAACAATAATCGCCATCTGTCTTGCCCGCATTTCCTTTCTTTAACGATGCGAGCC
Organism: Dermacentor variabilis; assembly: GCF_050947875.1. Classification (NCBI taxonomy): domain Eukaryota; kingdom Metazoa; phylum Arthropoda; class Arachnida; order Ixodida; family Ixodidae; genus Dermacentor; species Dermacentor variabilis. The sequence goes on along the minus strand of NC_134570.1, from coordinate 139,707,884 downwards.
GGGTACTACCAAGTTAGGAACGGCATCGTTATCAGCATGACAGAGCATTCTCGACACGAAAATAACGAGCGCAGCGTTTTCAAGAAAGGAAACGCAAGCAAGACAGATGACGATTATCATTCTGTGGCAAATATACACCCCAAACGGCGCAACTGTTTTAGAGTGTAGCACAGAAGCCTTTATATTGAAACCATTAAGCCACAGACGCATGTATCGACAAGCGAATGAAAGTCCCTGATGAATTTATCGCGGGCATGCCAGTGCCTTGAGATGCTTGGCGCGTTTCAATTTGGCCACCTAGACAAGCGCAATCGTTGCAATTAATAGCAACTTTGCGTGTTCACGGCGACTTCTGCACTTCGAATAGTATAGATTTCGCTTAAATTTACGACAATAAGGTTTATATAACGTAATATGCAAAGCCACAAGAACGCCTGAATCCACAAGCACGAAGATCAGACAATTCCATGTACTTCCCATCCAAGCCATGGTGGTAGAACGACTGCAGCGCCAGAGTTCCCTCTAGTAATTATCGTATGAAACTCTACGGAAGGAGGGGCATGCATTTGCTTCACTTCTCCTGGTAAGATGCTACGGGAGCTTCCACCACTCAGGCAACATCTTTCTAGACCTCCTTGGGTACAGCCAGCATGGTAATTATGCGAAGTACATCGATTTGACTAAACTTCGTCCGTCTGGCTTTAAACGACTCTACGGCTTTGTAAGTTTGTAATTTTCAGCAAAGTACTGTGAAATGAATAATTAACTAGAGATTATTAATATCATCCGCCAGCAGGATTCGAGCACAGAACCTCTAGCACAGAAGCCCGACATTGAAATCACTATGCCACAGATGCATACATCGACAAGAGCGGCACAGAACGCCTTTCTGAATTTCTTGCGGGCAAGCCAGCATTTTGAGACGCTTGGCGCGTTTCAATTTTGACACCTCGACAAGTTGAGCCGCTATTAGCGGTGATTGTGCGTGTTCGCAGAGTATTCCACAGATGCGGGATGGAAAAGCCCCGAAATTAGTAAAGTTTTACACTCAGCTGTGTGCTTTGTCTTTTTTACAGGTGTGCTGGTAGCCCACATTCACTGAGTGGAAAGGCTGCGATTTTTTTTTTTTTTTTATGTCCACGGACGTCAACGATTAATAAAATACAATCCGAGCACACAACCGCGTGTGCATGTTTCGCCACATAATCAAGCACAGCGAACATTCCACCAAATATACCTTGCCATGAAATGTGTTGACGCGTACCCATTTTAGTCGAGTGTTGTTCAACCATGTTGAGAAACGCAACCCTACACCCCGACGCGGAGCACACGGGCAGCCGCGCAGCTGCATTGATTTCATCAAGGTGTCGGTACATTACAGTCACTATTAAACGAGTAAAGCGGTGTTGGCTTCAGCACGATTACGGACTACTCGGTGCCGCCGTTCCCTGCAGTAAAAAGGTGTTGGTTATCTCGTGACTTTGACGCACTGCGCTCGCGGCAATTCGTGGTGAAAAGTGACTTAAACAAGTACAAGTGCACCAGGCGCTGAATATACTCGATGCGACTGAGAAACGGCTAGCCACGTGACTCCAAAACCGCTACAGACAACTTGAAAAGATGTGCTCGTCACTCACATGGACAGTAGGATGCAAAGAATGGACACGACGGTGAAGATCTGCATGTCGCACGCTATGTACCACAGGTGTCCGGAGCACTGCGTAAAAGACGAGCAAGTGACATGCTCAGTTTGCAGAGGCAGTTTTTCTTCCGTAGCATGCTGTGCTGCCCTCCGCAAACTGTACAGCGGCGCGTTGAGTTATAAGTTGGTTTGGCAACCAGTTTTATTTATTCTTTTTTTCGTTTGTTCGTCCGTTCGTTCGTTCATGTGTTCTTTTTTTTTTGCTACTTGTTTGTTTGCTTTCGCATCTCAAAGCTGGAATTCGGCTATGAGGACCGGCAAGAACAAGAAATGGCTCTCATTGCTCACTCTCACTCAATTTCGCTGATATCGTCTGGCGGCAGACCCGAGCAGTTTCCACACACACACACACACACACACACACACACACACATATATATATATATATATATATATATATATATATATAGGATGGTATACAACATTAGCAAGATATCTGTAGTCGGCCGTGGTGTCCCTCCAAAATTGACGTATTGTCGTCTTAGCCGTACTGCCGAGCAATTGGTTAGTCATTGCACTTAGTCGCTCCGTCCTAATATAAACTGGAATGTTTCTCTGCAAATGTCAGACACTTCATTACCTCTAATCTTAGACAGCGCCCAACTGTCTTCTGCACCCGCCGTGGTTGCTCAGTGGCTATGGTGTTGCGCTGCTGAGCACGAGGTCGCGGGATCAAATCCCGGCCGCGGCGGCCGCATTTCGACAGGGGCGAAATCCGAAAACACCCGTGTACTTAGATTTAGGTGCACGTTAAAGAACCCCAGGTGGTCGAAATTTCCGGTGTCCTCCACTACGGCGTGCCTCATAATCAGAAAGTGGCTTTGGCGCGTTAAAACCCATAATTTAATTTTAACTGTCTTCTGAGGGGAATCCTGAAAATGATCAGTTGCAAGTCGTGTCGCGAAAGACCTTGACTTGGGCAATTTTACTGTGAAGCTGGTATCACGATCATATAGACGAGGTCCCAGAATTTCCACTCCAAACATTCTCTCCAAATGTCGACGAAAATGTAAAAGTACAATCGTTCAATCTAGCGCAACTATAGTTGGCGCGGATATGGGGCATGCCTAGTCTTATGGGTGTGGGATGTTAGAAGTGTGTAGTCAATCAGGAGTTTGAGGAATTGAAAAAAAACACGTGATAATTGCGCTATGAAGCTCTACAGGGCGTTTACCAATTTTTGCAAATATTTATGACTGTGCTAATCATCTAGCAAATTCAATTTTGCGGAATTACCTTGATTTCTTTGACATATTGCCAAATTTTGCCCTGGTATTTATTTGAACGGGTGGGCACATTGATGAAAGAAGTGGGCACATTGAGCCATTACACCACAGCGTGGCGTTACGGATTATGAAATTTAGCACTAATCTACGACTATTTTAGTTGCATTTTTACCTTAAATATTTGGGAATGTCCCTTTCAGTCACGAATTATGATAGAGTGTTGATAAATGCATCAAACTTACATTATTTTATTCCAAGACACTACAAACTTCACTGAAGCAAAGTCAAGGCAGCAGGATGACGCTTTCCGTTCCTCCTTACAAAAAAAGTGCAGTTTCTCCGCAGAACTTCTGCAGACAGCGCGCAAATTTTGTGCCATCCTATGTCAACTCCCCCCCCCCCCCCCCTACTAGCGATTGGGGCAGTTTGTTTCTGGAAAAATCTCGAAGTACCTGCACGGTAATGTTGATGCCATGCAAAACTGTCTCCAAGCTCCCATAAATATAGATAGCAGCTAAGGAGGCAAAGCTTTCCTCGAAGCGTCCCTTTTTCCCAGATCAACAAGGAATGCTATTCGTTCTATTCCGGGACCGCAGTTGTTTGCCGTTACACGACGTGCCATAAGGTGGCCTTAGACGGGCAGAGCCGGTACGAATGAAGAGCGGGCGCACGCCCTAATTTCGACATTTCAAAACGTAAGGGACAGTAAACGCACGATGCGGACGTGCGTGAGCCAGTTGTTGTAGTGCAGGAGCACGGCAGGCCAGCTCTGGTAGCAGTTGGCAACCTTGCCCGGCAACCACTGGTCGGCAGCGGGGCCACGCACCACCAAGGGCAAGAGGAACACCACGCCCAGCAGGAACGCCGTCGGCACGGTCAACCTGCTCACACGTCGAACGGTATTAATACACGACGCGGGCACGCACTTACGCAACAAGGGAATAATATACACGACGCAGGCAGGACAAATAAACCTAATAAGAAAGTTCACTATCATCTAAATCGCGCTAATGTTATAGCATTGTTACGGCTTCGTTCTCATGGACATTGCTAATATGTCAGCGAGATTTTTTTTCATCTGCAACAAACGCTGTGATAAACAACCTTACATCATGCATGATTAACCTCGGAAATGGAATCTCGCTGAAGCCAACGTTTCTACGAGGGTACTTGGCTTCGTCAGGGCCATCTTCCTGTGAACCTCTCTCTCATCATGCACGAGCACTGAAAAGAAGTGTAGAAAAAGAAAGGGACGCTTATGCACCTGATGTAGCGTCGTATCTCAGCCGTGAAGAAGACTATTATTCTTGAACGCATGTCCTTGAGTTTCGGATACATCTGGTACACTAGAAGGAACCCACTGAAAAGGAAGAGTAAGAAGACAAAACATTGGTGTCTTTCCAGAACAACCGTGTTAACAGTCATGACCACGCATAGTTCTTGTAAATGCAAGTTTTGGAAGGGACGCTCAAGAAAACTACTAACTCCGACTGGCAGAGCACACTTATAGCATTGCAAATAGGCTATTTTTAACTGCTGCGTAGACGGAGGCTTGGTAAGCCAGAAAAGACGAAAAACAATTTGGCAGAAACACTTAAGACTGCTTACGTGTGGGAATGCGAAAGCATTGTACCGTTTGTAGACCTCGGAACGCCATGAACGCGCGCATGTTATGCATTCATGACGTGGCGCCACATCCTCCCCATTGGCTGCTCCGTCACGTGCTCAGTGACGCACGCACTAGGCACACGCTTAGTCAGCCAGAGCCGTGAAACCACTGTGGCGTCGGGAAGCATGCTCGTCTGGCTTGTCGGAAGGCCTGGTTAGATTACCACCCAGGATGAAATTTACCAAACCTTCTTTTCGAAGCCATCGATTTACTTTGTTTACAGGAACCTCGCTGAGAAATATGACGCCAATACGAGAATTTTTCACGTGTTTTTTACTGTTTGCGCCGTCGGCCATTTTTAGTACCGTCGCTCGGTGGCGACGCCGACGACACCGAATTTTCGCGTAATGAGGTAAATATAATAATTTCGCATTAAAAAAAAAAAGAAAGCGGTGGCGACGGCATCTTGCAGTTCCCGGCACTATCGCTGACTTATAGTAGATTCCACTGGATGACCTGGCGCGGTGCGCAGAATCCACAAAGGAGCAACAAAACCCGACACAGGGTGGCCCAATGCAAATCCTACCAGCTAAAAATAAACAGGCTCCGTCAAGGAGCGGAGCGGAAGTTCGGGTCGGCACCCTTCCGCCATATCGCATTTTCACTTCAGCCTTCAGCTGAAAACAGCCGAGCCACCCTGCCAATACACAACACAGGCCTCACAGCACACATATAATACACATATACAGTCCAAGAATTATGCCTTAAGGGCAAGCCTTATCGCAATAAAAGAAAAAAACCCTGCCAATCCGGAAGCGACGGAACCACCTCGTAAGAGTTCTCGTGACATTCGTCTCGTCTCGGTGGATCAACAAGGAGCACTCCGTCGCAGAGCAGGTTGATCCGAGTCGACCAGTTGAATTACATGGGCAAAGAAAACAAGTAAAAGAAAAAAAAACGTGCGCCAGGTAGAACTGTGGAATTCACCATTAGTCCCTGCTCGGCTTGAATTATATGGTTAGCCGTAAAACTGATTGCATTGCATCCATCAGTAAGCAAAGACCAAAGCTCGCAACTTTTGCAAAAGAACTTCGTCAATAAGCGAAAAACAGTGGTACTTATGACATAAGCCTGACATCGTTGGGTGCCGCTGCCATGGCACGATACTAAAAATGAAGAAACTCTGCCTTCATCCGCTCCGCTAGTGACCAAGCATTTCCCACCAAATACATCGCTATGGCGTTTTGAACAAGAAATGCATGAGTCAGCGTCTATTTAGTGTTTCTATTTTGTACACCTCACCTGAGAACGAAGAAGGTTTCGACACTGGGGTAGGCGTTCGCGATAATGCAAAAGAAAAATTCATGCGTCATCTCGAACATTCCAAGACCTCTTCCTAAAAACAGAAGAAACAGCAGAGAGCGCAATGAGGGAAATGATCGCCGTTCTGCGCAATTATACACATTCGGCAGTCAGTGGCGTCAAAAGTGGGAAGCAGGGAGGGGAGCAGAAGACAAATGAAAGAAAACTGGCCTCGGGTATCATCATGCCGTATGACGTAACGCGAAAAACACTTGTTTGGTTACAATGAACTGGCCAGTGATTTTCAGACGAAGATTTATCGAACGCCGATCCGCGTCGTGCCCTTCTGACACTCTTGTTTATCGTAGTAACACTTTGACTGGGGCGAGTTCGTCTATCTTTATGGTGCAGTGAAGCAGCGCCAAAGGACAAGGACAACACATGAAACAAGGATCACAGAGCGAGAGCTGAACGTCAACTAAATTTTATAGGAAGGGTATCGGTCATCTCCATACTTGACTGCAACAAGAAAACAATCAACCGTAAGAAGCACACATACACGAGTACACTAGTAGCTACCATGTGTTTATAGAGGACTGGATTTCTTTTTCAGACAGGACAAGTGGTGGCTTGCCGATACGCCTACCTTCAGCTTTTCGTGCATTTGTATTTTTATTTGTTCACTTTCCGTTTAATTTGTTTCGTTCTAGGCCCTTCTAATAAAATTTACTGATTAGTCAGCGCCATGGTCTAGTGCTTGCTTTCCGTGTTGTCTTAGTTCCTTTGTCATCAGCCCGCTCACTATACCATCTGCTTTTTATCGTTGAAGGTACGTCTGACTTGCGAGCGGACGCACCGAGGATATGCGGGTCCAGTATGTTGTAACTGTGTCCCAAGATGACCCACAGGGCGGTGAAGAATCGCAGCCCGTTCAGGCACTTGAGGCACTCGTGTTCGGGTGGCGTCACCTTGAGCAGTGATTCCGTGTTCCTTACGGCAGAAAACGCCTTCAACGTGTCCGCCCAGAATCCTGCGGGACGCCAATTGAATGTTATGTGAAGCATATACTAGGCGACAGTCGGAGAATTCAATACACAAGATCCATCCACTAAAGGAATCTGCACCTGCTTTGTGTGCCCATGCGCTTCAAATCATAGTTCCCGAGTGACTCCGGTATTGAAAGAAGTTCGCTACAGCCGCGACGTCCAGAAAATGAGCAAATCTAATGGCCTGCCGCATCTATACAGATTGTCTTTGAGGTGGATACCGGTATCTTTCATTGCAGTCTTGTCTCTAATTATGAGCAATGCTATATTTTTTCGACATGGAACGGAATCAATAAATGCCATTGTCACATGTGCTTCATGGTCATTTTATTATCATAACTACGTGTGGGTGCCGCGTGCTATGTCTGTGTAAGGTGTGTGGTTCGGTCAATGTGCGGCAGCAGTAAAATGACACAGCTGACTAGAACATCCATGTATTCATCTACCTTGATGCGCACTATAGTGAAATTGCTGCACTTTCTCGATTTGAATCTGCTCGCAGTCTGCTCTTAATCCTGTAGGTCAAAGGGGACGTGAACACCCTTCTGTCAGATCATAGAGTCACCTCACTATTCAGGGACGTCTCTCGCAAATCTCATGCCACCAATTTTTTTTAATCTTTCAAATATAAATGGAGTTATCGCGCCGATACCCGGCTTTCTCTCTCCTTTCGTCTTCGATCACGCGCTGGAAGCTACGTAGCGGAGAGCACCGGCCAAAAGTTGAGTGTCGCGGGGGCGTGTTGCGTTTCGCCTGCGACACGTGGTTTTGCCGGCGCGACTGCGGCGGGGCGGCAGACATTTTGGCCCGATCGTCGTCGCCGCAACACTCATCGCCAGGTGTTTCCAGGCGCGACTGCGGCGATGCGACCGCCTAGGGATCATCCTCGCATTCCAGTCATTGTGCCCGAAACAGGCGATGCCAAAGCAGGGATCTCATTCCAGTCATTGTGCCCGAAACAGGCGATGCCAAAGCAGGGATCTCGTTCCAGTCATTGTGCCCGAAACAGGCGATGCCAAAGCAGGGACCATCCTCTCATTACAGTCATTGTGCCCGACCGGCAGCGCTACAACAGGGTGCTACGAGATCGTGCTCGACAGGGTGCTACGAGATCGTGCTCGTCATGGTGCTACGGCATCGCTACGACAGTGTGCGTCACCATTAGCCCATTGTACATTCACGTGCTCGTCTTTTGAGGGGTTCCTTCTTGCCCTCAACTGCGAGAGTATAAAAACAGCTGCCCCCGGACGCAAAAAAGGGAGGGCTCCGATTTCTTCTGTTGAGTGAAGTGCTCTCCCGTCTCTCTACTTCGGTCAAACCTGACCACCAACTCTTTGCGATGTTAAAATAAACAAGTTGTTTTGTTGTTACCAGTCGACTCATGCTTTGCCGGGACCTTCGGATGCTTCCAGTTGTACCCCAGGCCGCCAGGCCAACGCTACCCTTGGGGCTTGCGACCCAGGTACAACCACGGGCGTCAGCGCCGAGTTCCCAACAGATCGTACCAGCAGTCCGATCCAAACATCTGGTTGGCAGCGGTGAGATCGCCTACGACTTCAAACAACTGTCTGCCAGCGGCGAGATCGCGACAACGGAGGCCAGCAGCGAAGAGATGCAGTTGACGGTATGCTGAGCAGCTCAACGACGATCCGGGAGCAGTGCAACGAGCCCTGTGGGACGACTGGTTGCCTGCAGCGGAACGACTGCGCGGAATTCCTGCCTGCGAGGTTTGGTGAGTGCGGGACTTTCTTCTTCTGAGCTTTGCCAGGCTTTTGTTAGTGTCAGAAACAGAGCTGGTAATTGTGGTTGTCGTTGCTGCCGGGTTAGTTTGCGGCAAGACAATAGTAAGCAGTAGAGAAAGCAGCATTCAGAGCAGCCATGGATTTGAAGTCGTTGCGCAAACCGAAATTGTTGGAGCTTGCAAGAGAGTTGGGTCTGGATGTCTCAGACAAACTAAGAAAACCTGAACTGCTAAAGGCTATTCTTGAGTTAGAGGCTGAGGATGACGAGCTGTCGGAATGCCTTGAGACTATTGAGGAGAGGTCAAAAAGACAGGAGCGCGAACTTAAAGAACAGAAAGAAAAAGAAGAGCGTGAACTTAAAGAACAGAAAGAAAAAGCAGAGCGCGAACACGCTTTGGAAATGAAGCGTCTCGAGGTAGAGATGGAACGCGCTCGTAATGGAAGTCAGGCACACGGTGCAGGAGAACGAGTATTGTTCAAAATGACTGACCTGATGCGGCCGTTTAAGCTTGGAGAGGACATTGGTTTGTTCCTGGTTAACTTTGAGCGAACGTGCGAGAAGCAGGGGTTCTCTCGGGAAACGTGGCCACAGCGCTTGCTCACTTTGTTACCCGGCGAGGCGGCCGACGTAGTCGCTCGCTTGGATAGAGAGGAAGCAGAGGATTTCGACAAAGTAAAATCGAGTCTGCTAAAAAAGTACCGGCTGTCTGCGGAGGCGTTCCGTCGGAAGTTTCGGGAAAATGAGAAAGGCAGAAGTGAGTCATATACAGAGTTTGCGTATAGGCTTATGTCGAACATGCAGGAGTGGCTCAAAGAAGAGAAAGCGTTTGGTGACCACGATAAAGTTCTGCAGTGTTTCGGGCTAGAACAGTTTTATAGTCGGTTACCGGAGAACGTGCGATACTGGGTCTTGGATAGGCCAGACGTTTGTACGGTGGCTAAAGCCGCTGAGCTAGCCGAGGAGTTTGTGACGCGTCGGGCTCGCGGAGCTAAGGACGGTCAAAAGGGTGAATTTGGCTCGAAGTTTGAGAGGCCGAAGTTCACGCCCATGAGATTAAAGGGGGACACGCGTAGTGCGGATGCGAGCGAAAGCAGTCCGACCAAACGTAAAGAGACGGCGGCAGCCAAACGCAGAAAGCGGTTCGAGATGAGGCGAGCGCGCTTGTGTTATACGTGCCAGAAGCCGGGTCACTTTTCGGCGCAGTGTCCGGAAACAACACCAAAAGTTGTGTTTTTTTCAATAGGCAGCATTGACGAGAACATGAAGCTTCTCGAGCCTTACATGCGAGACCTCCTCGTGAACGGGAAAGAGTGCCGAGTGCTTCGCGATTCCGCAGCTACGATGGATGTAGTTCACCCATCTTACGTAGAACCCCATATGTTCACGGGCGAGTGCGCGTGGATCAAGCAAGCCGTGGAAGCTCATAGCGTGTGTCTGCCAGTAGCAAAGGTGCTTATTGAAGGACCTTTCGGAGCGCTTGAGACAGAGGCGGCAGTGTCATCTATGCTGCCACCCCAGTACCCGTACCTATTTTCAAACAGGTCCGATCACCTCCTGCGCGAGAAGGGGCTTTTGTTTGGTGAAGCTAGTGTTCAGGCCTTAACCAGATCGAAGGTTCGGGAGCTCGCTGCAAAGGCGGTAGTTGCGGGGCCGACGTTATCAAACAACGAAAAAGGGTCAGAGGCGCAGCAAGCTGATATTCAGAGCACGCCCGAACTGAATAAACTTGAGTCTGTAACGTTAAAGGCGCCAGATACTGGAGAGGAAACGCCCGACACGGGAAAGTTAGAAGAGCTATCTACTGATTTGCTCATCGCGCCTACGTCAGACGGACTTGATAGGTTGCTAACAGTCAGCCGGTCGGCTTTGATAGCCGAGCAAAAAAAGGATGGCAGCCTGGAAAACGTGCGCTGCAATGTCAAAGAAGGTATCGCCAGGAAAACTGCGCGTTTTGTGGAAAGAGGTGGAGTCCTGTACCGGAAGTATCTAGACCGAAGAGGAGTGGAGTTCGATCAGCTGATCGTGCCTCAATGCTATCGTCAGGATCTGTTGCGCTTGTCGCATGGGGGTTCGTGGTCCGGACACCTAGGAGTTAAGAAAACTAAGGACCGTCTCTTGCAAGAGTACTATTGGCCAGGGTGTTTTCGGGACGCAGACCATTTCGTGAGGACATGTGACACTTGTCAGCGGGTGGGCAAACCAGGGGACAAATCAAGGGCGCCGTTGAAATTGGTACCTATCATAACGGAGCCTTTTAGACGGCTCGTTATTGATACAGTGGGACCTCTGCCGGTAACAGCCACGGGGTACAGACACATTTTGACTGTGATCTGCCCAGCGACAAAGTTCCCTGAAGCAGTGCCGCTTAAAGAACTCAGCTCAGTTGAGATAGTTAATGCACTACTGTCCATATTTGCGCGAGTTGGTTTTCCTGCAGAAATTCAATCAGATCAGGGCACAGTGTTTACTAGCGCTTTGACGACAACTTTTCTCGAAAGGTGTGGGGCAAAGCTGTTACACAGCTCAGTGTACCACCCACAGTCGAATTCCGTTGAGAAGCTCCACTCCGTCATGAAGCGCGTGTTGAGAGCCTTGTGTTTTGAACATCAAACTGACTGGGAGCTGTGTCTGCCTGGGGTGATGTTTGCATTAAGGACCGCGCCGCATGCGGCTACGGGGTTTTCGCCAGCTGAACTGGTGTACGGTCGCTCGCTTCGATCTCCGCTTCGCATGCTTCGAGAATCATGGGAAGGTAGGGGCGACGACCCAGTCGTGGTGGAGTACGTGCTTAAGCTCCTCGAACGCTTAAGAAGGGCACAGGAGTTGTCAGGTGAAGCAATGACAAAGGCCCAGCAGAGGGCCAAGGTTTATTATGATCGGACAGCCAGGGCCCGTCGTTTTGAGGTTGGCGATGAGGTCATGATATTGCGCACATCGCTAAACAACAAACTAGACGTGCAGTGGGAGGGCCCAGCACGAATTGTTCAGAAACTGTCGGACGTTAACTACGTGGTAAGTCTGCCAGGAAAGCGGAAAGCACAGCAAGTTTACCACTGTAATCTGCTCAAACCTTATAGACAAAGGGAAGCAGTGGTGTGCATGATGGTAAACGTTCCTGAAGAGCTTCCGGTCGAGCTTCCAGGACTAGGCTCAGTGACGAACAGGGAAGACACTGGTCAAGTCATTAGTGACCTTATCAGTAAAGCACCGCTGTCGCCCGAGCAGAAAACCGAACTACACCAGCTATTACAAGAGTTTCAAGGTCTGTTCTCTGAGAGGCCTGGTAGGACTTCTGTACTTACTCATGATATAGAACTTACCTCCCCAGAGCCAGTACGATCCAAGGCGTATCGGGTGTCACCCCGCCAGAGCGATATTGTGGAGGCTGAGGTAAAGAAAATGCTACAGCTCGGTGTTATTGAGGCAGGTGAGAGTGATTATACCTCCCCTTTGATTTTAGTTGAGGTACCGGGCAAGGAACCTCGTCCTTGCGTCGACTACCGCAGGCTTAATTCCATCACTAAGGATCAAATTTATCCGATCCCTAACATCGAGGAGCGCCTTGAGAAAGTTAGTAGCGCTCAGTTTATTTCCACCCTAGATCTTGTCAGGGGTTATTGGCAGGTTCCACTTACAGAAGAGGCTAGTAGGTATGCGGCGTTCATTTCACCAATGGGAACATTCCGTCCTAAAGTGTTGAGTTTTGGTTTGAAGAACGCGCCATACTGTTTTTCAAGTCTCATGGATAAAGTGTTGCGGGGACAGCAAGAATTCGCTTTACCGTATCTAGACGACGTAGCGATATTCTCCGCATCCTGGTCTGAGCATATGACACACTTGCGGGCAGTGCTAACCCGCCTGCGCGAAGCAGGCTTGACAGTCAAGGCTCCTAAGTGCCAGTTAGCACAGGCCGAGGTTGTCTACCTCGGTCACGTGATTGGTCAGGGTCGTCGCCGCCCATCTGAAATAAAAGTGGCCGCTGTGCGAGACTTTCCGCAACCGCGCACCAAGACCGATATTCGGTCGTTCTTGGGTGTCGCCGGCTACTATCAGAGGTACATCCCTAGGTACTCTGATATCGCGGCTCCCCTGACGGATGCTCTAAGAAAGACAGAGCCTCAAACAGTCGTCTGGGACGAGACCAAGGAAAGAGCTTTTAGCGCCCTAAAGAGTGCCCTAACAAGCCAGCCTGTGCTACGATCGCCAGACTATACAAAAGGGTTCATTGTTCAGTGCGATGCTAGTGAGCGAGGCATGGGCGTTGTACTGTGCCAACGGGAAAATGGAGAAGTAGAACACCCCGTCCTGTATGCTAGTCGTAAGCTGTCCAGTCGTGAGCAGGCGTATAGCGCCACCGAGAAAGAGTGTGCGTGTCTCGTGTGGGCCGTTCAGAAATTGTCATGCTATCTAGCCGGCTCGAGGTTTATCATTGAGACGGATCACTGCCCTCTCCAATGGCTGCAGACCATCTCTCCCAAAAATGGCCGCCTCCTGCGCTGGAGCCTCGCTTTACAACAATATTCCTTTGAGGTGCGTTACAAAAAGGGGAGTCTCAACGGTAACGCCGATGGCTTAAGTCGAAGCCCCTAACGTAGGAATCAGCCTCAAAATTGTTTGTTACTGATGTTTTTCTTCCTGAGGCAGGATTTTTTTTAACATATTGCTTTTGTTTAGTGTTTCAAAGTGATGATATGCTTTCTAGTGCAATTTTTCAATTTGTGGACGCGTTCTGAGTGATGCTAGACTACTGTAAGGAACTAGGCAGTGGTATAAAAAGGGGAAAGAGCCTGGCAGGGCTTAGTGAGGGTTGTGCCGTGCTTGCTGACTGAGCGGTTGAGTTTCAGCGTAGTTCTAACGCTTGCCGGGAACGAGAACAAAAATGTGAACTCTCCCGAAGTCACTTTGCAGTGTCCCGTGCGAACCTGAACAAGAGAACGAGGCCTTCTCTGTGCGCTGCGCTCAAGAAACGTCGAGGGACGCCCGACTTCGGTTATGAGCATCATCGAGCGACATCCCTCCGGACAGCGGATGCAGTCCCCTGTCCATCGGGATCTCCTTCCCCCGGCGGGGCGGTCTGTTGCGTTTCGCCTGCGACACGTGGTTTTGCCGGCGCGACTGCGGCGGGGCGGCAGACATTTTGGCCCGATCGTCGTCGCCGCAACACTCATCGCCAGGTGTTTCCAGGCGCGACTGCGGCGATGCGACCGCCTAGGGATCATCCTCGCATTCCAGTCATTGTGCCCGAAACAGGCGATGCCAAAGCAGGGATCTCATTCCAGTCATTGTGCCCGAAACAGGCGATGCCAAAGCAGGGATCTCGTTCCAGTCATTGTGCCCGAAACAGGCGATGCCAAAGCAGGGACCATCCTCTCATTACAGTCATTGTGCCCGACCGGCAGCGCTACAACAGGGTGCTACGAGATCGTGCTCGACAGGGTGCTACGAGATCGTGCTCGTCATGGTGCTACGGCATCGCTACGACAGTGTGCGTCACCATTAGCCCATTGTACATTCACGTGCTCGTCTTTTGAGGGGTTCCTTCTTGCCCTCAACTGCGAGAGTATAAAAACAGCTGCCCCCGGACGCAAAAAAGGGAGGGCTCCGATTTCTTCTGTTGAGTGAAGTGCTCTCCCGTCTCTCTACTTCGGTCAAACCTGACCACCAACTCTTTGCGATGTTAAAATAAACAAGTTGTTTTGTTGTTACCAGTCGACTCATGCTTTGCCGGGACCTTCGGATGCTTCCAGTTGTACCCCAGGCCGCCAGGCCAACGCTACCCTTGGGGCTTGCGACCCAGGTACAACCACGGGCGTCAGCGCCGAGTTCCCAACAGATCGTACCAGCGACCAGATCCAAACAGGCGTAAGAGCTCGTCGCGGCACGCCGTGGCTGCCGCGGTAGGCTACGCTGCACAGCACGCCAGTCATTTCGGAGGACACGCGCAGAAGACGCAGTTGCATGCAGTGCAAAGATGTCATGATTTTCCTGTCTTTTTTGAGACAGCAGATATCATTATTATTTTTTTCATTTATTTAATTCAAAATTAACAGTTATGTATTACCGGGAATGCTATCAAGTGCACGAGATCGGGCAATCAGGCGAGATCAGGCGTCTTAAAGCACCGTTTGTTCCCGCGGTGGTAGTGCGGCAGACAAGGTGCTGACTAACAACCAATGCTTTATTGCGCGGAATGCAATGTATGGGAAAAGCAGATTTGAAAGTTTTCATTTTAAAATTATGCAGATTCAACCCACATGTTGGAATCTGAGAAGTGAAGCGGTGAAGTAATTTAATGTCACGCAAATGATTATATTCTGCACAGCGTTTCGCACCACGGCGAATACCTGTCTCCCAGCGGAGACGGCAAGGCGCGGTGACCCCAACCGCGTGACACTGTATCAAAGTGTCGGCGTGGCTACGAGGTCGGGACCATCCTGGAGCAGGCTAGACTGTCATGTTTGCTCGGCGAATGATGAACCAAGCAGATAGATGCATCAAACCGCAAACTCCAGTAAAAAGCAGGATTCGAAATGTTTGCTTCACAAAAGGAATTACGCCATTGGTGATGTAGGTTTGCTTCAACGAAGACATTTAGATATCATTTGGTTCGCCATTTGGTTCCGGACAGGCTGCCATTGGAATTTGAACCTGGCAACGTTTAACATTAGAACGTTACCTAGTGAGGCGAGTCTAACAGTGTTATTGGAGGAATTAGAGGGTAGTAAATGGGATATAATAGGGCTCAGTGAAGTTAGGAGGCCAAAAGAAGCATATACAGTGCTAAAAAGCGGGCACGTGCTGTGCTACCGGGGCTTAGCGGAGAGACGAGAACTAGGAGTCGGATTCCTGATTGATAACAATATGGGCGGTAACATACAGGAATTCTATAGCATTAACGAGAGGGTGGCAGGTCTTGTTGTGAAACTTAATAAGAGGTACAAAATGAAGGTCGTACAGGTCTACGCCCCTACATGCAGTCATGATGACCAGGAAGTCGAAAGCTTCTATGAAGACGTGGAATCGGCGATGGGTAAAGTCAAAGCAAAATACACTATACTGATGGGTGACTTCAATTCCAAGGTAGGCAAGAAGCAGGCTGGAGAAAAGTCAGTGGGGGAATATGGCATAGGCACGAGAAATAGCAGAGGAGGCTTATTAGTAGACTTTACAGAACAGAATAATATGCGGATAATGAATACCTTCTTCCGCAAGCGGGATAGCCGAAAGTGGACGTGAAGGAGCCCGAATGGCGAGACTAGAAATGAAAGACTTTATGCTCTGCGCTAACCCTGGCATCATACAAGATGTGGACGTGCTCGTCAAGGCGCGCTGCAGTGACCATAGGATGGTAAGAACTCGAATTAGCCTAGACCTGAGCAGGGAACGGAAGAAACTGGTACATAAAAAGCCGATCAATGAGTTAGCGGTAAGAGGGAAAATAGATGAATTCCACATCAAGCTACAGAACAGGTATTCGGCTTTAACTCAGGAAGAGGACCCTATAGTGTTGAAGCAATGAACGACAATCTTGTAGGCATCATTGAATAGTATGCAATAGAACTCGGCGGTAACTCCGTCAGACAGCATACCAGTAAGCTATCGCAGAAGACGAAAGATCTGATCAAGAAACGCCAATGTATGAAAGCCTCTAACCCTACAGCTAGAATAGAACTGGCAGAACTTTCCAATTTAATCAACAAGCGTAAGACAGCTAAGATAAGGAAGTATAATATGGATAGAATTGAACATGCTCTCAGGAACGGAGGAAGCATAAAAGCAGGGAAGAAGAAACTAGGAAGTGGCAGGAATCAGATGTATCCGTTAAGAGACTAAGCCGGCAATATCATTACTAATATAGACGAGATAGTTCAAGTGACTGAGGAGTTCTATAGAGATTTATACAGTACCAGTGGCACCCACGGCGATAATAGAAGAGAGAATAGTCTAGAGGAATTTGAAATCCCAGAAGTAACGCCAGAATAAGTAAAGAAAGCATTGGGAGCTATGCAAAGGGGGAAGGCAGCTGGGGAGGATCAGGTAACAGCAGATTTGTTGAAAGATGGTGGTCAGATTGTTCTAGAAAAACTGGCCACCCTGTATACGCAATGCCTCATGACCTCGAGCGTACCGGAATCTTGGAAGAACACTAACATAATCCAAATCCACAAGAAAGGGGACGCCAGAGACTTGAAAAATTATAGACCGATCAGCTTACTGTCCGTTATCTACAAACTATTTACTAAGGTAATCTCAAATAGAATCAGGAACATCTTAGAGTTCTGTCAAGCAAACGACCAGGTAGGATTCCGTAAAGGCTACTCAACAATAGAACATATTCACACTATCAATCAGGTGATAGAGAAATCTGCGGAATATAACGAACCCTTATATATAGCTTTCATTGATTTCGAGAAACCGTTTGATTCTGTCGAAACCTCAGCAGTCATGGAGGCATTACGGAATCATGGTGTAGACGAGCCGTATGTAAAAATACTGAAAGATATCTATAGTGGCTCCACAGCCACCGTAGTCCTCCATAACGAAAGCAACAAAATCCCAATAAAGAAAGGCATCAGGCAGGGAGATACGATCTCTCCAATGCTATTCACAGCGTGTTTACAGGAGGTATTCAGAGACCTGAATTGAAAAGAATTGGGGATAAAAGTTAATGGAGAATACCTTAGTAACTTGCGATTCGCTGATGATATTGCCTTGCTTAGTAACTCAGGGGACCAACTGCAATGCATGCTCACTGACCTGGAGAGGCAAAGCAGAAGGGTGGGTCTAAAAATTAATCTGCAGAAAACTAAAGTAATGTTTAACAGTCTCGGAAGAGAACAGCAATATACAATAGGCAGCGAGGCACTGGAAGTCGCAAGGGATTACATCTACTTAGGGCAGGTAGTGACGGCGGATCCGGATCATGTGACGGAAATAATCAGAAGAGTAAGAAAGGTTCTGGGGTGCGTTTGGCAGGTATTTTCAGATCATGAACAGCAGGTTGCCGTTATCCCTCAAAAGAAAAGTGTATAATAGCTGTGTCTTACCAGAACTCACCTACGGGGCAGAAACCTGGAGGCTTACGAAAATGGTTCTACTTAAATAGAGGACGACGCAACGAGCTATGGAAAGAAAAATGATGGGTGTAACGTAAAGGGATAAGAAAAGAGCAGATTGGGTGAGGGAAAAAACGCGAGTTAATGACATCTTAGTTGAAATCAAGAAAAAGAAATGGGGGGGGGGGGCATGGGCAGGACATGTAATGAGGAGGGAAGATAACCGATGGTCACTAAGGGTTACGGACTGGATTCCAAGGGAAGGGAAGCGTAGCAGGGAGCGGAAGAAAGTCTGGTGGGCGGATGAGATTAGGAAGTTTGCAGGGACGACATGGCCACAATTAGTACATGACCGGGGTAGTTGGAGAAGTATGGGAGAGGCTTTTGCCCTGCAGTGGGCGTAACTAGACTGATGATGATACTGGTTCACCAGTGAGTATTTCCGCGGAAAAAAAAGGCCAGCTTTCAGGACACCTGTAAGGCTAATAAAGATAATCGTGCTGTGCTGCGTATAAGCTATTCGCAAAACAGCAGCATCCAGCCATGGTCAGGACAGTCTGGGAGGGTTCGCGAAGAAATATTTTTTTTATTGAATGTTGCATGTTTGATAGCAGGGATGTCACTAAAGCATTGCTGTTAGTTCCGAGCCCTGACCTCTGTCCGCTGCCACTTCTTACTTTTTGCAGCGAAGCTGTATATAGCTACCCTCCGGCAGTGGTCGATGTCCGTCCGTCTACACGTCGCGCCGACACGAAAAAATTTTCGTCTCCAGTTTCTGGCGAATGCTCTGTAACTCTCAATCTAATGAAGGTATATTAGAAAACATTACACTGTAATTGGATGTTAAGACGACTCTATTATCACGCCGGGTTAAATTTACTTGTCATAATTAGTTCACACTGAAGTTGTAAACGTTACAGAATTCTCGTCTGCTGTGAATACATGGCCGTCTACAGAGAGAGTATGGTTACAGAAAACGTCAGTAACTCTTGTTTTATCGAAACTATCCCGAAACAAATTATACAAAAATTAGCCGCGAAGACGACTAACATTAGGCCGAGTTTCATGTACTTTTCGCAATTGCGTAGTTCACAGTGACGTTATAGATATTGGGGAATTCCCATCTGCCATGCTGCGGTACTTGCACACATCACTGCTTCATAAAAGAATAAGTTACTCCACAGTCGAAAGATGTATTCATTGTCTGTGTCCTTCAGTAATAATAATAATAATAATAATAATAATAATAATAATAATAATAATAATAATAATAATAATAATAATAATAATAATAATAATAATAATGTTTATTGTCACACAATATACAAAACAACACAAGCAGGCCGGTCTAAGCCTTAGTTGGCTTGTAGGACCGTGCCAATGAATATGATAGACAAGGCAAAAAGATGTACAAAAATTGATGAGAGATGAATAAAAAATAAATAAAAAATAAATAAAAAAATGAAAGGCAAAAAATTAAAAAGAACACGATAACATTTGGTTATCTACATATAACGAAAATTGAAGAGGTAAATATTGCGATGCAAAAAAAAAAAACAATGTACAAGAGTGTAATTTTACTCTAGCTGCTTTAAGATGTGTTTGAGCGTTCTTTTTGATGCCGCGTTAAATATCTCTTCTGGTAATTTGTTAAATATGTCAGGCACATAAGCACAGCGTCTGGCCGCGCCATGCCTTGTGGCTGAACGCGGAACTACGTAACGGACATGTTTTCTAAGCTCCCTTGCGGCGGCACGTTTTTGTTTGAAAGCGGAATTACAGAAATGTTTAGCGACAACTGTTTCTATAAGTAATGAATGGAAGTTTGGTAGCCCAAGTTCACGGAAGATGTTTGCAGATGTTACTATTGGGGAATTGTACGCAACGTTTTTAAGAATGTTTTTTTATAATCCGGTCAACCCTGCATCTCCAACGACCCGAACAAAAGCCAAAGACTGTAATGCCATACCTTAACACACTGTAACCTACTGCCTGTGCTGTAATCTTTTTTACAGACAAGGGTGCAATACTTTTGATATTAAATAACAGCCAGGCTACTGACCTCAGTTTGGAAAAAATAAGCGATAAGTGATGTTGCCACGATAAATTACTATCGAAATAGATTCCGAGATATTTCACACAGTCCACGTATGGAATAGGTGCGCATTTACAATGAACACAGTCTGACTCATGCAAGTAGAGAGGCAAGTTAATAACAGTAGTCTTAAGTGGGGAGCTAAAACAAACAAGTTTTGTTTTTTGGGCATTTACAACAATTCCATTATTAGAGAACCAAAGCATTGCCTTGTGCACGTCATTTTGCAACATTTCAGTGGATGTTTTATAAGAAAGGTGTTTCGCTAATAATACAGTGTCGTCAGCATACTGGAATACTGAACATTTCGAAATTGCCAAAGAGAAGTCGTTAACAAAGATATTAAACAAAAATGGCGACAAAATGGACTCCTGAGGAACTCCAGCTTTTACCGACAGCTTAGAACTAAATATGCCCTTATCATCGGTAGAGACCACCTGAAATCTGTTGCTCAAATAATTTTCGAGAACTTTGTAAAAAGGCCCACGAAATCCCCAAAAATGCAGTTTACTTAACAAGATTTGATGATTCAGGGTGTCAAACGCTTTCGCTACATCTAAAAATAGGGCACATGTGAAAAGATTCTGATCAAATGCCGAAAACAGTTCATCTGAAAATTCCTCAAGCAGTGCCACAGTACCACGCCCTAAAACAAAGCCAAACTGTCGATTGGTCAGGATAGAAAATTTGTTAAGAAAAGAAGACATAGTGTGGAAAAGAAATTTTTCTAAGACCTGAGCAATAATCGGCAATATTGAAATTGGCCGATAGTTTTCAATACTATCTTTCTTCCCTGGCTTGTGTAGTGGTACAATAACTGCAGTTTTTAAGCATTCTGGAATTTCGTCGCCTTCCAAAAAACCATTCAGTATATGCAGGATAATATCTGACAGTGCATTGAAATTCCTTCTGATGGTGTGTAAAGAAATTCCGTCATATCCAGTGGGCTTGTTAGGACGGAAACTGAAAATAATTGCCTCCAGATCACCCTTCAAAATTTTCGGAAGAAAAGCCGACGCAGATACGGAATGCCCTAACGGTGAAGTGCTTGTAAATAGAGAGACGGCCCTTTGGGACGCTTTAACAAAGTACCTGTTGAAAGCATCAGCCACTTCTGCGGGAGGTTGTTGAAAAACACTGAAAATAGAACGGCTATTGGAACTCACTCCTCTGAGATGATTTACCAAAGACCAAGTTTTGCTTACATTATTTGAAGATTGTTGGAATTTATAAAAAAAGTAACGACGTCGGGCGCCACGCAGAAGAGCAACAACTCTATTTCTTGCCGACTTGTATTCTAATCGCAGTCTTTGGTTTCTGGGATTTCTTTTGCAGCGTTTCCACAAGTTGTCTCGATACGAAATGGAAGCAAGAATTTCCGTGTTCATCCAGCAGTGACCCTTCCTTATCGGCTTAGCTATCAGCCTTGTGCAACGCAATTCAGAGTTTTTCATTTGCATGCAGAACCTTTCATATACTTTGGCCGAAGAATCTCCTTTGGCTAAGGATGACCAGTCAAACGAAACGATAAGGTTATCAAGCTTGGATTGATTAACAGTAGGGGCAAGGCATTTACGCTGCCCAGATCCAGTTTCCACCGATAACGTTCTAGACGCGTATGGTAGAACTGGACGACATTCTACGAAATAGTGGTCCGCCATGCGTTGTAGAATAGTACATGACCTAAATGAACAGCAGGGAGCTCTGACCGCTATGTGATCTAAACAAGATTGCACTAGGCTATTATTAACTAATTCCGCTCTAGTAGGAGCTGCAATTGTACATTCCAGACCATAAGCGGACAACGTAGACAAATAATCACAAACAGTCACTTTTTCAGGGCATAAAATATTGATATTCAAGTCTCCGATCAAGCAAAATTGGTCCACTGAGCTCCACTGCCGCAGAGCTTCTTCAAGCTCAACAAGAAAACGTGAAAGGCTGCATGAGGGTGGTCGATAAATCGATAAGATATGGACAGAAAATGACCTTTTACAAACTTTGACCATCATAGATTCGGCATGTACAAAAGATGCATCAATAGAAGAAACTTCACAGTTGTCGTTTACATAGAGAGCAATGCCCCCGCCACGACGCCCGCTTCGTGTGACAAAATGTGCGGAAAAGCCCTGTAATGTAAACGTATCAAGGCAAGCCTGGGAAACATTGATTTCTGTAATCACAAATGCGTCTACAAAGTTAGCTGCCGATTCAGCCTGAAATTTAAATTCGTCCCAGTATTTACGCAGACTTCGAATATTAACGCTCATAATGGTAAAATCCTCATCAGAGCTGCACAGAAATTCTGTTTTAAATGAACTGAAGTCTGGTAGTTCACTGAAAGAAAAAGGCATGTTGGCTAAGCAATGTTTTCCAGGTCTGCTTGTTTACCAATTCGAACAAGAGACGCTGTTTCATTCTTTTTCACGAAGATCTTGCCTCCTTTCGTCCAACAAAACTGATAACCCTCCTCTTTTGCCTTCGTTCTCGCTTTCCAGAAGAGATCACGGTTAACTTTGGTCAAGTTATCATTGAAGTAGATCTTTGGAAAAGATGCACTTTCACGTAGTTTCTTCAGCTTTCCCCGCGCTTCAAGCCATTTTTCCTTCCAAATTACAGATTTAAAGCGCACCACGACCACAGGTGTACCACTGATTTTGACTTTTAAGCTGTGTACGGCTGCAATATCGTCAGATGAAAACCCCGAGAGGTCCACATTTGCTGCCATTTGCGTGATTTTTTGTGTTAGGCTTTCATTACTTTTCACTGGCAAACCGTGGATCTCAAGATTCTTTAGTCTGCTGTACTGCTCACTTTCATTTTGCTTTTCTTCTAGCTTTTGTATTACTGCTGCCTGAGTTAACACTGTTGTTTTCAGAGCTTCCAGTTTAGCGCAATCAGACATTTGACGTTCCTGAATGTCCTGTTGTTGTTTCCAAACAGAATCATACTTCTCGGAAAAAAAAACGACACCGATCCTTCGAGTTCCTTAACTGTTTTCGATACAGCCGTGAACTCTTCCTGCAGCAGTAGGAGAGATTCAACCTTCTTATGCAGAATCGGCAATGATTGCAAACTTTTTTCTGATTTCCCTTAGCTCATTCAACAGTGATGACTCAGAACCATTGTTATCCTCCAGTTCAGCCTCTGTGCCGCTGTTTAGTTTCTTGTTACTTCTGCACGTTTTACAGATCCACGCATCTCTCTTAGCATTCCCCATAGTAGTGAAAGTGTTAGCTGCTATTCCAGAACATGACTGTCCTAGATGATACGAATATTTGCATTGAGCACACACCATTATTTTTCCATCAGTAGGCAGAGCCTTATGACAGGAAATGCAGCTGTCGTCTTTTCCCATTGTTCACAGCAAACTAGTTAGATATTATAAACATGCTAATATACTACAGCCTGAAAACTAATGAACAAAACAGGCGTTAGAAGGGGAAAACTGTTCATTGAAGGAATTCTTGTCGAAACCTACACAGCTACTATCGCTCACCAGGCGACGCGCAGCAATCGTTAGTGGCGCGCCGTAACTGTCACTGGCAGCTTGTGTTGCCTCGCAGAGGGCAGCCCAACTATGACGAGCAGGGAGGCGAGGCAGGCACTATTACGTTGAGGGCAGCAAGCAGTGACGCACGCGCAGTTTAATAGTAATAATAATAATAATAATAATAATAATAATAATAATAACTGGTAGGAGACCCTAATCTCACTTAGGTGTCTCTTAGTGGCACTCGCACCTCGGCATTGGTGTTCTTTAGGTCAAGCGAGCGAGCGTCTTTCCCCTGGAAAGATATGCAGGCGAGCAGAATGGAAGAGCAAAGAGAAACAGCAGCGCGCGCCATCTGGCGGGGCGTAGCCTTCTAGCGAACGGCGCTGACGTCAGAGTATGTAACGAGCGTGCGCGCGCAGCTGTTGCGGGCAAGCGAGCGAGCGAGCAGGTGAGCGCCAGGAGAGAAGCGAGAAAGGAGGAAGTCATGTCACATTCGCATTGCTAGGTAAATCTTCAGTTTATGCCAGGCAACTGTTTTCCATTAATTAGCCGGGTGCATATGCCATCTTCTTGTGTGTGAGGTCATTAGTGACGTCATTACTGCCGCTTTCTACTACCGGGTTTCCAGGAGTTTCGGCAAAGTCGTGCTCGCGTGGCGAGTCTCTAAAGTCTACGATTCTGTGCTTTGGTGTGCGGTAATGAGCGTTTTCAAATTAATTCTAATTATTCCGAACATTGCAATAACGCAACTTGTAACTAAACTTACGCTCTGATATCGTATCTATAATGAAACCGATGAATTTTGTACTGTACCACATTTTCTTTTTTTTTTCAAATTTATTTCGTATCGGTCGTCTCAAGAGGTGAACCGGAAGTGCTGCGCATGAAACAACAGTGTCACTCGATGCTCGTGCTGCTAATAGTAATACCTATATATACATAGATGTGTCCATTGAGGTTAAACACACCACAGCGTCGCTGCTCGTCATTCTTCACAGAGTGGAAGGGGTGATGATTTTTTTTTATTTGGTCTTACCGAGGGGCTGTTAGAACGCAGGCGAGAGCTTGCGCCGACAAGGAACGCGCGGAAAAAACAGTTCCCCAAAAGGTCTACAATGGATTCCCACACGTAAGCAGTACCCCTGTCACACGGCAAACCTAGCGTCATTTCCAACGAATGACATTTCTGCGTTGAATGCGAGTATTACCGCACGCTGTCACAGGGCGAAAACTAATTTCATTCGAAAATGGTGTCAATGGGGATAGTAAAAAAAAAAAGACAGGCGAAAATAGCAAAAACGGCACTTGCGTGTAATCATCGTTTTGATGTGCATGCGGACTCCTAGTGTGCACATTGTCGGCGCCTGCCATAGGAAAACAACCGCGTGCGTTTGCCTCGAGCTAATGGGTAGTGGCAGCGGCCAATGCTCCAGTGCCAACAAACACGACTACCACAGCTAACCCTTATAAAAATTTCTAGCAGCATTTTTTAGACCGTCTTTAGACTATTGTTACTAGAACCTACCAATAGTCAATGGAAGTCCTATCAACTGCTTTTATACATCCTAACAACGCTCTAGTAACAACCTAGAAACAATTGGCCCCCAACTCCCAATAGGAATGTGTTCATAGGATGTCTTTAAACTTCCTACCAATTTCATATGAGCATTTATCTTTATAAGCCCTAGTAACATTCTTTGAAAAGTAGAATGTTACTTGTAGAATTTTCTGCCAATTTCCTACCAACCACCTATTAACACTCTTCCAATTGAAGAATGGAAACGTTCTACCAACTTCCTACCAATTCGCCATTAAAAGGTCTTCACTATACACTGTGCTAACATTCTTTCAATAGAAGAACGCTTGTAGACGTTGTCAACTTCGTACCAATCACCTATTAACATTTGTCTCTATACACCCTAGTAATATCGTGTCAACAGTTGGCCACCGTACTTCAATTGAACCACGTGCATAGATGGTCTGTAAACATTGCAGCAACCGTCAACCGACACAAGTCTTTAGGCTCTGTAGTAACATTGTGGCAACATTTTAGTTAGATGTGCTCCTGTACTTGCTACTGACGTTTTACTAGCCCCCTAGCAACATTTGTCCTACATACGACTTAGTAGCATGGTGTAAACATTTGTGAATGTGTGTGAACATGTTGGTAAATGGCAGTATGCAACCTAGAAGGTGCATGTACATGAAAAACAGATGCAATTTTGCACTAAAGGAAGTTTATTCACACAATAATATTTACAGGAAGTTATGAGAAAAGTAACAGAAATTCATAAAAATTATAAATAAAGATGACTTAGTTGATTACAGAACGGCAGCTCTCGCATAATGTCTAGCAAGCATCGATGATAATGTATTTTTTTACATTCAGAGCTGATGTCTCAGAATCTTTGCAGAGTGAACCCTGCACAGAAACAAGATGGTCCGTGTTAACATCATGTTCAGGTTAGCATATCACGTATATTGAACAGCTTTTTCACAAGTTTCACGCGCAAGTTCACATGAGTGCTAAAATTGTAGCCGTTATCCCTGCATACTCGCAGAGGAAATGGCAAGGATGGGGCACATTTTGCAATGCATATCCTTTGCTGCAGGTTATTAAAACTAGGAAAGTGTGCAAGGTCGTTTCTGCAATAAAGATAACAGCCTAAAATTATTGTTGTAGCCCCCAAAGTTG
This sequence comes from Dermacentor variabilis, assembly GCF_050947875.1. Lineage (NCBI taxonomy): Eukaryota > Metazoa > Arthropoda > Arachnida > Ixodida > Ixodidae > Dermacentor > Dermacentor variabilis. Next base: position 139,681,914 of record NC_134570.1, on the reverse strand, counting down.
TGGCCTGAATAATTTCAGCTTCCCAAAGTGTCTTCTTAACCACTTTTCTGTATAAATAATTTACTCATTCCAAAAGTAAATTACAAGGTTTATTCATGGTGAAATTTGTAGCGCGCACAATAGACAAGGACGCACAGAAGGTGGACACCCGAGCGCTAACTCACAACTGTTTATTTTTGGAAAGAGACAGAACATAAAAGCGCCAGCTATCTGCACCGAGCATGTGCAAAAGGAGTTATAAATTTTTATACAAACAGATTACAAATCTTGAAGCATTATTCAATAATACAACTTCGTCAGTCATAGCAACCAATGGCTGACTGATGCATTTTTAAGCACGCCTTACTATATGAAACGCGTCTGTAATTTCACGTGTTCGTTTATATTTACTCGAAAACAACATACCAGTATCAAAAAATGCCGGTTCACAATGACATAGGTTGCAGTGGTTGGACAAATGCGAATGATTTTCTTTCACAAAGGCACTTGTCTAAGCGCTGCTACCTATGTCACTGTGAACCATGGAACTATAAGCTGAAAATTTCACTACCTCTCAGCCTCCACAGCTAGAGTAGGAAAGAGCAAACAATGAGTTCATGATCAGACAATATTTACCACAAATTAAATCATCGCGACCGCTGTGAAAACGCAATGTTTGCACGCCTCGTGTTTATAGCAACTTCAGGCGAACCGCATGACGCGGCGTAGTTCAACAATGTAAGAAATTTGTTCTTAAAACATTTCGCGTCATTACAGTTCGCGCTATAACCTGCCAAAATGCGGCATCAGAAACTGAACTCAAAATAATATAAAATGATATGTTTATGAAAAATGATGTAAAAGACCATACCTTTTATTAAAATTTGGAGACAGACAAAACTTCGGCGCAGTGCTGTCTTGAAGAACAGCTGTTCTCTACTTGTGCAGTTTCACCATCACTCCACACGACACCGCATCGCAGCTGGTAGAGAAGTTGCAAAAACGTTCGCATCACGGAACGAAAAAAGCGCCAAGGGCTTCGCAAGCAGGGCGCTGGTTGGCTTGTACCGATGAATCAGCCACAACACAGCATAAGCATAAACATCAGCAAAAATATTGCTGCTACAATAGACGGCCAAACACCTACATCGCCCCGACCGTACCACGCCGGCGTCGCAAATGAACTGATATCGATGGCGACGGTCTCCTTGTTTGCCTCGACTCGGACCACTGTCAAATTTGTGCGCATGCGCGAGAGAGGCATGTGACATTCTTTCCATCCCCCCGCTTCGCCTTTATCACCGCGGAACTAAAGCCCCTCTTTACGCCGAACCTTGCGAGGGTTGAACGACACCTAGACATTCATCACCTGCCGGTGAAAGTTGTGGCGGGCCTTTGTGCGCGCATCCCCTTCTGGGGAGCTGCGCCTAGAGGGACGAATGTACCTCACGACCCAGGTTGAAAGAGAAGCTTACAAGACAGCCGGCTTAATTTTGTTGTGCAGTTAGGGCTGTATAATTTTATCTTTCGAGACAATTATTGTTTTGAAAACCGGCTTTTTTCTGCAAATGTGATAAAAATAGAAAAATAAGATGATATAGGGTAAATAATGTGGTTATTATATTTTGCACAAAAACATCCTTTAGTACTTGCCGCTTTCAAATACGAAAATTTGCTTCATGGCGCCCAGCGCAAAGTAATGCTGAAATCTATTGTAGTGACGCCCGAAGCACGGAAAAAGCATGGCCTTTGATCCTGGCTCTTGGTACCCGCGGAATTTCAGAAACCGGAAGCTCAGAATTTTGCCGCCGTGTTATGAAGTAAAAGCACTCAATATTAATAGGACCCGCCGTGGTTGCTCAGTGGCTATAGTGTTGGGCTGCTCAGCACGAGGTCGCGGGACCGAATCCCGGCCACGGCGGCCGTATTTCAATGGGGGCGAAATACGAAAACACCCGTGTACATAGGTTTAGGTGCATGTTAAAGAACCCCAGGTGATCGAAATTTCCGGAGTCCTCCACTACGGCGTGCCTCATGATCAGAAAATGGTTTTGGCAAGTAAAACGACACAATTTAATTTATTTAATATTAAGAGGGCATAACTATCCGTTTTCGATCTGTTTTCTCACGCAGCAAGCAACCATTGTCATAAAGCAGATCAGTCGACATAGTTACTCTGCCTATACTTTTATGCAACGTCCTATTGGTTTTCTTTAATGTGCAGAAGCCGTCGGTAGGAGGCAGGGACGAAAGCGCGCGAATAGGGACGCGAACAAAGCTACATTTTTTATACAGTAAGGATAATTTCATTCTTTCTTCGCGGAAAGGTGTCACTTGCAAGGATTCCGCTTTTCTTTGTATTGGGCCTGTGCGCTTTCTCAGGTCAGCACTCACTCTCACTAAACAGCAGCTGTATTTTTCAGCCTTTTGGATGTTTGAGCGGCAACGTTCCAGCGCCGTGTTACTCTGTGTTTCGGCTCACTTTCTTGTTTTTAACAGATATCGTGATGCTACTGTGCTGGCATGTTCCAACTTAGGGCGTATTATTCATATCGCGGAGTACACTGAGCTGGTCATCTCGTTGCAAAGCTAATTGGTGGCCTTGCAACAGCTGTGCTTGCTAAGAGCCGATTTGCGCTCGAGCCACACGCCACACCGCCCGCTCTGCCCGCTCGCATATGGTCGGGTGAAAATTTGCACATTTCGCAGACTGGTACACATATTTCGGTATACACTGCAAGTGCGAGCCCAGTGTATGCCAAAAGTTGTGAACCAGGGGCTCTATGACGTAAAACTATTCCAATATGTTTCTGTTCCAATCTCCTGACGTCAAATTTGCGCAACCACCGATGCAAGCACCGTGCGGTCACCCGCAGGGTTGTCTGAACAGACCAGTCAAACGCTCTCCTCATTCATAGGAGGTCACTTTTGCTTGCTTGAAAAGCGAATAACATTGCCTACACTGAGCGGCTTGTTGTATCTAATAGGCTGACAAGAGGCGAGGAGAACGCTCAAGTGGAGAGGGATTCACTGGAGCAGAGCCAGTGCACTGAAAATCGATAACCGGATAAGAGGGTGGTGCCGGCGTCTGCGCTTGGGCGGCTTTCCCTTACTTAGCTTGCGGTGGCTGGTCGAAAATCGCGGCGGCATGCAACGGCAGCTTAAGAATGACGCTAAAACTGACCCTCAGCAAAGAAGAGTTGGCAGAATGAGGTGGTAAACGTGCCGAAAGGGCTCAAAAAGGTTACACGGCCACGCAAGAAGTTTTATTATACGCAAATACACCAATGCTCTCCGGCAGGTGCGAGTACCCAGCGTGTCAGCGATCGGCGGCAGCCATCTTTTATTCCTTTCGGAAGGGGGCAGCCTGCGGCTATTCCGAAGAAAATTCAGTTTTGTTCGGCATATTAATGCATGTTTATCGCGTACACGTCACTTTGACGCGGTGAGTTTGTGCGGTTTTGTGACGTCGCGTGACAGGCAGGTGAAGTGGGTGCAGCCCGAAAACTTTTTGCCAATAGCCGAGGGCTAATGGCGAAAAGGGGTCGAATCAGAAATAAATGTTTTTCTTTTTTCTGTCAAATCATGCATAATCACTGTGTATACATCATATCAGATGGCGAGGTATTGCGGTTTTCGTGACGTCGCGTGACAGACAGGTGAAGTGGGCGTGGTCGAAAAAGTTTTTGACCAATCGTGGAGGGCTGATAGCAGAATTGGAATAGAAAAGTTTGGAATAGTTTTACGTTATAGCGCCCCAGTGTGCGAAATGTGCAGTTTTCCGGACGACCGCACGCGCACGGCAAGCAGGCGGTGTCACGGCTCAAGCGTAAATCGGCCTATAATTAACCAGCCCCAAGGCCGGCATAAAGCTGTGTAACTGGTGCGCGGCCTGCACAGTACTCCGCTATCACAGCGGTCAGGTGGCGTAGCGGAAGCAAATTTTCTCGAAGTGTGCTGACATCACCACACGCTCACGTAGTCCTGTAAAACCTTTAAAAATATTAGTTCTAACAGTGTACGAAAATATTTCTTTAAACACTTATGTAGCACTCCGTCAACAATTCGCCACCGAGTTGGATTGTAACTGTGATTTAAAACAAAGAGCTTGGTTTCTGAGTATGTCATATATCGACATTAATGTGTGCTAGAAAAATTTATCTAAAAACTCTCAAGTTACTTCCCATTCTAAGTATTTTTCGGCAAACAGTACGAGCTGTCGCCGTACTCAGAATACATGTCTTTCAGAAAAAAAAAATTATTTTGATAATGCATAGTAAAACATTCCTTACACAAAAGTAACGAGCCTTTCGACGGAGTACTAAAGTCGTTATTAGGCAAAAATCAGAAGAAGATTTGTTAACGATGGTACTTATAGTATTCTTTATAAAAGAGTAAGTAGGAAGCCTTTTAACGGTCTATGAACAAATGTTCCTTATACAAAACTAAGAAGGAAGTCTTTCAGCTGTGTATTTAAAATATGCTTCATAGAAAAGTAGGAAGGAAGGATTTTAACAGTGTACTTTATTCTTTATACAGAAACAAGAAGCAAGTCTGTTAACGGTGCATGTAAAATATTCTTTATACAAAAGTAAGAAAGAAGTATTTTGACAGTGTATGAACAAATATTACAAGAACGTAAATGTAGATAGACTGTCAGTAAAGTAAATAGAAAGTTGGTAGAAGTTCAAAATAATGTTGATAGGCATTTTTGCAGCCAAAGACGGCCGTCTAGTCACTGTATTGAGAGTATCTTTCTATAATTATGCATTGTGACGCACTTAAGCGTCATTAAAGTAATAATCAGCTAATCAAATTGACAGAACAATTGTTACTTCTTGTTAAACTACAAAAAGAAACATGTACTGTTTGCGTAGCTGGTCGGTAGGCTACTGGTACCGAGGGTACACGTTCGGTTCCAAAACGAATGTGAATGAGTTCGGTCACACATTCATTTGGAAATGTTATTTTCAATGAATTTCATTACGTCTTACAGTGTGACAGCAAACGAATAGCATTATGAGCATATGCCATTATTGGTAAATGACAGATTTGGCGTGTGACAAGGGTAAGAGATTTGAACACAGAAGTGTTGCCCATGAAGCGAGGACACACCCCGATGGAAACTCAGGAGCCAGTCGTTACGGGAGGGCCACGAGATACCATTTTGTATAACCTACATAGTTTCTTTAGGTACATACGTAGATTATTTTACAACATATATTTATATCTGAATATCTTGCTGCAAAAATTAAGTGGGTCAATGCAGTTGTGCACGTAGTATAATCCTTTTATCTAACTTATGTATGAAAAAGAAACATGTGCCGTGCATGGCGAATAAAGAATAAAATAATATTGAGCCTGCCGTCAAATATTGACAACCGTCAAACCATTAAGGCCATACTACGCGTACGCTTGCCGGCGCGCGAAATCTCGCGCCCACGTGCCTCGCACATCTGTAGATTAGGCAGGACAGATGGTATGGGTTGAAGCGCGGCGCCAGCACAGACATCGCATAATGTTTACGCACGCTAAGAAATAGCGTTGCCCGACATGGCGTCACCCATGGCTCCCGTTTCAGCGCCAACTCCCGTGATGGTTAGTTTCTCACTCGCGTTGACCGCCAGGCACCATTGTAATGAGGTTTAGCTTTCTCCACACTCACCTGAAACGTTAGGTATGAGCGCATAGCGCGTCCAGTTCCTGAGATCATTCGGCGATTCCGGCGCCCGTAGGCCTAACGAGACGCGTCAGCATGGAGGGAAGAAAAATATAGGAGGGAGTATTACGTCACGCAGCCAGCCTTAGCAAGCGAACGCTCCGAGAAGCCACACTGGTGGCCCAACACTTGACCTCTTGCTTCAAGATTCACGGAGCAAGAGATTTGCTGAGACGTTTGGCTCCCAGTATCTAAACCAGTAGTATTTATTCGGCGCATGTTTGTTCTGCTGCCCTGCCGTGGCTTTGCCTACAGAGCGGGAACACTAAAAATTGGCAGTGTCTTAGCTCGGCTATCCCAAGATATACGTAGCGAAAGCTAAGGCATAGCATGGTTAGCCTTGGTTAATCTTGATTGCAAGTCTAGGTTAGTCTAGTTGTCTAGCTATGTTGCGGCGTTTAGCCAGTCGTTCGGCGCGCTGTTCGTCTGTTTCCTGGGCGATTCGTTGCCTCTGCGTCTCGTTGCGATGTCGATTCCAGGCCTCCTCCTGCTTATCAGAATTGTCGCCGTCCATACTGCCACCTCAACTGTGGTTCCGGCGCACGCGAGCTCTCCTTTCCAATCCTCCGACATGTTATCAGGCATGCGACGCAGCTGGTGAAGAGAGCGGAGGCGAGCGCAACGACGAGGAACGTGGTGTGACGTCATATCAAACGGTGGCGGGGGAAAGGCGCGGCGCTGCGCAGCGGCGGAACACCTGTGGCTCGCTGCTCCTAGTGGGGCATGCCCAGTAGTGACTAGGGAGCGAGAGAGAGAGAAATATCTGCGGCGATGAGCGCGTTGTGACGTCATGTGCCTCCTTGGAGCTCCGCCACGGCGAAGTCGCAAGTTCGCGGCCAGTAAAGCTTTCGCTTTAAAACCAACCGCGCACTCTGACGTGCGATACCGTGTTGGGTCACCGGGTTTGGCTCCAATCGCGTTGTGGTATGCTCTCTTCTATATTTTTTTCCTTCCTCTATGCGCGTCCGCATAGCAACAGGAAGACTACTAATCGATTGTTTTGGCTTGGGTACGTTTGGCACGAGGTACCAGACGGCGCCCTTACATCTAACGTCTTCCTTGCGTTTGCGTTCCCGTACGTTAAACTAAGGCTGTGTTCCAATACTCGCCGTATACGGCAAAGTACACGGCTAAGCGGACAGCGGCCATCTTAAGTTTCATTCCAATTGTCACGAAGACGTCAAAGCAGACAGCTTCGCGAATACAGCATCAAAGTCAATAACGATGCAGGCTACTTTCCTGCCCAAATAAGATGGCGGCTGAGCAGGACGCTTGGAAAGCCGACAGAAAGATCGTCTGCGCCAAAAAAAAAAAAAAAAAGAAACGACCAAGGACCTTCCTACGCCCTTAAAGGGACACAGAAGGCAAATACTAAATTAAATTATGAGGTTTTACGTGCTAAAACCACTTTCTGATTATGAGGCACGCCGTATTGGAGGACTCCGGAAATTTCGACCACCTGGGGTTCTTTAACGTGCACCTAAATCTAAGTACGCGGGTGTTTTCGCCTTTGGCCCCCATCGAAATGCGGCCGCCGTGGCCGGGATTCGACCCGCGACCTCGTGCTCAGCAGCCCAATACCATAGCCACTGAGCAACCACGGCGGGTCAGCAAATACTAAGTCAAGCTAAAATGATAGACTAGTGCTCCCCATAATCTCTAAAGCGTCAATATTATCACGAAAACAGCCTTAACTCTTTCCCTACCAAGGGGGAAATAAGTGCTTCTCGTAGGTTACACCAAATCTTTTTTCTGAAGAAAATATTGCACTAAGTATTTTACGTAATACATAAACAGAAAGTAGAATGAATGTACTTTTCACACATAAAAGTTTTATTAGCGAGCTGCATGTCACAAAAAAGACATAAATTGCTGGAATCAAGATTGTGAGATAAAATTAAACAAAGCTTGTAAAGACACGCTTATATTTACTAACAAATATATGGAAAAAAAATTATGAGATGTATAAAATGTATTATCGTCTAATAGGCAACATCTCCGAAAAAATCAAAATTTTTCATTGAGCAGATATTCCACTACAAAAGTTTAACTGCAAGCCAAACACTAGGGCGTGCCGGGCTGCGGCCGCGGATGTTCCGGGCTGGTTTGCTTGGTCGTCGCTCTCAGAGTCAAAGTCCGAAGAACAGGCAGCATCCTGAAACTCGCTGCTGCTCGATCCATCGATAAAATCAGCCGCAGACTCACGGTAATCGCGACATCTGCGACCTTTCGAAGCGCACTCACCGCTCCCGGGGGCGGCCATCTTTGCTTTCTACTTTGACGCCCGCGGAACTTCGGATCGCATTTAAAAATTACCGCCTAGCGTGAAAAAAATCTAACTGCTTAGAAAACAAAAATGTAGTTCTCCTCCTTCACGGCCAGGCGCAGTGTGTCCGTGAGCGGTTCAAACAATCGACAACGCACGGTCATTTTTGCTTTCTATTTTGACGATCGCGAAACATCAAAGTGCGTTGAAAAATCACCGCCTGGTCGGAAAGAAAGTGCACTGGCTAGAAAACAAAAAATATAGTTCTCCTCCTTCGCATACGATAGCGCAGTAAGCGGCGCGGAAGGTCTCGAAAGCGGCGTATGAAACTATCGTTACCGGGCTATGTACAATGGGCGCGGTACGAAACGGGTTAATAATCGAGAAGTTGAGGCAAACTCAAGCACTTGCCCGATGACGAAAGCACTCCTCAGTTAAATTCTGTTCCTAGTACTCAGCTACTCGTCGTAGCAAACATCCTCGTATTGTGTTATAAGATGAAATAAAGTGCTGCTTGCTCAGTTCTATTTCATTTTCCGAAACAAGAAAAACTCATTGAAGTTACCCTTCACAACGACGCGGGCGGTCGAAAAGTTTCGTTCTCGCTCGACACTGCGCCGCCCGCGCTTTCGCGTTTACGTAGTTTCGTTGTCGCGTAGTGCTGTGCTGGTTTTGCTGGCTCGCGACATTCGCACAAACTGCAAGTAGCAAAGAATGCAACTTCCATGTGATGTCGCGGGATGACCGAACGGCGCACGCCCCTTGACTAAACAACAGCTGCAGCAGTGAATCCACGGCTCTGTCGTGGCTCGGTACCGCCGTCTGTCGGGCGCCGTTTTACTCACCGACAAGGGTGGTGATGACGTAGGCAACCTCACCACTCCCCCGCTTCGGTGGCGGGAGATCTGAATTCCGAACAAGGTATTCGGACCCTTCACATTCTATTTTCTCGTAAACTAAGTCTTTTCTTGGCACGAAACAAGCATTGTGAGGTTCCTGGAATGGTAATTAAACAATCTTAGCCAACTTAGTATTTGCCTTTAGTGTCCCTTTACTGTAAGTCACATTGTGTTTTTCACAGGTCCGCAGGCACAAAGACATAAAATATAGAAAGAAAATGCGTGCTTTTCTTAACTTTTCACTCTTAACTCTTACTAACTTTTACCTCTTAACTTCTGCGAGGTGGCCTCACGTCGCAGAAGCATCTTCCATAAGTCTTCCAGGCGGTTCGGAACGTGGCCTCGAAGCTGTCTCGGCTGTCTCCTTAGCTCTCTACGTCGACTGCCTCTGATGCTGGCCAGAATTGGAACCATGAAGGTATTCTAGGAACGGACACCAAAACGACCCGCAAAAGTGCTTGCGTTTAACGTACGTAAGGCGACAAGCGCTATTCTAAAGCTGTATGTCTTCTCCAGAGAAATATCTGTGCTCTGGCTGCCTCACAAAGCGGACGCACGCTGACGCTGGCGGACAGGTTCAAACCATGTCCAAACCGCCATTCCTCGCAAGGCGCCGCAGACGCAAGGCGCGCGGACGGGAGCTTTCGCGCGCCGGCAAGCGTACGTGTAGTTTGGACTTTACGTTTTCTTGTTTTTTTTTTTGCGTTATATCTTATCAAGCGCTTATATTTTCTTTCTGCAATTTTTCATATGACGGCGCCGTCGTGTATTTTTGGAGACATCTCAACTACGCGCAATCTGTGTTGCACCTCATGTTAAACGCTACCGTCCGTCTAGTTGCTGACGCTTAGTTTTACGCACGGCGCCACGTTTCCGTGCCCTCTCCCACCACTATTCGCAGCTGCTTTTGAATATACATAAGCGCACGAAATCAACAAGAAGTCGGTCATTTCTGCAAACTATTCAAGAGCTATAGCCACTTTCAACGGATGTCTCACCTGTCTTCTGGTCCTTCCGCAGCAAAGGATGGTCGTTCTCCTTGAACCTTTCTAGCATGTCAAATAGTGTTCCCAGAAGTACTAAGAATGCCAATGTAGAGTATAACACCCTGAAAAATACATCATGAGACATGATTTATGTATTCATATAGATATTTCATAAATTGTTATTCCTTGCGAAATTTATTTATATACTTCAAACCTTTCGAGAGTACTACATAATGGGCGCCGTCATAAAACCAGGTAATACATAAATACACACATATTCGCAGGCAAGACAATCCATCAAACAAAACGTGCGCAAGAAAATGAACAAGAGATTAGAAGTTAAGCAACACACAATTTCTGTTTATAGTATAGATATTACAAGCGGCAGACACAAAATTAAAATATATACAAACATCAAGATTAATAGAACAAAAATTGCAATGTGGATCACGTGCGGCAGCAGGCGTTCTCAAGTTCATGAAATTTATGGAGGTCAGTAACAGTGACTAGGCCAGGTGACAGATTATTCCCGTCGATTATCGTTCCAGCGATGAAAGACTGGGCCAAATGGCGTGTGTGACATGAGAAGCGCTTTATCTTGCTGGAATGACCACGTCGAGGAAAAATTACAGAAGGGGTTCCAAAGTCTTCATGAAGCAAGCTGTGATAGTAAAGCTTACGAAAAAGCGACAGCTGAGCGATTTGTTGGCGGCGTGCAAGACTCTCGAGTTCTCCCAGCGCCGACTGAAAGGAAAAAATGACTAAGGACTTTAAGAGCGGCCACTCGACCCGTTTAGCGGCCGAGCAAGTAAGGGTCTGACCATCCGTCAGGCGGCGTAGCGATGGCCACTTCACCTCAAAGTTGGGCGGCTTATCATACATCCACCGGGTTTCGTCCACGCGTCTCGTCCCCATAGTTAAGACGTTGATGCCGCACCGGTCACGTGCCGCTGGTTACGTCCACCCCACCGCGCTTTTAAAAGCGTCGCTACAGTGTACTAGGGTAGCGTCGTCTCACTTTTGCGGTAAACTGCTTGTTGCGTCTCAACACGGCCAGAGGCGTTAATTAGACGTTTGCCGCGTAGCAACCACCACTCATCCATCAGCGCCTACCAAGAAGTCAACGCAGCGTTCATACCGACTACTGACGGGTCCACAAAAGGCACCCTCATCCACCACTAACCCGCCGTGGTAGCTCAGTGGCTATGGTGTTGGGCTGCTGAGCACGAGGTCGCGGGATCGAATCCCGGCCACGGCGGCCGCATTTCGATGGGGGCGAAATGCGAAAACACCCGTGTGCTTAGATTTAGGTGCACGTTAAAGAACCCCAGGTGGTCAAAATTTCCGGTGTCCTCCAATACGGCGTGCCTCATAATCAGAAAGTGGTTTTGGCACGTAAAAGCCCAATTATTCAATATATTCATCCACCACTACCTGACAGCCTGAACTAATCATGAAGAGGGCCAACATCAAATGCTACCGAAGAACGGTGCCGACCTTGGAGTCCCAGGTTGTTATCCTGTCACATATTCCATACCATTGGTGGTAGCAGTGCTGCTAAGGTTGGAGTGCTCCCAAGGTAAAGTGCGGCCAACAATGCTGCTAAGGTATGAGTGCTGCTAATGCAGGAGTGCATCGGAGGTGCAAGTGCTGCGGTACGACGCGATATGGGCGTGGTACCACAACCGATTCGACAGTTGTGATTGGCCGCGATACAGGTCTCAGATGCCCCAGTGAAGTCGCTTGGGGAGGACGACGGTATCAAAAGCGGTGACTTTTCGTGGAGTAAGGTCGAGGTGTCCTGATGTGATCTCGGAAAGCTTTACTTGCTCCTGTATGAAATGGGCTTCCGTAACTGGAGCCATGCAACTAAGTCAAATAAGCCCTTTTTCCTTCATTCCCTCAACTTTACGTATTCATCGATGGGCTTGGTGGATTCCTTGCCCTAACGCCACCACAAGCCGCAACATGCTTCCTTTTGTCTGCAGAAATAATTTTGCTGTTTCTTTCGTTAAGAACATTGTTAGCAAGACGTTTGTTGTGCAGCGTGAGCGCATTTTGCGCGTGTATCACAGAATATTAGCCTTGGCCCCCATTTATCGCACAGCCACCCGTTTGTTTTTGCACCCGTCTTTTCCGGAAGAGCATGTGCATTACTTAGAATGTGTAATTTTCTAAAGGTCGCTCGCAGCACCTTCGGTGTAAAGCACAGAATTTCTCATTTGTGGCTCACCTCTGTCATCACACAAACATTTTGTTTGGATAAGCCGCCGTGGTTGCTCAGTGGCTATGGTGTTGGGCTGCTGAGCACGAGGTCACGCGATCGAATCCCGGCCACGGCGGCCGCATTTCGATGGGGGCTAAATGCGAAAACATCCGTGTACTTAGATTTAGGTGCACGTTAAAGAACCCCAGGTGGTCAAAATTTCCGGAGTTCCCCCAGTACGGCGGGCCTCATAATCGGAAAGTGGTTTTGGCACGTAGAACGCCATGGCTTATTTTTTTAAACGTTTTATTTGGGGCGGCTCGAGCAGTGTAATGCGCATTTGGGGTAGTTTATTTTTTTTTTTAAGGTTGTTTAGCTCTCTGTATATGCACTATGCATGCGCCTGGGTCGGCTCGCATGGTGCCAGTTTCACTTGAACCATTGCTTCTCATGGCTGAAACACTCTTGTTGTGATCTGTGTCTGTCTGGGCACGTGTCTTTACCAAGTGTGTGATCCAGTATCTTTTCTGTGCAATTCCCAACAAAACAAGAAATATTTTCGCCGTCATCCGACGGAAGCTGACCTTGTTCACCTAACGCACGCTTGAGAGCAGCACGATACCACTGCGCAAGCGCTCCGTCACGCGGATTTTTTTTTTTTAATATTTCGCGGGATTTCTTTGCAACCCGAAAAAAAGGACAACGTGAGGCGTATATCGCAAAGAAAACAGCTCGATCGGTGCTTTGTGAAGGTGCTCTACAAATCCACCTACCATACTTGGGGTCCTCAGCCAATAATTAAGAAGTTGGGTAAAAAACGTAAATAATTAGTGAGCTAGGAGGAAAACAATTATATTGTCTGAGTTACTATAGGCTACTTCGAATAGTATGCGTTCGGTTCAATTCGCTTCCGGCGCACCTTTAAATATTTAAATTCTTGGCTCAAGTTATGTGGGACACCCTGTATAGCGAAGGTATCGAATCCGGCAGCTTGGATGCCTTTAGGTAGCACGTGGGGTTTCACTTAACAGTTGCCTTCGTCCAAAACGTTCACGTAGACGTGACGCCTTGACAAGAAATTCATCACCGATTACGACACTGCCTAAATGAAAAATTTGAGCGCCACTCTATACGTGTTTTCACGTCGCGATATATTGCCTACAACTTGCCTCGTGCTGCCCGTTGCAAACGGAGCGAAGTGTGACGCGACTGCCTCGATAAATGAGAAAGCGCGAGAGCCGCCGCGTGGGTGACGCGTGGGCGGGATTCCCAGCAGTCGCGACCGAGAGGCCGCCAACACGACTCGCGCGATACGCTGAGCAATTGAGAAAGCTGCATCGGGAGTTTTCCATGTTGCTGTGCAATTTTCTCATTGACACTTCTCATCTAATTTGAGAAGCATTTCAGAAGTTGATATATATATATATATATATATATATATATATATATATATATATATATATATATCAACTTCTCATATCGACTTCAACTAATCACATATCAACTTATCACATATCAACATATCAACTTCTCAAATGCTTCTCAAATTAGATGAGAGAAAATTGCAGAGAAACGTGTAAAACTCCCGATGCAGCTTTCTGTTGCTCAGTAACTATATATATATATATATATATATATATATAGCGGCAACACGGCGCGCTACCAACATCGGTACGTTGCCGTTTTCTGGCCGGCAGTTCCCCAAGTTAAATGTGGCTACGTGTGACTACGCACATTGGCGTATTTTTACGTATTGCTATGCTGACTCATTATATAGACAGGTTTAGTACTGCGCCATGACGATACGTACGCAGCACGCAAGCGCTTTGCGGAGCGTAGGAGCGCGTGTCACGTTAGAGCTTTTAGTATACTGCGAAATGCCTACGTACGCACGTAAGCGGGCGACGGGCACGTCGGAGCGCGTTGGCCGCGTCCGTCAGTACGTCGAACCATGCGTCGAACTATGGGCGCTGTTCACGTCACCAACGTGACGTAACGTGTGGGCGCGTTCACGCTACGTCGAACTATATTTAGGCATTTAAGAGGCTACTTTTAATACGGATGCAACACGCGAATCATATCGAGAAAAATAAAGACCGAGTGCTCGCTATATGGGATTGGCATTTGGTCATTTGCGACGAACTGCGCAAACAGGAGGTCGAGCCTTTCGCGCAAACAGCGCAAACGAGAACTACGAGAGTTCCCCACGTACGCACGCAAAAATCAGATGCGTGCGTACGGAGCGGGCGCGTACGCATCACATACCATTCGTGCTGCGTTCTGCACATGCGCACTTTGCCAAACGTAGCGATCTTACGTACGCAACGCCCTTGCGTACGCAGCGTACGCAGTACTAAAGCTGTCTATTGTTTAGCTTCCTAGGTGCACTGTTTGCCTCGTATCCCGAATGGGCAGCAAGCGGAGGCCCCTTCGATACACAAGCGTAAACGATCGCCTCGTTCAGCTTCCAACGGTGTCAATACAGGCATCGGCGCTTCCGCGAGAAAACCATGCGCTCTCTAGATGAACGATCATACGCGCAAAGTCCTAACCTATGTCTATTTCACGGAACACGTTGTGTGCATGAAGAGAATACGAAGAACGATAAGTAGGCAGCGTAACAACGCTCCCGTACGCTGTTTTCAAAGGTGTGTGGTCGCTCATATCAGCGCGACTAAAAGTGATCCAACGGTGCTTACATGCACAAAAGCTGAATGTTCTGGTACGCTCAGACATTAATTGATGCCACCGATGAGCGGCTAGCATTATATCTCAAGCGAACGACGAGAAGTCGCTGTATCTGCTGATGTAAACAAATGCACCGGTCGGTGCTCTGGACTGTCAGCGGTGTTCTTGCGGGATGCAAATGCGGAAAGCCGTGCTCCACATCTTACGGAGAGTATGCGAAGTGCTTCCCTGAGAAGGGGTAAAACAACTAAAATAGCAAGAAGCACGTATATCATCAGTGGTTATGGCTGCCGTTGGTCTTCATGTTTCAGCGCGATATGCTGCGCCTGGGGTCTGGCTCTCGTGGTGGTGGGCCGAATCCGAACGGCGATCCGTGCCTACCGAATTCATCAGTAACATAGCTGTCAAGCTGTCACTGTTTGGCAGATCCGACGAGCTTGTGCAGCTGACACGGTCGCCTGAAGGTCCAGCGCGGTCACGAATCAGCTGAGCGTCTGCACTTCGCCTGTTTCGTGCGCGGGTGAGACCAGCATGCCTTGCGCGCCTTCACTGCTGATGCGCCTCTCGTGACGTTACACGAAGAGGTTCGCACGGCTGCTTATTTGCTTAGCTAAATTTATTTTCGAATTTGCGGAGCATTTCTGCTATCAAACGCGTGACATGGGGGTCTCGGTGACCTAAATATTCCATTACCTTGACGTGGTCGAAAAATCGACGCATTTGCCCTTTAGAGGTACTGACAAACGATATTCGAAAGACTAGTTCTTTTATGGCGCAGCGGAAAGCTCGCCCTCGGTAGTGTTTACACCTGCAGCGGTTACTTCCAAGAGCTCGTGGATATTTTGTAAGCAGAACTTTTCGATCTGAGCAGCCTATAAAAAAAAGTAAGAGTCCCTCTTCCAGCAACGCTGAGGAGTGAGAGCGATATAGATAGCCCGGCTCGCAAATTGTGAAAGCCCCCCATCGTTCTGCTAGGGTGGCTTTTCAAAGGAGTGAGCACAACTGCGGTTAACCACCTACATTTTGACCTTTTCAACCACACTTGAAAATAAAGAGCTGGTACAATAAGCTTGCGTTGTTATACAGACCTTTCTTTTATCTGTACCGCGTTTGCCCCCAAGTACAAGCCTACGTCATGCCTCGCTCGCCCCCTCGTCGTTGTTCTGTCGATAGACGAGCCAAGCCAACTCATCGAAAAAGAAGGCGAATGCAGCGCCACTTTTTTGTCACTGCAAACTAACGCATATCTGCAGATTGCAAGGGCACCAAAGGTCATTTGACACGACTTTTGGTGAAGAGTTAAAATATAAATCTATGTTTAATGAGAAAAGCATCGCTCGTTTTAGCCAATACGATAAGCAACCTTCCCATCAGTGGGGTTATCTCGATTCATGTTCTGAACAGTTGTCTGTCCCTTTAAGGGAAAATGTAGGGTGGGCCCTTATGAAGGGTTTCAACGTTCCAGACATTGAGAAGGAGTGTTCGCGTGTGCCACCCCTCTTTAACTTTGGCCATTCTGCCAACCACAGTATGCTTTGAAATTCTGCATTGTGATTGTTTGACTGGTTTCTGTATATGTTTAATTAACAGCAGTGGTGTGCGGTTAAAATGTTATCAAGTTCGCTCGCTTCCTAACCAAATATGATATTTGTGCAAGAGAAGCTTTAGTGCCCAGGAAACAATTGCAGGTTTAACTGTATGGCAGTCAGGTGGCGTTGGAAAGGCGACTTTGGCTCCACCAGTGCGACCACTTTGATTGCGTCGTTCAATTGCCGTGACCCTTCTAGGGCTCGTGAGCCAATAAGTGAGCATGAATATTCGTGATTTCCACATTATAATTGTGAGGTTTAAGGTGGTTCGGAAGGCTGCCGCAGTATAATTCAGCGCCTGAAGCTATTTTGTCGACGGTGCTTGTAGCAGCGCCACAATCGCCGCCTAAATTTTCGTTGAAGCTCCGGCCCTCTCGCAGACCGAGCGTAGCGCCGAAAAAAAAAGGGGGGGGGGGTGGATGACGTCATCACAGGGGTCACATGGGTGCTCTATTTGAATCACGCTCCTCAACGGTACCCTCGATGACGTCACCAGCGTCTTCGTCATCAGAGCTCGGTAACCGATCAGCGGCGTCTACCGCAGTTAGACGCTGCTTCTCATTTTTGCCAAATTAAACCAACTTGCGGTGGTGACTTGGGGCCTGCTAAACTATAAATTTCGCATTCAAAGAATTAAAAACTATGATAAATGGCGCTGCGACAACGTGTAGCACGAGCCGCAGCGCGCTTGCTGCCAGCTGCTGGGTGACGTAAGCAGAACGTCGCCTGGGACAGCGCGGCTTTTCGCTCGCTGCAGCCCCCCAGTTTCGGTTTCGCGCGCCCCGATGGCCGAAAATCCGCAAATGAGAAAAGAAATCAAGCGCTATACCTACACGAAAGCGATTTGAGTGCCATTCAATTCCTTCTTCTCGTCGGTTCGACAACTGGCCACCGCTGAAGTCAAGCTGACAAGCTGGGTGACTGCGACAAGAAACGAGAGAGACAGGAAACATCGTGTCAGTAGGTAAATTCTGTCTGTTAGGTTGGCTATAAAGATACTGTGGGACTCCAAGTAATCCCCAGCAGATTTATGCAACCTTTAGTCAAGCAAGTACAAAGTATAGCATGAACTGTTAAGCGGCACTCCCGTGCTTCTATTTTCAATCACTCCTCGCTCCTCTCTGACGCTGATTGATTAATAATAACTGATATAGCATTTACGCTGAATATTTAAAACATTCTGACGATTATGATACTCCTTAATGCGATGTTTGAGCGAAGTTGTATACGTGTTTTCATCGAGCGATATATTGAGGCAAAGAGTTTAAGACCGAAATCACCACACCGACTGGCAGTGGGCCAGTGCCGTCAGCGCCTCGCAGAGGGAGACAAAACATGATAACGCTGGTGCTGTGAGCGGCAATGGAGCGAGTAGGGTTCGCAACATCGATGAACGAATAATCGGTTAATCGATGAAAAATCACCGCCCAAGCACTACGTACAAATGTTTAAACAGCGAAGCTGAAACGGGCGGTCCCAGTGTTTATCACTGGTTTAATCCCGGCAGTTCATTAGACGACGGCTTGGTATTGTTACGATCGGCCAGCGGGGGTAGTGACCTTCTAGCCTCACCCACCCCCCTACGACGAATCGCTTAGTGAAGATGACTATGCGTCCCCCGCGGGCAGACTACCGGCGCCCGCAAGGCGGGACACGTTTGGCAGACCGAGTATTGTTAGCTGGTTCACTGTCACCTTCACCGACCATTGGGAGCAAGAAACCTCCTGGAAAAGGGTGTTCTACGGCGTTCCCTCACGAACTCTGGTAACCACCACGGTCGTTTGACAAACGCCCCAGGTAACTGCGGGATTATCCAAGGAAACAAGACATGCCAGCTTGAGTCAAGCGTTACAACTCCTCTCTGCGAAGCCCTTCCCCCCCTCCACCTCCTTTCTGTGTGTTCAGCAAAACAGAGGTGCGGGAGTGAGTGTGTGAACCCTTGCCCTCAACGCGGGCCCTTCGACAACTTTGTATGCTCCGATTGGACGAAGGTTGGACGGTAGGTTCCCTGGCTTAGGGATCTAGGGAGGACAGAGGGGGTTTTAACCAGCCGTTTTCGGCTCCTCGGTGTGCTTCACTTAGTCATGCTAAAGTGATGAGACCTAACATTCTCTACTCTTCATGTATATACTGTAAATAAACCCAGTACTCCTCGTTCTCAATGAGAACATGTTCCTCTCTTCAACAACGTTCTTAGCGTGGATGAGTCGGACGAAGGCATGGGCTAGCCCCTCCCCCTACCCCTTCTGACATGCCCGGCCCGAACTCTTACAGTAGCCTGTTCTTGTGCCCGGTCTGCAGCAGCATCGGCACGGCGTAGACGAGCTCGTTCCCGGTTCTGCTCGCGACGCTGCTGATCTAAAGCTGCCTGCTACTCAGAGGCATGTATGGCGTGTGGCCTACCCATTTCGGAGCTGGAGTGAAACTGCTGCGCGCGCGCGACTGCGATGGAGAGCAACAACGTCACTACTGGCGCAGCCATTCGCGCGCCTCCCTTTCTTTTTCTTTTTCGCGCATGCACATGGAGTTTGCACCGGATAGCTTTCGGCGCACAGGCGACAAACGGACGGACGAATCGGCTAGTCGTATACAGCTCCGTTGTAATAAGTACACATGTCAATGTCCCGCTCTTAAAGAACCTCGTCCCCATGCTACAAACACGACCGCAAGAAACTAAAGCACATGCAGTGAAGAGGAAAATCACCACCCAAGCACTCCGTACAGATGGTTAACCAGCAAAACTGAAACGTGCGGCCCCGGTGTTTATCACTGGGTTAATCCGGACGGTTCATTAAAGGACGGCTTGATAGGCTACCGGATACTCGTTAAGCACTTGGTGCTTGAGCTCGACTGCACGAGCCTGTTCTTGTGCCCGGGCTGCAGCGTAGGCGCGGTGTAGACGAGCTCGTTCCCGGTTCTGCTCGCGGAGTTGCTGATCGAAAGCTGCCTGCTCCTCAGGAGCACGTATGACGCGTGGCGTACCCATTTCGGAGTCGGAAGGAAACTGCTGCGCGCGCGTTCGGCTGCGACGGAGAGCAACGACGTCACTACTGGCGCAGCTAATCGAACACTACCTAGATAGCACAAGGCCTTTCCACTCCGATCCATGACGTCATGTTACCTGGCCCGACTGCCATATAATATAATGGGGATGCTCACGAGTTGGCAACAGTGATTTTGACTTTACCGCTTTCATCACGCCAGCCTTGTGAATGGAAATTTCGGGCCAGCTAGCGTGACGTTATGGATCGGAGTGAACATGCCTTGTGCTATCTAGGTCGTGTTGGCTAATCGCGCGCCTCTTTCTTTTTCTTTTTTTTTTCGTGCATGCGCGGGGGGTTGCGCCGGATTTTTCGGTGCACAAGCGGCCGACAGACGGACGGATGAATTGGTTAGCCATATACTGCTTCGCTGTAGAAGTATGCCGCAAAACGATTAATATTCATCGATGTCCACCTTTCATTTAATCGAGTTAATTAATTAGACATGTTCGATTAATCATTTTCGAGACATGGGTGGCACAAAACTTTTGGAAGAGAACAGCGTTCTCTTCCTAATATAAACCGTGTACCTATATAATCACAATACAAAATATTGCTACGCGAAATGAAAATACGTATACAGCTGCGCTCAAACTTCGCACTAGAGAGTATCCTAATAGACGGTAAACATTTTTCTTTTTTTTTCCTAGGACGTTGAATATACAAAGCAATGCACCTCAAGCACGACCGAGAGTTAGACTTAACAACTCGATACCGTAGCGCTAGATGGACGTGGGCTCTTGACGCAGTGTGTCGTTAAATTTCCAGCTCTATGAGCAGAGAAGTAGCACACCCTGTGACAGCGAAATCAAGCGCTAAGATGAAAACTTCGGCCAGTTGATACGGCATCTTAGCAACTATTCGAAACGGATATAAGGGTTCCAGCAGGTAACCAGCCTAGGCTTTCTCGTGGCTAACTGGCACTCACTTTTGATAAAGTAACTCTTGATATAACAGTGTACAGGTTGCACGACCGATGGAACTTTCTAAAAAGTACGAGGCCTCCGATCTTCCGTTCATTCGTCTAAGAGACAAATTTCACACTCGTGGAGTGCGCTAAAGGGAGGTGCTGTATATTTAGCCAATGGGTTCCACCCTGAGAATCACAGTAGACGATGTGGCATTTACAAGAAGGAGAATTGTGCGGAGATATGGGAGAACGGGCATAGAAGGAAGCCTCAACTCGGGGTCACTAGTTCGGCAGGAAGACTCTTTACCTGTTAGATGCTTACACTGTAAATAAACACTGCAGGAAATGACGGGCAGTATTTTGGCAGCTCTATTTCCAAACACTTAACCACCAAAATGACAGTAGGCCATCATTTTTGTAAGGTGTAACCCACGACGTACTGCACATGGCAGCCAGTCGAATCAATCCAAGGCGATCGCGAGGAGCTTCTCTCTCTCTCTCTTTCTCTTATGATGTGGTATTCGTGACTCTCTGCTTTTCTTCTTGTTCACGGCGATAAAGACGTCTCGTCCGAATGACGCCGCTGATTGTCAAAAATGATATGCACATGACCGTTAAAGTGACGGCTGATTTTTACAGGGTACGTACACTATATATACTTTCTTTAGTCTGGCTCGATTTACGTAGTCCGGTTTCAGCGCAGCTCTGGGCCATCGCTATAAAGCTTCAAACACGCGAAATAATATCAGAGAGGCTTTACGTGATCCAAGGACGGCCTCCACTTCTGTGGCCGAGCAGGCAGATGGAACGCACAGACCGAAGCGCAGGCCGCGGACACGTCCTTTTTTGATGGCCTTACGCGCCATGGTCAGGTTGAACCGCTTCTGCGTGCAAAAATAAAAAAATTAACAAAACAGCATCGGACATCTCAGGGTCCCAATTTCTATGCCATTCGCACGTATACCATTACCTGCCAAAAATAATAAAAGAGAAAGTAAATCCCTATGCATTCAGGCCAGTCGTAATGGCCAACAATGTTATGTTGCAAGATTCAGCCAATGGCACATTCTTGTAATACGTATGCCGAAAGCTTGGTGATGTCATTCCTATAGTAGTCGTAACTTGGCGATGATGAACGCCCTTCTGAAAACACGGTCTTTGTTTAGCAGCCCTATACCTAAGTAAAACTGACATTATTGTACCGATAATAATACTTTTTGTATTGACTTGTAAGGCAAATCCACGTGATGTTAATTTTTAATTTGGTGAGGTCCCAGCGCTCTTACAGCGACACCCAAGAGAGAAGCAGTGCACATTATTAAGCTTAACCTTCAGACATACCTGCTGAAGCCTTAAAGGGAAGCTGAAACACTTTTCGAAAAAAAAAGAAATGAGTTCCCTGCGACATTCTACAGTTTTGAGTCCACTGAACACGAATATTTCGTTTAAAAAGGGTGGAAACAAACGCAAGCGGCTGTTTTTTGCATGAAAACGCGCACCAGCGCCTCAGGGCATCACGCGAACGCCGCTGTTGCCCGTGATTGGTCGGGACCGCTTTGACATCATTCACGGGGATCGCCGGTCGGCGCCGCCGTTTCAGAGCGTAGCACGCTGTTCTGTTCTGGCTTCATAGCTGAGTTGTAAGCATTATGGAACGTTCTCGCTGTCTCGGAGAGCTTGTATTTTCGCCGTACATGTTAGAACCGACAGCCGATGCAGAAAACGATGGCGGCAACGGGAGCAACGACGATGTTGAGTGTGCCAACAGCGAGAGCGATGTGTGTACCTTCTCGCGCGTTGGAAATCTTAGCTGGTACGTATGTCTTTTCATGTAGCTGCACGTTCCAATGACGGGAGAAAAAACGCGCCAAAGGGTCACTGGGAACTTGCTGCTGGAAGAATGCCGAAGCACTAACATCTCATTAGATTGTAAACACGGGTGCACTTCCGCGATGTCATGCACCTTGCCGCTTCTTGTCTAAAGTTCCGTGGTTTTTTGCGTGTTGATACACGATCGCGAACATAAGTGCCGCGTTTGGCGATACTTCAAACTGTTCAACATTATCTGCCTGTGTCACATTGGCTGCTTCAAACTCTTAGATTGGTGATGGTAGTGGAACAGGCTCATCAGGGGCTCGGTTCTCAAGGTGCTCTGCTAGAACCTGAAAGAGTGCAAGGCATGGATGTAATGAATTTCAGCATATCATGCATATCAGCAAACATGACAACAGTTGGATTACTTACAGTAATTGAAATACTTTTTCAGTAATTTATGTGATGGATTGTCTAGTGATTTAGTAATGTGAATTATTTGGTGTCTGTAATTTCATGGCTAAAGTAATTTATTAATTGCGTTAAATATGCACCAGTAAGCTGTGTACGGGGCCAGAACGTTGGTAGTGTCGTGAGGTGTCGTGGAGGCACATGGGGGGGGGGGGGGGGGCATGAAATGTTGGCAACAGTATGTTACCTTGAAGAAAGGTTGGCGTCCCTTTATACTTTGCTTTTTGCTTCTTGTATGCATGAAAACTTTTTGGAAGCAATCGTAAAGTGATGCCATTACTTTCTTGAAAGCGGTAATTGGTAATGTAATTCAAATCAATGAGCGTAATAAGAAAGTACTATTTACTGTAATGTATCATATTCACTTTCAAATAATAATTTTGCCATGCGTGATGCATAGCTAGTTAAAGGCTAGAAAATATTTTTAGCCAAGCAGCGATGCCTTTATTGGGCTAGACCACGTCGAACGCTGATAACTTCAATACTTCACAACGTTACTTCATTATTTGAGTCCATTCGCCTTGCCAGGGGCGCGGCTGTGCCGACGCTCGCTTTTGCGGCATTTCGCTGCTGGTATCAAGCTGTGAGTGCGAAATCTACGGAACGAAGTTTTTACACGCCGAGTTCTACTCTAACGCGAGCATGAAAATATTACCGTGACGCCTCATGTCGTGCGATTTGAACACGAATGCTGAACAGCTAAATCTGCAAGCACCGCGTGGTAGAACGAATAACAAATATCACTGAATGCGCAAGCGTACCCCCGGCCAGTTATTTCACCGTATCAAAACAGCGCCGAACAAACAGCCGTAGTACAGTGTTCCGTGACAAAGCGGAGTGGAAAAACAGGATGAAAACGGCAAGCACTTTGCACGCATATGCATATTCCCGGCTGTGCCTCCACCTCGCTTCGTCATAGGCCGCTGTAAGGTCATTTGTTCGACACTCAGGTGATCACCCGTTTCCAAAATTGCCCGTGTGCACATTAAACCCTTACCTCACCCTTTCTCCTCTTGGCGAAGGCCGCTCTTGGAAGTGGCGAGGTGTTTCTCTTGTGAGAGAATATAGACGGAACAACGCCGGCCTTCAGTCGCGCCGATTTAATTGGAATACCGATTGCCCGCATCGTTGTCAAGCTCCGATGATAATCACTGTCGCAGAAACGGTCCGAACACAGCACAGTTGATTTCAGCACAAGTTTCTTGTCCTTCGGGAACATGTGAAACACCACATCGTCTCACCCGCCTGTGTTCGCACAGCCGAATGCTGCACAGAACGAGGGCATGTTGGGCGCCCTTGGCTGTAGGCACTCACGTAGCGCAGAAAGGAAGCACAGTTCACGAAAATCGCAAAAGAAACGTGAGCAGCGGCAGATCTCTCGTAGCGTCGTTTAGTAAAGCGCAGGACGGAAATAAACATGCCAGCACATGCCAGCACGCCGGTCCGGCAGTACGGTCCCCGGGAATGACGTCACTCTCGCCGGTTTTCTCCTCCGGCTGCCTCCTTACCCGGCGCTCCGGGAAGCGACGGGGGCGTGTCCGCGGGGAGGATTTAGAAAGCGATTTCTGCCCCTTATATTGACAATACAAAGAAACAATTTCAGAATCGTAAATTAATAGGTATGTTCTTCCCAACCCCAGCAATTCATGGAAATTGAAAACCGTTTCAGTTTCCCTTTAATGCCGACACCAGCCGGCTGTCGGGCACGTCCAGCAAATCTTCCCTGAGTCGTGCAAGAATACGAGAGTTTTTGAGTAAGGGCTGTTTGAACAAACTTTACTTTCTCTCTCTCCAGCTGCTAGCGAAACGACTATCCGTCGTCATTATTTTGAGTCTTTCTACCTCATAACGCTAAAACATTCCCGGCTCTCTCCTGCCTATTTAAGTAGCTAAAGCGTTGAGTTGAGGAAATCGAACATTTACCTTCCCAAATCGCAAATAAAAAAAGGACTTTCCTCAAGGTGTTTTTCTAAACTCGACACCTGACCACTTTTATAGGATATTCATTTGAGTATGTGTCCTCATCAAGAACGTACTTGGAAAGGTCAATATAATGCCTACCTCGACTGGAGCCTATAGCAGTGCTGCAAGGCTGTGATTCTAACATCGGACATCTTTCTCTCATGTCGCTATCATACCTCTTCCATTAGGACTAACAGCTATCCTCACCACCTTCTCTGGTCCTGAAATAGCCGTCTAGATTAGTGGCGTGTGTATGGGTCTTGCAATACAGAGCAATAACCTATATGCATGGTGATGAAAACAAAAATATGACGTTATGTTGCTTATATGTATATTTGATTGGCTTGCAAAATGTGTATGGTGTTATCAGCTCGCAGTCTTTTACGGTGAACGTCCGGCCACTCATTATGCAATATTTAAGTAGCTATCGTTATCGGAGGATCAAGTGTTTTCAAAGTTGTAGAAACTGTACCCAAAGCTTCTCGCACGTTAAGAAAGAATTGCAATTAGCAAGTATGAAGGTTGGGCAACGCTGATAAAATATTTCAATTTGACACTGAAGTTCATCTCGGAATGTCACCCTGGCATCATCGAAATTACCGTGACGTCCTGACACAGAGCGAAATTTGCTGACGTCGTGCAACAGTGATGCTACATGCCCATGATGTCGCTCAAAAAATGTAGAGAATGGCGCAGCGCTCGTTTATTCCGACAGCTCTCCCGTGCGGCAACCACAGCGACGGCAAGAATCAAAACGATCAATGACGATCAAAGATCAATATATCATGACGTCACGAAGCATCCGCCTCCTAGCTACCAGACTGGTTCGCAAGAAGTATTTTTAGTAACTTATTTAAGGCGCTCTTACTGACGCTTGTCAGTAGCATATCTTTTCTTTTTCTGGTGTTAAAACGATTTGGGCCTTCAATTGACAAAAAAGTTCATGTCGGTACTCTTTTAACCTCGAGAGACCTACAGGCAGTTCAGGCACACAATCCCTTTTCAAGTGGTTTCCATTTCTACCTGTCATGTTCAAGAACGTGAAAAATATATCTTTGTTGAAGTGCCTTTTTACATGCCAAAAACATCGTCTCCATGTGCAGTGCTTGGTGAACCAAACGCAACAATCGGCCCGCACGACGGCCATTGTTCCTTGTGCCAGCGGTGGGCGCTAGGTGATATCGCTGCATGGGGGGCAAATGCTGTTAAAATGCGTCATAAAGGCCCTCGCTTTCATACTATATGCCACAGTGCATATAGTATGTGCATATAGTGCATATAGTGCATATATAGTGCATATATAGTGCATATATAGTGCATATAGTGCATATAGTGCATATAGTGCCCGCGGCCACGAGGTGCCGATTATAGCGCTTGAATCGTCAAGCACTGTACAGTACACGGATAAACTTGTGACCATCTTATCATGTTTTATATTGTAAAGACAGATTTTGCTCGCATAAACACATATATGAAGATTGTAAGATCGTGTAGTGAGCTGCCACGTTGACTCTGCATTCTGGATTTTAATCTTGTCTTGAGTTATTTGAAACATCGTCTGTAACGGCGCCATTGACGGTCTATATCAAGTTATTGTTGATATTCTCGAAAGCTGGCGGAAAAGAATATCATTAAACCACTTTCATAAAGTTCCGCATGCAGCCTGCATAATATCCGGGGAGAATAGGTTACGTAATCGTTTCCTGGTTAATAATGAGAAGGGCTGAAGGCAATGTGCGATATAATGTACGCGGGGTTTCAGGACGTTGTAACAATAAACCAGAAGATGAATTGTAATGCTACATCAG
The DNA here is from genome assembly GCF_050947875.1 of Dermacentor variabilis. Lineage (NCBI taxonomy): Eukaryota > Metazoa > Arthropoda > Arachnida > Ixodida > Ixodidae > Dermacentor > Dermacentor variabilis. The sequence goes on along the minus strand of NC_134570.1, from coordinate 139,655,578 downwards.
CAATCGGCTGAACTTCTACTGATTTATTCGAGGAAATTTTAACGACATTAGAAATGTTGCCAACATAACGTGAGTTGGCATTAAAGGAAAATAAAAGGAGAGATATGCGAGACTTTCATTCCCTACACGACATAGACAGGAGTTACCAGTGCCGGTTAACTTCGTGATGGAATGTTGGTGTATTAAGTGAGGGTGAAGCACCACGAGGGTTGAAAACAAACAATGGGAGCGCTATCTTCGGTTTGTCGGCGTTTCTTCCGCGTTGAATAACTTGCAGTAGGAGGAAGATGACCAGCGTGCAGAAAAAAGCCACGTAGCACTGGAAAATCTGTTTTTGAATCCTTTCTTCTCGTTGTCGCTCGAAGTCTTCCTCGTGCGCCGCGGCGCCTCGAGGAGAGCACCGGACATCGTTGCAATCGGCGAAATGGTTTACGATGGTCTTAAAGGAGCTAAATGATCAACAGGTTTCGAGGCACACACAGAAGGAGTCAACGCAGAGTGCGGCAAAGGCAGCTTAGTTACGACCTGATGCGTTCGGGGAGCTTTTCCGTCGCGTACGTTGCGCTGCTGCGCCCGAGGTCGCGGGTTCTATGCCGGCCACAGCTGCCGCATTTCACTGGTGGCGGAATGCGAGAACGCACGCTCGTGTGCCGTGCGTTAAACAACCACGTGGTGATCAGAATTAATCCGGAGTCACCTACTACGGCCTGCAGCATGCTTCTTAATCACGTCGTGATTTTGGCACCGCATAATTTATTTATGTTTAACTCCAGAATGTATATTTTTGACGTAGTAGTTCTGCGGAAACCCGCAAGGTGGAGAGGAGTAATGAATAAAGGGAAAATGAGACATCCACCCGTTCGTAGCAATTGCTACAAAGGAAACCCATACGGGTTCCTCGAAAGAAAAGCCTCATAGTTGAAGAAAAATTCGTCCTGGTCCCGGACCAGGACGAATTTTTCTTCAACTATGAGGCTTTTCTTTCGAGGAACCCGTATGGGTTTCCTTTGTAGCAATTGCTACGAACGGGTGGATGTCTCATTTTCCCTTTATTCAATGTATATTTTTTTACATTCAGCCAACTATTAGTAAATCCTATCATGTGCTATACTCACAGAATGAAACGGGACAAGAAAAAATAGAATTTGAACGCCTACCATGTGGAATTACTCTAGACTGCTGCGTAATGTCGCTCCGAAGCTGGGGCCGAATTGACAAAGCTTTTTTTTTTTTCTAAGCGATCATTCGGCCACCTTCGTTAATAATATGTCCAGCATGACTATTGGCTGAAAGTTTCTCTTACGAACAACTCTAGCGTAAGAAGTTCTCCTGAAAACGGGCCCTAGGGTGCTATGCAGGGTGCCCCGAATTTCTCGCGCGCCTGAGTTTGCTCGATGAACAGTCAGTGAACAGAGGTGGCGCGAAACGCGCGAGTGCAGCACAGAAGGAAATGTTGAGCTAAAGCCACGTATGTCAACACGAGTACAACCTGCGCACACCGCTTTCTCGTTGCAAGCACAGAAGACTGCGCAATGTTACGCGCCAGCGCCACTTATCGTTATCAAAGCAATATGGCAATACCCTGATTGTCCTGCAACACCGCAACGCCTTTATGAGACGTGTCACGGACGTATCTCCTCTTTCCGACATTATGTGTCCATCCACCATCTAAAGCGTACAGCGCAGGCGTGGCGCATTCTCAGGCCAACCCTTTCCCTTCTTTAGAATGCGTTAAAATTCAAACAAATTCTATAACTTATTTGCACAGGAAATCCACTGGGCGAAACGACAACGACCACCACCACCACTACCATCATCATCATAATCATCATCATACGCACATTTTATGTCCACTGCAGGACGAAGCGCAGCAGTGCAGCACAGCAACGCACACCTGCGATCTCCAATTACCCCGGCCCTGCGACAACCGATTCCAACTAGCGCCTGTAAATTTCTTAATTTCATCACCCCACCTAGTCTTCTGCCGTCCTCGACTGCACTTCACTTCTCTTGGCACCCATTCTGTAACCCTAATGACCCACCAGTTATCTAACCTACGTATTACATGACCTGCCCAGCTCCGTTTTTTGTTCTTTTAATGTCAATTAGAGTATCGGCTATCTCCATTTGCTCTCTCATTCACACCGCTCTCTTCCTCTCTCTTAACGTTACGCCTAACATTCTTCGTTCCATCGCTCTTTGCGCGGTCCTTAACTTGTTTTCGAGCTTCTTTGTGGGTCTCCCAGTTCATGCCGCATATTTTAGCACCGAGAACGTATTGATTGTACACCCTTCTTTTCAATGATAATGGTAAGCTTCCTGTCAGGATCTCACAATGTTTGCCGTATGCGCTCCAACCCATTTTTATTCTTCTCTAAGTTTCCTTCTGATTATCAGGGTCCCCTGTGAATAATTGACCTAGGTAAATGTACTCCTTCACAGACTCTAAAGGCTGACTGGCGATCCGGAACTCTATAAACAAATAAAAGAAGGCACCGACAGTTTGACCACGTGACTCCATCTTTATCGGCCACCCATGAGGTAACGCCAAAGTGATGATAACGAAGAAGCGAATCTAGATAAGCCAGTGAAAAAGTAGGCTTTCCGAGGGTTACATTTTATGCCTTTATGCTATTAGCTCAGTAATCTGACTGCGTAGCCAGAGCTCGCGGAGATCCAGATCTTAGCCAAACTCTGCCCTTCCTGCATAGTACCCCTGATTACTAAAGATTACGCGGACTCCTATAATTGTACGAGCCGGAATTATACCGATGTCACACGAACTGGAGATGGCGGAAACGAAAGTATGCGCATTAGTTAGCCCTGAATGAACGCATTTCACTATGTGAGTACGAGGACGTAGACGCTACTCACGAGCAAGAAAACAAAAATAAACATGGTATCAGATGAAAACAAATGCACGCCAAACTGACCCACGCTCCCTCCTGCGCAAGACAAAGGCGGCAAACTCGTCCTTTATGCACTCCGCTTTATGCGCGAAAATGCACTCATACCTTGACGACAGAGTAGCGCGTCAGCAGTGCGATGAGCTTGTCCATTGCCCGCGACTGCTTCGGCTTGAGAAACACGCTGCAGTACTGGCCACGAGAGGAAAACGCCTGCGAGTGTCCGGCGATCGCCTCGAGTCTCGAGGAGAGGCATTCGTCGTAAGCACCCAGGTCCCCCGTGGTGCCTTCCAGGATGCCAGAAGGAAACTTTCCCGTGGCGTCGAGGACTGCACATGCGCAGACAGCACAGCAACGTGTATTTAAAGAAGCGCGTAGCACTGACGTTGCAGTGTGCAGGAAAGCGTTTGATCGTTTCTACAGCGAAGCTATATAGCTGTTTGAAGGGGAGTTTCGCAGTAGTCTTCGTGGCGGCAGTCAAGGCAAGCGTGCATCGGCGTCCAATGTCAAAGTACCGCCAGCAACGCAACCTGTTTCGGACTAATGAATTTTTGCTTTGAAATTAACGTAATTTACTTTAAAGTAAGGGTTCCCTGCGTATACCTCACTCGAATATAGACCCCTTCGCTGCGTGGTTTATTTTAGCCAGTAATCCGTAATTTTAGTTTTTCACGCAGCATTTCACCGGTTCCACATTGGAGGTTAGACATAGAAGCTTGCACGGCTACAGCTGCTAAAGCTAAACAGGAGAGGACTTTGATGTTTCTAAACGATGAACAAATACAATTTGTGCTAAATGTAGCGCGACAGTCTTGCATCACGTAGAGTCATAGGTCGGCAAAATAAACGGTACTCACTCAGAAATTATATTGTTTGCTTAGGGCTCACTGGAACTCAGACAGTGGGGGACCCAAAACAATAAAAAACAATTCAGACCCTTTTTTTGGTGTCCTGACCCGTCCTTTAAACATGTATCATCCTGACCAGACGTACTTCTGTTACACCACTAGACTTCACGACTTCACAGCATAGATTAATTGCATGTGCCCGGACGTTTTGCAAGGAGGCTTCCCCAGTTGCCTTCCAAACCTGCTTCCAGCGCTTCACTGAGGCGCTAATAGTAGGAAAACACAAAGCAGTGGAGGTACATGGAGGCCGCAGGGGTTGAAGCGCGGCGCCTTGAGTCTCGACTTAGCGGCGACAACTGGTGTGGCCTGAATTGCGATAAGGACGGTTCTAAAGTTGTAGAGCGTGTTTAGCAGAGAAGGAGCAAGGGGCATGGGGGTACAAGTGTGGCGCGGAGCCGGACTAGCGAACGACGGCCGCGTATTCCCGTCCCTGATACTTTCTCCACTAGTGCAATGTACAGTGCGCATCGCATCACGCTGCCGCCGTAGCACTGATTTTAGGGATGTGTTTTCAGGTGTATGTAAAAATACTGAAAGATATCTATAGCGGCTCCACAGCCACCGTAGTCCTCCATAAAGCAAGCAACAAAATCCCGATAAAGAAAGGCGTCAGGCAGGGAAATACGATATCTCCAATGCTATTCTCAGCGTGTTTACAGGAGGTATTCAGAGACCTGGATTGGGAAGAATTGGGGATAAAAGTTAATGGAGAATACCTTAGTAACTTGCGATTCGCTGATGATATTGCCTTGCTTAGTAACTCAGGGGACCAATTGCAATGCATGCTCACTGACCTAGAGAGGCAAAGCAGAAGAGTGGGTCTAAAAATTAATCTACAGAAAACTAAAGTAATGCTTAACAGTCTCGGAAGAGAACAGCAATTTACAATAGGCAGCGAGGCACTGGAAGTCGTAAGGGAATACATCTACTTATATGGGCAGGTAGTGACGGCGGATCCGGATCATGAGACGGAAATAATCAGAAGAATAAGAATGGGCTGGGGTGCGTTTGGCAGGCATTCTCAGATCATGAACAGCAGGTTGCCATTATCCCTCAAGAGAAAAATATATAATAGCTGTGTCTTACCAGTACTCACCTACGGGGCGGAAACCTGGAGGCTTACGAAAAGGGTTCTACTGAAATTGAGGACGGCGCAACGAGCTATGGAAAGAAGAATGATAGGTGTAACGTTAAAGGATAAGAAAAGAGCAGATTGGGTGAGGAAACAAACGCGAGTTAATGACATCTTAGTTGAAATCAAGAAAAAGAAATGGGCATGGGCAGGACATGTAATGAGGAGGGAAGATAACCGATGGTCATTAAGGGTTACGGACTGGATCCTAAGGGAAGGGAAGCGTAGCAGGGGGCGGCAGAAAGTTAGGTGGGCGGATGAGATTAAGAAGTTTGCAGGCATGGCATGGCCACAATTAGTACATGACCAGGGTTGTTGGAGAAGTATGGGAGAGGCCTTTGCCCTGCAGTGGGCGTAACCAGGCTGATGATGATGATGATGATGATTCAGGTCGGCAAAATAGCAAAACTCACTCAGATTCTTTACAATGTACAGTCGACATTCCTTCAGTAAAACGCTTTTATAACGAAGTGTTTGAGGTCAGCGAAATCATTCCTTACAAAGGTCAATTCGTTGTAACTGACGCACAGTGCACAGCTCACAATAGAACCGGACCAACATTATTCCTTACTTATACAGGTCATTTCATTGTGTAGGCATTTCTTGAAGAAGCACTCGACTGTACATATTTTGCTTGGGGCCTCACTCGGACTCATACTCAATAAAATTCAATACAGCGGGGCTCACTCGGACTGAAACTCACCAGAATTCTACTCGGCTGTGCTCACTAGGACCGATATTCACCAAAATTCTACTCAGCGGGGCTCACTCATACAGAAACTCACTTAAATTATGCTCAGCGGGGCTCACTCGGACTGAAAGTCACCAAAATTCTACTCAGCGGGGCTCACTCACACAGAAACTCACTTAAATTATGCTCAGTGGAGCTCAGTCGCAAAGAAACGCACAAAATTATGCACAGCGGGGCTCACTCGGACAGAAACTCACCATAATTCTACTCCGCGGGGCTATTTCTGACTGAAACTCAACAGAATCCTACTCAGCAGGCTCACTCGGACTGAAACTCGCCGAAATTCTATTCAGCGGGGCTCGCTCGGACTGAAATTCACTAGAAAATCTACTCAGTGGGGCTCACTCGGACTAAAACTAACCAGAATTCTACTCAGCAGGTCTCACTCTGACGGAAATTCCCCAAAATTCTACTCAGCGGGGCTCACTCGGACAGAAACTCACCAGAATTCTACTTTGCGGGGCTCACTAGGACAGAAACTGAACAGAATTCTACTCAGCGGGGCTCACTCGGACTGAAATTCACTTAAATTATGCTCAGCGGGGCTCACTCGCACATAAGCTCACCAAAATTATGCTCAGCAGGGCTCACCCGGACTCACTCACAAGAAATATACTCAGCAGGGCTCACTCGGACTGAAACTCACCAAAATTATACTTAGCGGGGCTCACTCGGACTGAAATTCACCAAAATTCTACTCAGCGGCGCTCCCTCGCACAGAAACTCACTTAAATTATGCTCAGGGGCTCTCACTCGCAAAGAAAATCACCAAAATTATGCTCAGCGGGGCTCACTCGGACTGAAATTCACCTAAATTATGCTCACCGGGGCTCACTCGCACAGAAGCTCACCAAAATTATGCTCAGCAGGGCTCACCCGGACTCACTCACAAAAAATTTACTCAGCAGGGCCCACTCGGACTGAAACTCACCAGAATGCTACTCCTCGGGGCTATTTCGGACTGAAACTCACCAGAATCCTACTCAGCCGGGCTTACTCATACAGAAACTCACTTAAATTATGCTCAGCGGGGCTCACTCAGACTGAAATTCACCGAAATTCTACTCAGCGGGCCTCACTCGCACAGAAACTCACTTAAATTATGCACAGCGGGTCTCACTCGCAAAGAAACTCTCCAAAATTATGCTCGGCGGGGCTCATTCGGCAGAAACTCACCAGAACTACTCCGCGGGGCTATTTCGGACTGAAACTGACCACAATCCTACTCAGCGGGGCTCACTCGGACTGAAACTTACCAAACTTCTATTCAGTGGGGCTCGCTCGGACTGAAATTCACTATACTTCCACTCAGTGGGACTCAGTCGGACTGAAACTCACCAGAATTCTACTCAGCGGGGCTCACTAGGACTGAAATTCACCGAAATTCTACTTAGTGGGGCTCACTCGCACAAAAACTCACTTAAATTATGCTTAGCGAGGCTCACTCGGACAGAAACACCAAAATTATCCTCAGGGGGGCTCACTAGGACAGAAACTCACCAAAATGGTGCTCAGCGTAGCTCACTCGAACTGAAATTCACTAAAATTCTACTCAGCGGGGCTCACTCGCACAGAAACTCACTTAAGTTATGTTCAGCGGGGCTCACTCACACAGAAACTCACCAAAATTATGCTCAGCGGGGCTCACTCGGACAGAAACTCACCAGAATTCTACTTCGCGGTGCTCACTCGGACTAAAACTCACCAGAATTCTACTCAGCAGGGCTGTCTAGGACTGAAAGTCATCAAAATTCTACTCAGCGTGGCTCACTCACACAGAAACTCACTTAAATTATGCTCAGTGGGGCTCACTCTGACGGAAATTCACCAAAATTCTACTCAGCGGGGCTCGCTCGCACAGAAAATAACCAAAATTCTACTTTGCATGGCTCACTAGGACAGAAACTCCACAGAATTCTACTCAGCGGGGCTCACTAGGACAGAAACTCAACAAAATTGTGCTCAGCGGGGCTCACTCGTACTGAAATTCACCAAAATTCGACTCAGAAGGGCTCACTAGGACAGAAACTCACCAGAATTATGCTCAGCAGGTCTCACTCTGACGGAAATTCACTTAAATTATGCTCAGCGGGGCTCACTCAGACAGAAACTCACCAGAATTCTACTCAGCGGGGCGCACTAGGACTGAAATTTGCCAAAATTCTACTCAGCATGGCTCACTAAGACAGAAACACCAAATTGTGCTCAGCGGGGCTCACTCGGACTGAAATTCACCAACATTCTACTCAACGGGGCTCACTCACACAGAAACTCACTTAAATTATGTTCAGCGGGGCTCACTCGCATATAAAATCACCAAAATTACGCTAAGCGGGGCTCACTCGGACGGAAATTCGCCAAAATTCTACTCAGCGTGACTCACTCGGACAGAAACTCACCCGAATTCTACTCAGCGGGGCTCACTCGAACAGAAAATCACCAGAATCCTACTAAGTGGGACTCACTTGGACTGAAACTCACCAAAATTATGTTCAGCGGTGCTCACTGGGAATGCAATTCACCAAAATTCTACTGAGCGGGGCTCACTCGGACTGAAACTCACCAAAAATCTACTCAGTGGGGCTCACTCAGGCTGAAACTCACCAAAATTGTATTTAGCGTGGCTCACTCGGACTACCAAAATTCTACTCAACCGGTCTCACTCACTGACGGGTCGGTCTTTAATAATTAGACTCACAATTAAGCGAGTTTGCTGACCTATGCGTGGCGCAATCATCCGCTCACTGACCACAAAAAAAACAGTCCAAAACACGACCATCCTGCCCCGTGAAAGATTTGAAAATCGAGGAGCATCGTAATCTGCCGGTTAACGCCAAACGTACGCTGAACCATGGCGCGCAACAAAAGGCACATGTCCCATGCCGTTAAGCGCCGCTGTTGCCGAGCGCTGAGATGGTGGCGGCATTCATATTAGCGACAGCAGTGCTATTGTTACAAGACCCCGTATAGTGATAAATTCGCTGATTTTCTATTTTCTCTTCTCGAGGACGCCGTCATTGTTGCTCTACGCTTGTATTGTGGCGTGTCCGCTTGAGGGTTTATCTATAGAAGGAGTGAGAGACGGCGACTCCGTTGCCCTCCGGAAAACGCGATGTATCACGGTGTTGGTTATCGTGTCCAGCGGTCAGAAAACATTCGATTAGGAAAATTGGCGTTTTCGCAGAGCGAGCTGCGACGGAATATTTTCTGGTCGCAAATAAGACCACGCAGTTGCATGGTCACGAAAGGACCGTTCCCTTGCGAACCGCTATTGTGGTCACTGTTTCTACTCTGCAGTTAGATGTGCTTTTTTGGCAAGGAAGAGGACATAAATGTCGTAACTGGACTCTCGATCTGTTTACTATTATGTTCCACCTATAGTATAAGAAAGCTTTTTTACAGAAAATTCCTAATACATGTATACGTACGACGTGCGTTCCATAGAAAATATGAAATATGTAATCGACATAAGTGTGTAGTTACCCGCCGTGGTTGCTCAGTGGCTATGGTGTTGGGCTGCTGAGCACGAGGTCGCGGGATCGAATCCCGGCCACGGCGGCCGCGTTTCGATGGGGGGCGAAATGCGAAAACACCCGTGTGCTTAGATTTAGGTGCACGTTAAAGAACCCCAGGTGGTCAAAATTTCCGGAGTCCTCCACTACGGCGTGCCTCACAATCAGAAAGTGGTTTTGGCACGTAAAACCCCAAATATTATTAAGTGTGTAGTTAAGTCCATATGGCAATATCTGTTTCACTTATCATTCGTTCCTTTTCTTTTTTGCCTGGACCCACCTATCGCATCGATTGGCAGTGTTTTACCTTGACTGGCGTTCCGTCTTTGATAAAATGACATCGCCTAGGCGCCACTACGCTGCCCGTAAAGAGCCAAGACTAAAATTTCAGGTTTGAACACGGATATTCTTTTCACTTTTCATATTGGCACGTGTAGTTATTTACCCTTTTCTCGGGGACTGCATTTCACCCACTAACAACTTTGTTATCGCTCAGCGCAAGACGCGCCTGCATGACTGGAACTTACTGGATCGTTATGGATGGTTCTATGCGCTGTCTGTTGTCACCGAAGCATGTGTAATCTGATTGTATGCGCGACACCGATTGTGCATTACTTTCTGGAAGACACGCGGGCAACAGCGATTACTCTGGAAACTTCGATGACTCGTACAAGAGCCGACGCGCTGGACCGGCAGATGAGGTTTTCGACGATCGCCGATTGTGTTGTGCTTGATTGTGACTTGCTTTTGTGGGCGTAGGTTCGCCCAGTAAGAAGTTAGTCAAGCTATTGACAGTTTTGCTGCTGTGTTTCTTGACCATCGCTACCGCGTGACAATATTTAATAGTCAGAGAAGACTTTATACAAAAGGCATGCACAATGAATGTTAAGTACCGTGCGATTTTGTGGGCGGCAATTCGCTTGGGGTCCATATATTTGCTATCGCGAAAATCGAGCGACAGTATAGCAGTAAACGCGATTGAAATGCTTTAGCACTGCTGCGCACCTCTTTGAGGTCCTGGATCCATGATTTAAACCGCGTTCAACACTTTGCAAAATGTTGTTCAGGAGCTCATTCGACACACATGCTACTGGCTTTTCGAGGAGCGAAGTACCACTGACGGTGGTCCGGAGCATCAGTTGCACCACACACACACACACACAGCACACAAACACACACACACACACACACACACACACACACACACACACACACACACACACACACACACACACACACACACACACACACACACACACACACACACACACACGCACACACACGCACGCACGCACGCACGCGCACACGCGCGCACGCACACACACGCACACACACACACGCACACACACACACACGCACACACGCACAGAAAGGGGGTCTATTTAGAAATAGGGATATGCAACAACAGCTTTGACCCAAGAGCGTCGGTCATTGTCTTGTATCCTCAACAGTGGCGCGTACCCACTATGGGGGTTTGGCCAAGAAGCAGGTGGTTCCCCGTATATGCTTAGAAGTAAAGCAAAACTATATTTGAATAGTGGACGTGGGACGATATAACTGTAATTTAGAAGTATAATGAAAATTTGTTAAGAACTTTGACAAAATAAGTTAACGTAAGGAAATGAAATAATAGAAATTATTGATAATTTTTTTAGAAATTCAGCAAGGTACTCTTTTTGTCTCTAATAAAATTGTAAACTGCAAGAAAAGCATCCCTGTGGCTGGACCCCAGTGAAGTCGCCCCAAAAGAAAGAATGGTTGGCGAGGTTAGCGACAGCCTAAGTTTGGTAAATGAGTATTCTAATAGTTTTCTTTGTCTTAGAAAGCGGCGGCACGAGAGAAAATAATGTTCGATAGTTTCAGGTGCACTGTAAGAAGAACATAGAGTGGACATTGCGAGACCAAACCTGTGTAAGTAAAAATTTAGAGGAGGTATAGGAAATCTCAATTTTGTAAAGGAAACTTCCAATTGCTTTGAAGGACACCAATTATTATTCCACGGGAAGCCAAGACGGTGGAATTCAGAAGACGGTGTTAGCATGGATATTGCAGAGTTTTGAGATATAGCGAAATTTATGTACCTAGCCGCGGTGACATAAGCTGATGTCGGCAAAACAGATAGGATAGGGCCGTTCAGGGATGCTCGTGCGAGTGAATCAGCCATTTCATTTGAGTGCAACCCACGATGTCCCGGTACCCAAAGCAAACGTACTCTCGCGCTCTCCGGACTGCCGGACTTCGTCGTCTTCTCTCAATAGTTCATGACTCTCTTGCCCACTAAATTGGCACCGGCGGCGAAGAGGAGCCATCCTGGCGACTCAAGGCGACGCGAGCACAAGAGGGTCGTAGTAGAGCTTTAAGCGGCTCACGCGGACTGTTTCACGACAAGAGCAGCGTCTGTCGGTTGGAAGTGTCACAGGCTCGACAATGTAGTTCAACGGCGACGAGCATTGAACGATACGGTAGGCACCGTGATATTACGCTGCAAACTTGCGGGAGAGACCAGGGCTCTAGCATGGAGTTGAAAGCCACACGAATGAGCCGACAGGAAAGGTAGGGGCAGGTTTAGCCAGGTCAATGCGTCCTATTTCAAGACCTTGTGTCACGCATGTAAATGAGCGCGCTAGCTGGCGGCAGGCTTCGGCACATAGAGCGAGTTCTGAGGCCGGGCGGTATTCGGATGCATCCGGGTGGTATGGAAGTATAGTATCCAGTGTGGAAGAGGGCTCACCTCCGTATAGGAGAAAGAAAGGGGAAAATCCAGTGGTGGCTGGCGTTGCTGTGCTATATACATATGTGTTATGAACGAAAGCACCAGGTCCCAATTAAAATAGTCGGAGGCTATGTGCATGGAAAGCATATCACCAAGTGTTCGGTTAAAGCACTCCGTCAAGCCATTAGTCTGCAGATGATAGCTTGAAGTGGTGCGATGAATAGTGTTGCACCGACGGAGAAGTTCTTGGACGACTTGCGAAAGAACCACACTGCCTCGGTCACTAAGCAGCTCGCGTGGTGACGCCGTGGCGAAGAACGAACCTGCGCAAGATTAACAAGGCAACATCACTAGCTGAAGCTTCTAGAACAGCGGCGATTTCGGCATATCGAGTGAGACGGTCGACGGCCACAATAATCCACCGATTGCCCGTAGGGGTGGAAGCAAGGGACCCGTACAGTTCTATGCGGATTCTATCAAGCGGGCGGGCTGGACACGGCAGAGGTTGGGATGGGCCAGGCGTGTGACAAGTTTTCCCAACGTTTATATTTGTCATTTTCTGGCGTTGACACTCAGTGCAGGAACGAATGTACTTGTATGTGTACATTTCACGCCAGTAGAATCGCTGTCGAAATCAGTAATAAGTTTTCAAAACGCCAGCGTACGCGTTTTGAGGGTCTGTGTGGAAGTGCGTGCACAGATCGGAGCGCAAATGGCGAGGTATAACAAGAAGCCACTTGCGACCATCTGGCTGATAGTTTCGGCGGTACAACATGGCGTCCCGGAGCGCGTAATGAGCGACTTGGCGACGAAGGGCGCGAGGGAGCCGTGGGTATGGTGCCGCCGAAGGCGTAGAGAGAACGTTGACCGACGAAGTTATCCTTGCGCTGTTCTGAAAGCATGTCAATGTAATTGGTGTTAGCGAAAGAAGTTGCGGAAAGGGCAACAGGTGCAACGTCAGAAGGCACGGGCGAGCGGGAAAGTGCATCGGCGTCGGCATGCTTGCGTCCCGAGCGGTAAATGACGCGAATATCGAATTATTGTAAACGTAGCGCCCAGCGTCCAAGCCGATCTGACGGATACTTTAATGAATCCAACCAACAGAGCGAATGGTGATCGGTGACGACATCAAACGAATGACCGTACAAGTAAGGACGAAATTTCTGCAACGCCCAAACAATTGCCAAACATTGCTTTCCGGTAACCGAGTACTTGAACTTTGCCTTAGCGAAGGCACGGCCTCGCATATGCAACTATACGTACTTAGAGAAGCCCGGCTTTCGTTGGGCAAGTACAGCGCCAAGTCCGATCCCACTGGCATCCGTGTGTGCCTCGGTTGGAGAGGTAGGGTCGAAGTGACGTAGTCAGGGGACGACGTAATGTTGCACACGCCGGTGACTAGCCAGACAGATAGTCATCGCCGGTGAGCTGCTTCGTCAGTGGTGCTATTATCGAAGCGGAGTCCTTCGCAATGCGGCGAAAGTATAAGCACAGACCAAGGAAGCTGCGAAGCGCATTCACGGGGGTAGGTTTCAGAAATTCAGCAACTGCATGAACTTTCTGCGGATCCGGAAGGACGCCGTATTTCGAAACTACGTGCCCCAGTATGGTGGGTTGGCGAGCTCGGAACCGGCACTTCTTAATGTTAAGCTGAAGACCTGCGCGCGTCAAACAGCTTAAGAGGAAGCTTTAGCTCGGGTGCTCTTATCTAAATACACGTAAAAGGAGAATTCGTTTTTCTTGGAAACCACTGCACCAAAATTGACAAGGTTTGTTGCATTTAAAAGAAAAACTTGAAATCTAGTGACTGTTGGCTTCGGTTTCTTTATTTATGTCGTCATTTTTGTATTAAAAGTTGGCAAAAATCGAAAATTTTCATAAAACGAAACTATCAAGTTTACAACTCTGTAACTCAGCAACGAAAATTGATAATACAATTCCGTGAGTTGCATCAAATAGCAAGTCTAAAGCGGACAACATTGATATGTTACACATGAATCTAAAAAAAATTTAATAATATGGACATACAGCTTTTGCAGAACCCTTGTAAACAACGTAACGAATTCACGTAAGATGTAAAATGACCTACCGAATTTGTTCGCTTTCAATTATCTAATGGGTTCCATTTACAGAACCGCGATATCTGTTTTTTATGCATAGCTATGAATCTGTAAACTTCGTGCTTATATTTTTCGAACTTTCGAATTTTGGAAATCTTTTTAGCAAAATTCAGGACCTAAATCGAAATTACGCTGCCAAAAGTCACTACAATTTAACTACATCTCTCAAATGCAACAAATGTCATTAATATTGGCCCAGGGGCTATCTTAGAAAAACGTTTTTGCGTTTTACATGTATTTGAATAGGCCGCGTCGGAGTTGGGCCCGAGCTAAAGCTTTCTCTTAATGCTTCGTAATGACGACGGAGGTGGCTGTCGAAATCGGGGGAGGAAACGACGACTTCATCCAGGTAGCACAGGCATGTCTTCCATTTTAACCCATGCAAGACACTGTCCATCATCCTTCCGAATGTTGCTGGGGCGTTACATAGGCCGAAGGGCATGACATTGAATTCGTACAGCCCATCGGGAGTTACGACGGCAGTTTTCGGGCGATCGGATGGTGCCACAGGGACCTGCCAATAACCGGACCTTAAGTCTAGTGATGAAAAGAATTCGGCTCCTTGTAAGCAGCCCAGGGCATAATCGATGCGTGGCAGACGATATACATCTTTGAGCGTAATTTGTTTAATCGGCGGTAATCGACGCAGAAGCAGATCGAGCGGTCCTTTTTTTTATTGAAAAGACAACAGGCGATGACTGCGGACTGCAGGACGGCTGAATGATGCCGCGCTGAAGTATGTCGTCGACTTGGAGATCACACGACGTTCAACAGGGGACAAGTGGTAAGGGCGCTGTCGCAGAGGCGCTTGAGAGACGGTGCCAATCGGATGGAGAACAGTGCGCGTTCGGCCTAATGACGTCCTTTGGAAATCAAACGAGCCACGAAACTAGTGTGGAAGTGCAAGAAGTTCCTCACAGTGTGCCTCTGCAAGTTTGTAGTCGATGGCGGAGCCAAATATACTTCAATGTGGGCGATCAAGCGTCCCAGTGGAAGGATTCAGGGCACTAAGTTGCAAGTTTTCCGTGTCGTCAAGGCAGAAGATGGAGGATACGTCGAATGCCTGAATTGTGCCAGTAATGAACGAGAAGAAAGGGGGTTAACCGAGGGGCCCGATTTTTATTAGTCATATCATAAGAAGCCAACAAACACTGACACCAAGGACAACATAGGGGAAATTACTTGGGCTTAATAAATGAAATAAAGAAACGATGAAGTAATGGAAATTAAAGTGGATCAAAAAACAACTTGCCGCAGGTGGGAACCGAACCCACAACCTTCGCATTTCGCCAGTACACTTTCCTCGGAGTAAGGTTGAGGTAACTGGCAACGGATTCATAATAAACAAGGATGTAGCGCCGTTAGGCATGTCGAGAACGACAAGTGGCCACACGGGATTCCTGCGGTGTTGAACTGTCTCGGAAGGTGTAAACAGAACTATCGAATCACCAACACCGGCACAGGACAAGGGGCAAGGGCTGTACCACTGGGCAGTATGTTCGCGTCGTCGGCGATAAATTTGCCAACGTAGGTTGAAAAGACGCAGAACACAACGCAGAGAACGCCACCTCGGCACGAGCACAGTCAATAACAGCATGATAGCGAGACAGAAAATCCCAACCGAGGATGACATCATGCGAACAGGCCGGTAGCACAAGACACTTAATGGGATGCACAACATCTTGAATGACGAGGTGGGCTGCGCAGGCGGCTGACGGCTGAATATGGTGTGCGCTGGATGTACGGAAGGACAATCTCTTTGACGTCGTGGTAACCTTCCTAAGCAAGCGGCAAAGTTTTATGCCTGTCACAGTGCGGCATTATTCGAGTCGGCGAAGCACCGATCAACGGGCGCCAAAAGGTCGTGGGAATAGGAACCGGTGAGCAAGACGGGTATTGCCGGCTGCTCGGGCATGCAGCAGAAAGAAGTGGAAGGCAGGTTTAGTGATTTCTCTCTTTTTTTTTTGCGCGACCGTGACGCTCCGACAGCTTTTTGTAGGAACCCCTGTATATCCTCTGCCCCGCGCGTGCATTGAGGAGCTTGCTAAGACGGCAGGGGTGCGAAGACCCCGATATATGTGGTGTCTCTGTTCAATCCGGTGTTCACGAATTGCTGACAGTGTATGTGCGTCAAGGCGTTTGGCGACGTATGGGCGGCTGCTGTCGTTTCTTCTTTGTTTGTTACCGGACAATAGAGGTCCGCCACGGACCCAAGGCCGTGTGTGTGCGTCTGTGTGGTATAATGCAAGTGCGCGACCTCTAACAGCAGGGGGAATTACCCGTTCTCTCGCCCCCAATTAAAAGGGGCGCGACCAATACCTTGGGAGGAGCCGGGATACAATTGAGCGAACTTGATTGGATCGTCACCAATATCTGCCGTTGCCCGACATAGGGAACTAGTGAAAGGAAAAGTTATTTAGACGCAGGTTTGGGCCGAGCTAAGCAGTCTAGAAGCTGAACCTATGATCTGCTAAGAAGCGTCGAGGGTCTATGTGCCGTCCAGTATCGCCTGGACCGCCTAGTCGCGTCGGAACTCCGAGTGGCTAGTTGACGTAGGAGATGACAAACCAACATCTGCAACGAAGCTAACGGTAGTTCTCCTCAAGTTAGATCAACCTCCACGAGGAACGTCGTCAAATGTAGACTCCCGGAAAACACAGCACAGCAATCGCATCCACCGCAACGATATCGGCTCGCCAGCGTTCTTCGAGAAAGCTCTGCCATGGACTCCACGTTTTATGGTCTCGCTGCTGCTGCCCGGCCATGCATATGTCATCGTTTGTTTTCTTTTGAACTCTGTTTAGTAGACAATCATTGTCTATTCTTGTGTAGTGTTAGTTTTATATCCATTAATTATTGTTTGTTGTATTTCTTTTGTCGTCGTCATTGATCCATATTAAGTATGTGTGTGCTAGTGTTCGTCTGCCATTTTTTTTATTTGTGTATCATTGTCAGTCGCTAAATTCTTTCTTTGTTTCTTCCGACTCTGACCCCTTCACTGTGTTCGCTTGAGTACGAAACGACCTACCGGCCTGTATGGTATGGTATGGTAAAACTTTATTACCCCGTAGACACTTCACGCCGACGGCGAACGGGTGACAAGCCGTGACCTTATCACTGAAATGGAGGAAAACCGCCGGGAGCAAGCTGACGCCTCTACCTCCCTAATCAATTCCGGCCGAGCGTCCTAGACACTAGGCAACGGATCAGGTATATAGCAGCACAAGTGTCCACAAGCTCAAGAGTACTGAAGCCATCCACAAAAACTTCGATGAGGCTTGCTAGAGAAATTCGAGGACTTCAACTTTTCGTCGACGACATAGTTCGTGCCTCGGGAACTGCGGCATCTAGACTTCCGCGTCAAAAGGGCAGGGTCGACGGCGCATAGGTGACAGAGAGCGACGTCGGGGTTATGGGGATCGGCGGCTAGTGAAGGGCAGGCGTTCGAGCGAAGAGGATTGTTGTAGCCGCGTTGTGCCAAAGCGTCGAGGATCGTACGCAGACGGGCGTATAGCATCGGTTTGAAAAGGAGGGCGTCGGCAGCATAAGCGTGTCGCATGTCCTGCATAACCGCAAGAATAACGTATAGGGCGATTGTCCGCAGTGCGCCATTGATTCGAAAACGTACGGACTGGTCGACTTGACGAAACCGGTGGCGGCCGAACGGGTGCCAACGCGGAAGAATAGGTTGGTTGATGGGGCAACCCGGCAGTGACGACTTGCGCGTACGACAAGGGCGCATACTCTAGAGGTGGTGGACGAGCGAAAGGCAAGGCGTCAGTGACCTCTTCCTGTACCGCTTGTCCTGACTGGGGCCAGCTCTTGTGCCTGTGCTGGCTCGGACGTGCTCGATAAAAAGGAGAGCTCTCGGACGACCTCCTCATGCTTGAACTGCTTGATCTGAATCAACAGGGCATTCTGGTCGCCCAGAGTCAAGGTCGCGATCGAGTCGTTCGAAAAGCGTCGAGTTTGGGCGCGTTTCTTCCGCAATTCGTCGCAACTCTGGCACAAGCTGACAACCTCTGCGACGGTTTGTGAGTCTACATTTGAAATGCGGCATCGGCTATTCCTTTCAGGACGTTCTTGATCTTATCCGACTCCTGCATCGACGGGTTTAGACGCTTACACAAGTCGACGACGTCTTCAATATAACTGGTGAAGTTCTCACCGGGTTGTTGAGCGTGTTCACGAAGTCGCAGTTCTGCGCGGAGCTTGCGTAGCGCGAGGTGGCCGAATATTTCCGAAAAAGTTGTCTCGAACGACGCGCAGTTATTAATCTGCGCTTCATGATTTCGGAACCGGAAAACTGGCGACGCCAGTCAAGTAAAATATTACATTGGTCAGTCTAGTCGCAACGCCCCGTTTACTGACTGCTTTCGCCCTCTGGTAAGTTGCCAACCAATCCTCGGCGTCTTGGTTGTCATTCCCACTGAATATCTGTGGGTGACGCTGAGGCAGACGGTGGCGTGAGTCTGAGAGCCTCGTGTAGTGGTTTCTTCCGGCATCGCCGAGGCTGGAGGTGAGGTATAATACGGCTTCGTAGTTCCAGGTTGGGGGACTAACCGGCACCTTTTCATCAAATTGTAAGGAGGCTTGTTTACACTTAAGTAGGGCTATGCAACAGCAGCCTTGGCCCAAGAACGTCCGTCGTTATTGTTGTTCTCCTGAGTGGCTGTGCACATACCCACAGTGGGGCATTGATGATAAGGATGATGAAGCCTCAATTAATGGCGCAAACCAACTATGGTGGATAGGTCACGAATCAGGCGGTAATATGATTGAAAAAAATAGAATAAGTTAGATAATAAATAACACAAAAAAGGAAAATAAATATTAAATCCAAGATGAAAAATAAACTGTGAATACATGAGATAAAGTAGGGATCAATACTATAATAAGCCTTGCGTTGATAGGAATACTAAAAAAACTAAAAAATTACTGAAATACATAATATAAAGGATATACTTAACCATGAGTAAGTTAAATTTTGAATAATAATACTAGTAAGATCTAAACTGTGCATTTGTGCTTTTATTTTTTAATTTTCTAATCTGAAGTAGAAGTAAATCAATTGTGGAAACTACGAACTATTAACAAGGCATTCTTTTTGTGCCACATAGAAAATTTTAAATGGCTAGTCAAACGTTCCTGTGGTTGTATTTCAATACTGTTGCTCTAAGGGAGAGTATAACAGTACTGCTTAAAGGCAATCCTAAATTTTGAAGCGGAATTTCTAGACATAGTTTTCGATTAGTAGAAAACCGCCGACATGACAATAAAAAAATTATCTATAGATTCCGGTTCATTGTAGAGGTAGCATAGATGGGATACCGCCAGACCACATCTGTGCAAGTAAAAATTAAGTGTTTGAATTCGGCAACGCAGCCTAGTAAATGAAACTTCGAATTTCCAGTTAGGACACCATTGCCGGTTCCAAGAATAATTTAGGTGCAAAAGATCTGTAGATTTTGCTAATGACAGGGCTTTTTTGTCGTCGCTCAAAAAATAATTGCCTATATCTGGCTACAGTGACGTGTGCAGTTGCCGGCAGCACGATATCACAGGCCCTATTAAAGAAGCTCGTGCTAAGGAATCGGCTATTTCATTAATATTGTTACGGGGATGTCTCGGTGGCCTGGTACCCATACCATATGAACTAAACTTATGTGAAGCGGAGCTAATGAATAAAACGTGTTGAATGCTGTCAACTTTGTAGACGCAGTAAGTGCGCTGCATACTGATAGAGAATATGTGACGATAACAACTCTTGTAGTATGAAGGAGTAATTTCCGCAAGGCCAGAACTATTGCCAGAAGTTCGGCATAACAAATTAATGTGCAATCTGGTAGGCGAAGTGAAAAAGACCACTCGAGGGATAGTAAGTAGATACCCACGCCTGCCTTCTCTTCACATCAAGTGAAGAGAACGCAGGCGCTATCTAGTGGCTGTTCGACGCGGCGTCACTTTAATTCCGGCTGCAGAGTCGAAACTCGGCAGAACAACGTGCGCAGTGTACTGCGTGTTCTACTTTAGTCTTTAGATTTGTCCTGTTGCTCTTCCTTTCCTCTCGCCTCCCCTCCTTCCTATCTCCCATTTCTGTGTTGCTGTCACCTCCCTTCAGAAGAGTAGGCAGGCGTCGTGCCCCTTCCGGTGGCAGTTGCCAGCCTGCTGGTCACTTTCCCTTTCCTGTTAACTGGGTATATGTGTATATGTGTTCAAAACAAATAATAATAATAATAATAATAATAATAATAATAATAATAATAATAATAATAATAATAATAATAATAATAATAATAATAATTCTCTTCACACGAAGAAGCATCAGTCGCTATTACATCTATTTTGAAACGGGACAAATATTCTTGTAAACGGTCATTCAAATATGTGGTGGGCAGAAATTTCGCATCGTTTGAAAGAATGTCCGCAAATTCAATTTTGATCGACCCTGGAGACCTGTCAAGCGGAAATATTTCTCTAAGGCGAACATTTAAAGGTGCTAATTGTGCTTGCACAAATACAACTTGTGGGGTATGCAACCGTGACCACGTGTTCTCAAAAAATGGATTTGGTTCATTAATAAATGCATATTGTCCACGTCGTAGCGAAGATTCATAAGCTCTTAAGTAGGTTTGAACCGTAAGCATGCGAAATCGCGTGTGAAGAGTAGGTAGGCGCGCTTCCTGGTATAATACATTATTAGCAACGAATTTAGGAAGACCTAACCATACATACATACATACATACATACATACATACATACATACATACATACATACATACATACATACATACATACATACATACATACATACATACATACATACATACATACATACATACATACATACATACATACATACATACACGCTCTTTAAGCTCCGTATCCCGAAACCGGCTTCCCACACTCATTCACTTTTCTCCACGAGTACTTCGACACTCCTCATGCTAGCGCATTATTAAAATTTGCGCTCTCTTCATTGACTCGTCGTTGCCGCGGGGCTTCAGCGCCCAGCGACCGACAGTATAGGCGCGTGCGCGCGTACGTACACCTCCAGGCGGCGATGTCCATCTGGAGTATCCTCCGGGAGAAGTCCATGAGCGCCCCCGTGCACACGGCCGACACGTTGGAGCGCGCGAGGGACCGCTGCAGCACCGGCACTACGCTGGCCACCAGGCCCCGGAGGAGGGACGGAGTTGCGCCGTCGGACGGGCCGCCGCCATTGCCGCCTTCGTCGTCCGCCGGTGACAGACTCGGCGACGCGCCTGTCGCGTGCGCGAGCACGCTGCACACGATCGCCATGCCGCACACTGCGATGGGCGCCGAGCGCATGGCTCGGCCGTGGCGGTGCGCGCTTGCGTGTAATCGGGACGCTGTCGTGGCAGAGGGCGAAACAGAAAAAAGAGAAGCTAAAGTTACTTACACGCTGTGGGACTAATGCGAAATTGTACTACCAGAACTATAAGACGCACAGAATTCCGAAAACCTATTTCCTAAGCTTATTTACGCTGCCGTGGTTATTTATTTATTTATTTATTTATTTCATATTTTATTTGCTTATGTTTGAATACTGTCAGCCCTGTACAGGGCATGCAGGGGAGTGTGAGTGAATAACAATAACGCATGTGCATATATATCCGGTGCTCTTTTTCTTTTCTTTTTTTTTTACAAGGTCCAAAATTTTCAGAAATTGCCTTAGGCAAATAACGTAACTCTAACTCTTGATCTAAATTACTCGATATGGCGGCCATTACTACTACGAGAAATCAAAATGGTTCATTATATAAGCAACATATTAACGGCAAATAACATTTTAATTAATTTCCTTGCGGCATATATTTAAATCTACGAATTAGAGCCGGTCAGTTCGCAAGGCGTATCCACTTGGAACGAATTCTCAGGACTGCATCAGTTTCGAGATATTAGTCTTCAAAGTGTTCGACGAAATGCATTGGCGTTCCAGTTACTTCTTTTGAAAAAACGCTGTTATATGCATTGAAACACAAAATTAACTGGAAAATCAACGCATTTGGTCGGACACATTGAAAATTAGCATCTCGAAAGTGTTGCAGTCTGAGCATTCGTTCCAAGGGGATACACCTTTCGAACTCACTGGACATAATTTGTAGATTTCGATTTGTGCCATCAAGTAATTATTCAAAGGGTTAATTAGCATAACTTTGTTAATTATTGAACGAAGCATTTTTTTTATTTCTCGTAGTAGTAATGGCCGCCTCATCGAGTAATTAGACCAAGGGTTAGAGTTGTGTTACCTGCCACAGGCACATTTTTTGAAATGTTGGGCCTTCTAAAGAAAGAAGAAAACAAAACACCCAATATGTACTGCTACAATGAGAGCAACACCAATGATCGTATCAAATCAAAATGGTAGCTCTTATCTATATTTGGCTAACAAAAACACGTATTAGGAAAACGGAAACAGGAAAATATAAAAAGCAACGAAAGCAGCACTATAGTACACCGAAAACCAAGAAAAAAATAAAACGATGAAAGCAACAGCAAACAACAAACACAAAGAGAAAAAAAACTATCACAGCTGCACCATGAAACAATTTGTTTAAACACATTTCTTGTCGAGTTGTTAAACTACAAGGACGCCACTGATGCTGTTTATAAATGCGTCGATCGATGTGGATTATACAGCAATATTGGAGAGGAAATTACAATCACAGCTCAAGGGAAAAACTAAACGTACAAAATAGTCAATGCGGGCAGCAGGCAGAGGGTTGAACAATGAATGGCGGTGTCTGCAGGAGCTCCAACGCGATTAACTTCAAAATAATTGGTCCAGTTGATATAGACATTTCTGCGAAGGAAACGTAATTATCATACTCTTCTTAAGACATTTTCACGCAATAACGTAGTTAATCTTTACTAGTCTGGCGCTCTTTGATCCTACTGGGCCCTCGCGCCACAAAACACTAATTTCATCATCGTGTAGTTAATACCTTCATTTGTATATTTCCTTTTAATGATGTTTAGAAGTGTTCCAGCAGCAGCTATGGTTGCTTAGGTTGCTTTCTTGTGTTGGGGTTATGCTAAGCACGAGGTCGCGGAATTGAATCCCGCCCACGGCGGCCACATTTCGATGGGAGCGACAAGCGAAAACACCACGGTGTACTTAGATTTAGGAGTATACGTTAAAGAACCCCAGCTGGTCGAAATTATTCCGGAGTCTTCCACTACGGCGTGCCTCATAATGAGATCGTGGTTCTTTTCGTGGAAACCTATGGAGATGCGTTAAATTATATTTACCAAACGTGCATGTATTGTTGGTATATTACAGTCACGGACATTTTATGTCCGTGATGTGTCTTTTCTCCTTTCTTTTCCTTTTTATTCCGCAACAAGATACACTGAGCGAGCTTGCAGCCCAACTGCCCCGTGGTCACTGCTGTTGTGCGTACGTAAACCGATACCTGCGTGTACAACGGCACTTCTATCATGGAGCCATGACTCTACAGCTGCAGGTTCCACAGAGTTTCTCCCTACATTACCTAGAGGGAAATCTGGCGCTGCTGCGCTGTCGTATGCATGGGAATGCCGGTATATTGTGACTTCGGATTGGCATCGTTCTCGTAGAGACAGTACACCTTGAAGATGCGCTTGGCAAGCACCGTTCCGTCTGTCACAATGATTCATTTTCTACTAAAGCAGCCCAGGAGATGCTGTTTTGGTTTTATTATTACGCAAAAACATGTTTTGTTTAACTATGAGAACTTGTTATTGCGTGTACGATTATTGATCCGTAAAAAGTATCAGCGGGCCGCTAAAGTTGGAGGACAGACGACAAGGTTCGCGATCGCTTTGAAACAGTTTGTCGTCTGTTCTTGCTTTTCTTCGCTTGGTCATGCATTGTAGGTGAGTAAAGATGTAATATGCGTGAATGGAAACATTTTATAAAGATTTTACTTTGAGAACGCGTTATTTGTGTAGCCATATCCACGTTTTAGACGAAGCCTCGTACAACACAGCCAACACGAGCCTCGCAGACACATATACCGTCATTCCCATCACTATAGTGTACACTATAGTAATCTAGTACACTAATCTAGTACAGTATACCCATGACGGCACGGTGCCCCCTTAAGAAACTTCCATAGACGGTGGCGCCAGATTTCCCTCTAGGTGTTATAGTGAGAAACTCTGTGGCAGGTTCGGACAGGTTCTTTACCTAAATTGCACACTCCATACTTGTGTGGAATAAAAATTAATTGAATTGAGGGATGGAAAATGTAGGACAGTGTACTGCTCAATAAGTATATCATAAAGCTTAGAAGGCTAGAACGAAGCGAACAGATGTTTTCTGAGCGCGATGGAATGACTTTGCTATTACCAAGTACTATACTTTGTATTCAAGCTGAAGAAATCTCTAGTTGGAAATGACAATTTCTGTTGCGGCGGACTGTCTTGCAACGCGCAGTGATTGAGTGCGACAACCGAGGCGCTTATAGCACGTGACAGCCTTGACTCAAAAGCCATCGGCACACTCGAACCCTCACCTGATAGGAAGTCAGGTGACAAGAAAAGACCAGGTCCTTCAAAACCGCCACGCTTCCGAAACTAATTGATGGCGAGCCCTTGTACACCCAGCACAAGAACAGACATCGGCGTCACGCTTCAGCTCGGACGCACCAGACTATGTGCGCTGGAAAATGACGCCGCTCATCGCACGGTGGAGCTCATGCATCGCTCTGTATAGGTGGGGCCGTGCAGCTACTCAAACAGAAACCGCGTATGACCGATGATCATTCGCGACGGAGGTCGGCAGTGCGTCGAATACGTGTCGAAGGCCCGATTCTCGGCAGCGCTGTGCAAGGTCAGTCCCTGCTCAAACAAACTGAGCTTGGCTCACGAAGAATGCACTGTCAATCAATTCCTTCTAGAACGACACGCACGAAGCACAACACCGCGCACTGAGCCACAGTAGCACAGAAGTTCAGGCAGCACTTATCTGCGGAAACTCTATGTATGCGTATGTTTGAGTTATTCTTCTGTGTGCACTTAACGTATGCCGCTGAATGGGGCTATTTCTCTCTCTCTCTCTCTTGTTCATAACCACGCGTGCAGAGTCAGAGAAAGAGGGAATTGTCATTACTTGCTATATTGTGAAATAGAAGCATTGAAAAGGATATAGATGCATTTGAAACATGCGCTCCTTGACAGAAATTGCATCTTTCACAGTATTGCATGCACCGAAAAAAAAAACAAGAAAAGAAATATACTAGTTTAGTTTCACAGTCGTCTCCGTCGGCATAACGAATCCACGGAACTACACATTTGCTACCCGATTCGAATTGGAAGAGCCACATTGTTTTATCACCGCGCAGCGCTTACAATACCGAGTGTTTTCCGGCAGCTCAAGTTAGCGGCGGCGATGAGTAAATCAGTGATAATCACTGATAAACAAAACGATACGTACGCTGAACATACTTATAATTAAACTTACTCAGGATACGTACTGACATTTCAGAATTATTTAAAGCCGATCAGCGTTCAAAGCACGCCCTCTATATATGTATCTGGAGGCTAGCAAGGACCCGCCGCGGAGGTTTAGCGGCTTTCTTGCGCTACTACGCACGAGATTGCAGCATCAAATCCCGGCCGCGGCGGCTGCATTTCGATAGGGGGTAGGGGGTGGGGAAAGCAAAAACGCCCATATCCCGTGCACTGGGGGCACGTTATAGAAATCCAGGTAGTCAAAATTAATTCGGAGTCCCCCACTCCGCACGGGGTGCTTCAATATTCAAATCGTTGTTTTCGCACGTAAAACCCCTAGCATCCTATTCAGGCTAGCGAGGGCTTCGTGAATATCGTCTCGAACTTGCGGATCAGCCCTGCATCGGCGTCCTACTTTTTCATTTTCTCACAAGGCTTCTGTCACCGAATGTCGCAATGTCGGACGAGGCTAAGTCAATATTCAGTTTATTTTGTGAGTTTAAGGACAATTCGAACTGACGTTAAGTTGCAGGATTTCTGTTAAGTGAACATACGTATAGACAACTGACAGGCTTCAATTCAGCAATTACATTTTTCTAATTATACGTTGGAAAGTTAATTCGGAAATTTTAGTTTAACAATTATCTAATCAGTGATTATCCTGTATGCACGCGTTCCCGGCATCGCCGCATATAGAACTGCCGAAAACAAGACAGTGCAGTCCTAAAGTAATTACGACGATTGGCGTAGTTACGAGATTGGTGATGTTAAGTGATCGGCTTTGTAATTATTTGACTTGAGAGAGGGGAGGCATGACGGTAGCAATTAAATTTTTCTGTGCAAAAAATTCACACACACACACACACACACACACACACACAAACACACACACACACACACACACACATATATATATATATATATATATATATATATATATATATATATATATATATATATATACCTTCTCTTCACTTGTGAGGAAGCTTTAGCTCCAGGACACCTCTCTAAATACATGGTAAAGGAGAAATCATATTGCGCGGCAATGGCGGCGCCAAATTCGATGACAATTGTGCATTTCAATGAAAAAGGTAAATTTTATGACTGTTGGTAGCGAATTTTCGATTTAGAGCGTCATTTCTTTAAGTAACGATTGTTGAAAATAGCAATTCTTCAGAAAACGAAACTATCAAGTTTACAACTCTAACTCAACAATGAAAGACGATATCACAATGCCGTAAATTGTATTTAATAGTGCATCTAAAGCGTAAATAATTTATCTGTTATACCAAGGTGTCTACCAAGTTGACATTTCCAAATTCCCTGAGTTTTCCCAGTTTTCCCTGAGTGCCTTTGCAATATTCCCTGAGTGACACATAACTTTGTTTTATGTCAAGACGACTCCCTACATCATGTCACCTAATGGTGTCACTCTCTAGTGAGCATGTAAGCAAAACAATTGAATCCAGTTTGAATTGTAAGGAGTAGGGTTCACAGTGAATGAAATATCTTCGAAAGAAATTGTAAAACCCATTGCAAATCGAGTCGAACATTCTCAAATAGGAATAAAAAAGAGATGCACACAGAAGCAAATATTTTCGAATATGAGCTATTTCCATCAACTGATAGCAAGCTAATTGGTTTGAGGCCCGAACGTTATCACAAGTGAGATTCTCTCGCAATAGCTGGTAAGTCAATTTGAACTGTTCTGACATACTCTCAGCCCGCGCACAACGCCTCAGTGTTGCGTTTCAATCTTCTAAAGAGTTTTTCTTTTTTTGCTTGGATGAGGGGCACCTGCATCTCGGCGTCAGCCAACACTTTGCTTTTAGAGTGCAAGCTCCTTCAAAAAAGCGGCGGCATGCTTCCTTTCCCGTTCATTTCTTAATGCGTACGTCCTTTGTCGTCTTGTTCTCCTTCGGCTGCGCATTCGCCGCGCGGACTATTTGAAGCATCCTCTTGGACAGTTGTACAGTCAGCGTCCGATTTTTCGGACTCCCTAGGGGCCGTGAAAGCATCCGAAAAAATGAATGCATGTCTTTTACAGCCATTAAGGGCTCAAGTCGCCACAGGCCCGCCCGTAAAACCTCTTAAGGCCTGCCAGTACACTTATTAGGCATATTGGTACTCGCACTGTGACGGGAGCGTGCACGCGTGCATAATTAAGGAATGCATACTGTGCCCCGCGAAAGTTACCCCTTCCCACACTTAGTATGCTTCACAGCGTAACACTGCTGTAATGAGGCAAAGCTGACTTTCGGAAACCGGCATTATGCAACGCGCCGTGCTTTCCGAACTTCGAAGCCAATCGCGACGACCACAAAGGCGGTGTCGGTGCCATTGCTGACAGCGGCTAATTATTTCAATAAAGAAAATTGGCAGTGGCATAGATCAGCTATGCCAGGATATACGAAGCGAAAGCTAAGGCATAGCATGGTTAGCCTTATTTAATCTTGATTGCAAGTTCAGGTTAGTCTGGTTGTCTAGCTATATTGCGGCGCAGCCAGTCGTTCGGCGCGCTGTTCGTCTGTTTTCTGGGCAATTCGTTTCCTCTTCATCTCGTTCCGATGTCGATTCCAGGCCTCCTCCTGCTTATCAGAATTGTCGCCGTCCATACTGCCGCCTCAACTGTGGTTGCGGCGCACGCGAGCTCTCCTTTTCAATTCTCCGACATGTTATCAGGCATGCGAGGCAGCTGGCGAAGCGAGCGGAGGCGAGCGCAACGACGAGGAACGCGGTGTGACGTCATACCAAACGGGAGCGGCGGATAGGCGCGGCGCTGCGCAGCGGCGGAACACCTGTGGCTCGATGCTACTAGTGGCGCATGCGCAGTAGTGACTAGGGAGCGAGAGAGAGAGAAATATCCGCGGTGAGGCGCGCGTTGTGACGTCATGTGCCTCCTCGGAGCACCGCCTCGGCGAAATCGCAAGTCGCGGCCAGTAAAGTTTTCGCTTTAAAACACGGCACAGAACGACAAGAAGCTTAATACCGAACCTCGAAGCAGCTAAGCCTAGCATTGCCGCGGTGGTGGCTACGGCTACCAGCGGATCTGCGTGCGAGTGTGCCGGTTCGAGGTGGCGAGCTTATCGAAATGTCGGCGGTTGTGGCTTTTATTAATGCCGTTTCGGACCTGCGGTCACGGCAAAAAGTCCGGAATATCGGACGGCGAAGGGTTCTTGTGTCCGAAATTTCAGACTTTCTTATACATTGACCCGATGGGGTGCGTAGTGGTGCTGCGAAGCCGTCCGTCCGGAAAGTCGCTCGTTGACTGTACTCTGGCAGCTCCTCCAACCAAAGGCGCGGCGTCAAAGACAATTCGTTACGATTCCTCTCTGTTACTCGAGCCAGCATTACTGCGACTTTCGTTCTCTTTCAATAAAATTACAGCTAATTTTCCCTGATAGAAGCACCAATTTCCCGAGTTTTCCCTGAGTTTTTCCAGTCTATTCAAGATCCCTGAGAATTCCCGGTTTTCCCGGTTGGTAGACACCCTGGTTGTACATAGCTCTCAAATAGATCACTAATCTGTGAATAGAACTTTTGCAAAACCCTTGTAAACAATGTAGTAAATTCACGTAAGATATTAATTGATATATCAAATTTGTCCGCTTTAGATGCTCTAACAGATGCAGTTTACAGAACTGCATCTCTGTTCTTGGTACAGAGATAGAAATTTGTAAACTTCGGGTTTCTATACCTTTTTTTCCAAACTTACCAATTTCAGGCCTTCAATCAGGCCTGAAATTCAGGCCTACGATCAAAATTTTTCTTCCATCAGTCACTAGAATTTAACTTTCTTTCTCAAATGCAATAAATTTCATTAAGGTCGTCCTAGTGGTTATCTGAGAAAAGTATTTCTACGTTTTACGTCTTTGAATAGGGGGCATCGAAGTCGGACCCGAGCTAAAGCTTTCTCTGAATTCAAACACTCTTCAGGAGAGTTCGCTTTGAAGCTATAGTTGGTACAGGAATTAGCTAGACGTGTTTCGGGAAGGTGGTTATGCTTTTTTTTTGTTTTTTTCTCCAGAGAATCTCGTCGCGCGGGCTGTCTGAGTGCACAACTGGTGCTACTCACATACACAGGGACAATACGGGGGATGGTCCCAAGGAACTGTTGTGGTTAACCTTTCTGTCAAGTGAAGAAAACGCATTTGCTTACTCTTCTATTCTTTGCTGTGTTATCTTCCGGCATGTGCGGCCAGCTTCTCACATCGTCGATTTCCCAGCCATGAGCCGATATGTTTCCGTATAGTCTCATGTGAGCCGCGGTAGACAACACACAGCATTGACGAATCCTCACTGTTTGTCGGAAAATTCTGCCCTGCTGTTCTTCTTCCGGCCTTCTTTTTATGCGGTATATTATTTTATCCCATGAAGAAGACATTGCCTTAGCCCCCGAGAGTAGAAGGGAGACGGAACGATAGAAGAGCCCTATCGTGAAACGAAAAAAAGCTTAAGGGACTTCATCATGTACCCACAGGACAGACTAGAGTTACTGCGTATAGGCTCCCAAGTCTAGTACAAAGCTAAATCACTTAGGATGATGGTGTTTTATTTTCAAGCTGTGTTTTCATTATTTTAGTGGAAAGAAGTTTATCATAGGCGTGAAAGGAAAATTAAAACCAAATTTCGATTTTTTATACATCTATATTTATTTATTTATTTCGCGCCCAAACCTGGGCCGCGATCTTGTAGCCCTCAGTGCATTTTCTGATACTGTTCCTTTTGGTGCTTCATCAGTGGTCAGAGCGACACTACGCCCGCGTTATCGTTGGGATCAGGCGGCCATGAACGATGGAAGGGTGGCACAGAATCGAGCGGGAGGGATCGCTACCGAATCGCGATCCTGAGCCTCGCGCACGCCAATGTGAAATCACGGATCTCAAAGTATTTTCTCGTATTTGGGCCCTTTTGATGCAGTAAAGGCTCTCGAAACTTCCTGAGTTCAGTTATCGGTTCCTTCAAGATAGAATGTAGACCATCGTTACCCGGAAACAATTAACTAGGCCCGAACAAATTTTAAAAAAAGGGCGCATGAGGTCACAGTGAGCTAGTGCGAAAACTTCAAAGCAGTGTCACCACCCGGCTAATATACGAAGTAGCGATAAACGACGTGCTCATTGTTGGCTTCAACGTTTCTTTTTTTTTTTTCATTAGTACAGGAGGAGGTCCCGGAGTTGTTGCTCATGCCGTGTTTGTAGCCGGTGTATACTGCGACGTTCGCAGCCGCGATAGAAGGGAGCTTGACGCAGGCTTTCTATTTCTCGCTTTATTGCGATAGCAAATTATAACGAGACTCCAGGCAAATTTTCTCTGTTGTCGTCACCTTGATGTTCCGTGTAAAGTACAAAAACTATATGAATGAGCGACCCACAAACTGTGGGTGCGTGAAAAAGCACGTAAAAATGATCCGAAAGGGATGGTGGCTTGATGGGCATTGTCTTCCCACGCACTGAATATTCGCGTTAGTTGGAGGTCACGTGATCAAACGCGCGCTTATAGGAAGGAGAGCGCACGTCTTCTCCTCTAGCCTTGCCGTAGCTGCGAATGACTGTGCGTAGCTGACGCTTACGGGGCATGCGTTCCTTGTCTAAAATTGTGGGTAATGATTGGTGGGTGCAATGATAAAGGGCGAGCAGGGATGGCTGTAATAACTTCATGCGCGCTGTCTTCCTTAACCCGGGCTGTCATCCCACGCCCCTGCAGAGTTGCAGATCGCTTCGTCAAAGTCGGCAGACAGGAGTAATTGCAGATTGTTGACAGAGGCTGCCCTGTAGTGGACATAAAAATAAGGAGATGATGATGATGAATCTAATTTTTGGTGTCGTGGTGAATCGCACGGCTTTACGAGCCATTCGCCTCTGCTGCTAACGTTCTTCATAATGCCAGCGTTGTGATAGCTAGTGCTCGTGATCATCCAGTGAGACACATACAGGTTTACATGGTCCGTGCATTATACTTCTTATTTTAATTACTAAACGAATGTTTGCTACAATTTATATGGCCGATATAGCTAACGTGTAGACTCGCGTAAGGGCCACACTTTTTGTCGCGATTTTGACGAGCCTTACAAGGGACCGGACCATTTGATCTCATTTTGGCGACCTTGAGTTGACATTGCCTTCTAGTAGCAATGCGTGAAAGTACGCTGCACGCAAAAATTCGCTGTTGAGCGTGGTCGGAATCATGCAGCGCACCGAACGCGATTGCTTCTCGGTTTGGTTCTTCTCTCTTCTTTCTTTTTCTTTAATATTGGCTGTCAAGTTAGGGGTGCGGCCCTTACACGGGTGCAGTCCTTGCGCGGATTTATACAAGAACGTTCCTTCGTGTAATTGTTTTATACTTCGCTATACTCGTTCGCCTTTCTGGCGAAACTATCGCCTCATTTTTTTTAAACGCGAGTCCGACTATAAGCGCTGCTGCGTACGTCTGTTATTGATTCGGATTCCGACGAGTGACTGTGGCTTGGCCTAATTTAGGTTACTGAGTGAATTATATATATTTATGATCGCTGCATGCAAGTGACGGTGTTTCCATCCCCAATAAATGTTGTAAATTATCAATGTAGGATACAACTTAAAAAAGAAATAAACATAAGTTGCCACCCAAGGCACACGAACCGCGCGGGATTGTGTTACTCCGCCAACCGATCCCAGAAGTAAACACAATCGTCGTCATGCGGCCTTTTCAAAATAGCGTTGTACTTGATACCTCCGGAGCCTCTGCTGTACTTGAGTCTTTTCTCATCGGCGGAACCGATGAGGTGTGCAACAGGCATGGATAAAGTGTACGGAGTCTGAGCATTTCGCTCTTCAAAAGTCTGCGGTACAGTTCATTTCAGTGCTGAGCCCGTTTTACTCGTGAAACTTCACTGCCAACTGAAGTGAAACTTGACAAGTTGCAGCGAAGCAAGCATTTTATTTCAGTTCAATGAAGAATTAGGCTTTCACCGTTTCACTATAATAGATGAGTGAAAACGTATAAAATTACGCGCTTATAATTTTATTTTTGCGGTTACCCCTTATTTAGGTAACAGAGAAAGTTTGAAGTACGAACTATTTGCAACCTTGTGGAGTAGCAATGGCTGGCGGATATGAGGGCATGAGCGGGGCTTCACTGCAGACTAAAGTTGTATCCGACTACATATATGCTAAGTGAACGACAAAGTGGAACAATGCAGACAGTACAGCATAGCGAATAAAACAATGCTTAACTTCAGAACCCGTTTCCGAGTACTGGGGCACGACTAATATGGCACTTGAACACGCCATGCAGTAAACCGGTGCTTGGTCAATCGACAAGGTCTTAGTAATGAACCATAATGACGGACCACAGTGGACTGGACATCAACATGACTATGCAGTACAAACAGCACCAATGAGTCGCATATACACACACTAATTAAGGAGTATATCACACGTGTCCACATACATACCACGTGTCCCATGCAACTTGTGCTAAAATTTAAATATATGCAAGTGCCACGTAGCTGGCCAGAACCAAGGTAAAGTGTTTGCCGTTGCTCAATTGGAGCAAGTCAGACTATTTTTTGTATTTGGCCCGATTAATAATTAGGTACTAATAATTAAACTTATCAAGTATTGTATTCAGAGCAAAAGTGCCAATGATAAAGTTGTAGACCATCCTGAAAAATTACTGATCCAGCTTTCTGTTGCCCAACCCGCACTGCACAGGCTTTTTTACAAGCCCGAAAGAAAGCCTGCGCAACACAAATAAGTGCCGTTTGACTAGTCATGTGGCACCTATGTTTCATTGTCTATATATTGTGGGCTCACTGTACGTCTCCGCGCACGGCGTCGCCAAGTGGCCCCCGAGAAGTGGAGCCTCACGACGCAGCACGACGGCGCACGGCGGTTCGAGCACCGAGCCAAAAGGCCTGGCCGGCTCTGGCCGTACGCATGGGCGCTCTCCCAGGAACACAAGGCGTCCAGGACAGTTAAGGCGTTTATTGATCACAAATGGCCAACACGTACCAGACTGCACCCAAACACACACGGAGTACACTCGGCGCCCGCGGTTACCGATGGCGAGGAAGGCGGGTTACACGCCGCGTCGAACAATGGTTTGCGCACGCGGGCCGAGATGCGTTCGCAAACGCTACCTAGCGCTTCCCGTCACCGACAATGGTCTGCGACGGTTCGGACACGCAAAATGTGACGCACTGAGCACCTGCGACTACCGCAAGGGCGGAACGCAGAGCCACTCAGCAAGCCGCACTTACGCAAGCTGACAAAGCACGTGAACGTCCCCAGACCGGGGCGTTGGGGACACAAATAGCTGGTCGCTCACGTACCTTGCAGCTTGCCTCTCGTGACCAGCGCTCGTCCCTGCCGCAGCACGACTCCCCCGCGCACGGCGATCGTCCCCAGTCGGGGCTTCTTCCCTAAGTCACGCCCCACGACCCAATCGGAGGGCCGCGTAGCATGACGTCGCGGGACGCGGTCGCGGCGCCCGGGGAAAACGGCGCGCGGTCGAGGGGCAGGCATTTGGGAGGGGTTTTCCTCGCAATGGCGAATATAAGTCCGAAGCCTTAGGCACAGCAACGACTGCGCCCCGGTAGACCGAAGGAACTCCCACAATATTTTGAGGACCTTGCAAACTAAAATTCATCTCTTTATATAACAGTAGAATACTACAATGAAATAAAGCAAGGCCAACCAAATTCTACATTGGCTTTGTTATATCTAATAATTCGTTGTATCAAGGTTAGACACACTATGTAATGAATTTCACCGTATTTCTGCCAATCGGACCATTTATTTAACAGGAAACGTTTATAAAAGTTTAAAGGTTTAGCTTCTCCTTACATACAAATGTAATGCAATCTTTATTGGAAAAAAACACCCTACTCAGAACAGATGCTTTCAATATCCTCGACTTGTGGGGAGTATGTGCAAAGACAGAGAGAGAGAGGGAGAGAAAACATCTCTTTGTACCATCGAGGTTGTAGCTCTTGACGTCGAGTGGGTGGTGTCCTAATTCCAGGACTCCACTGGCCATGGCTGCTCGACGTACTTGCTGGACGAGAGCTTCTTGTCCCATCAGGGTATCGCCAGTGAGCTTTACCTCCCACCGTACAAAGAACTTTGAGGCGGCATCAACTTTTCTTTCATTTTCACATCCTTTCTGGCTTAAGATTCCCCAGATGAGGGTGGCATTGGCAGGAGCTCTGGAAGTGTATTTCAAGGGGGGAGGAGGCAGAGATCATTTGCTTTTGTTCAGTTACTTTTGTTATTGTAAAATTCAGGCTTAATTTACTACACAGAATGGGGTCAGCCAAGAGGTGTGTGAAGGGGGGCCTCTGTTCTGGAGCCCCAATCATTGACTCACTTGGTAGTTCTCCAGAAGTCATCACCAGCCTATTTTTGTCTCGCCTGCTGAACGAAAGCCTCTCCCAGTGACCTCCAATCATCTCTATGTTACACTAGCCGATTCCAACTTGTGCCTGCAAATTTCCCAATTTCATCACCCCACCTAATCTTTGCCGTTCTTGACTGCGCTTCACTTCCCTTGGCACCCATTGCGTAATTTTAACGGTCCACTGCACTGCACATTACATGGCCAGCTTGGCTCCATTTCTTTCACTTAACGTCGCCTAGAACTCCAGAAGTTCAACCCTCCAACCTTGCCAAAAAATATCCAAGGACGCTTCAGCACTTATTATAAGTTGTGAATG
The DNA here is from genome assembly GCF_050947875.1 of Dermacentor variabilis. Lineage (NCBI taxonomy): Eukaryota > Metazoa > Arthropoda > Arachnida > Ixodida > Ixodidae > Dermacentor > Dermacentor variabilis. The sequence goes on along the minus strand of NC_134570.1, from coordinate 139,620,378 downwards.
CAAAAGCGTGAATGTGTTCGAGTGATTGCTGCTGAGTGGTCATTCGAGTGTTGTGCTGTGAGTAATGTACCATAGCGACATATGCTGCCCGAGCCAGCAAGCAGCAGCAGCATGCAGTGCCAACGCTGCATGCCCCCGACATTCTGCGTAGTGAGAGACCGAGGAAGCAGCAGCAGCCACCAAGGCTGGCAGGCGTGCGCAGCAACCAAGCCCAGTGGGGGTGAGAGAGATATGGACCGTGTGCTAGCTTCCAAGAATGAGTGCGACGTGGTGTCATGGTGATGCCCTCTCACCTCATGCAACACCTGGCATACTACCGTGGCAGCAGGTGTTCCCTTTTGCGCGCTCTGCTCCATTGAGGCACGCTTATGACATGGCGCTGCAGCCAATAGGAATTTAGGTGCCGTTTCGCTGCTCCAGACGACAGACGCCGCTTTTCTCGCTCAATGGGCTATTTGACCCATCGAATATTTTTTTTGTCCCTTCAACATTATTATTTTTTTGCCTACAATGAAAGAGGACATTGCAGTGCTTCTTTGGGCATTTATTTGTCACAAAACAAGGTTATGTTAGGAAAATATTGTAAACACCACGAAAAATCAGTAAGATCAATAGTCAACGTTCAACAGTGTGCTCACAAAACAAGCACACAGACATTTCCACTGGCATACTAAATGAACACATTGAAGCGTCATGTTGTGGCAAACAGGTAGAGAAGACCTTTGGCAAACTGGAAGATCTCGTTGCTGCCCATTTTGGATTCTCCGTAGAATCGGTCCACAAAGCTAATAGGTACCTGCAGGTGTCAAGCAACATAGTTAAATCAGTGGCAATGCTAAGTTTCCATGCAGTGCACTTTTTCCAGCGCAAATAAACAAGCACAATCACACAACAACCTACATAATGGCAATGAAGCCCTGGACACATCTAAAATAGCCAGCTTTAGTGGGAAAAATTAACTGTCTTCAAGGACTTCAAAAAGCATTTTCAGACTAAAGCAACGTGTATGACAGCCTTTCTTTCTTAAAAACAACACATTAATGCAACACTGTGTTTGATATGTTACTGTAATTTGTAAACTGTAGTGCACAATGTTTGACAGCCTGAAAAACAACACAGTGTGTTCAATGAGTAGACAAACTTATTGTAGACAAAGGATGCGATGATGCACTAAAAGAAGGCTCAGTGAGAGAACTGCCACGAGCCATTACAAGGCAGGGTAGCTTTGTGCTCCAACAGGGGAGGCTCTGAATGGGGCAAGAAGGGGCAGACAAACCCCAATATTTCCTCCTGCACTCCATTTGCTCCCCTCTTCCCACCAAGTGATGTCAAGTGATGGGGTGCCCTCGTGAAGCCCAACAGAAATGAAGAACCATGTTCTGCCCCTCGACATAAATGTACTGTCACCACCCCTGTACAGTTGATGCTCATTACAAGAGAAAGTTCCCTTATATTCAAAGTCTGCTCTAACCAAAATTAGGGCCATAGTACACAGTATGTTGAGAAATTGTGCAACTTCGCATATACCACTGCCTAGTGTTTGGTTATTCATATTCGAACCCGGAGACAATCGCGAATATGACGAAAACTTGAAGCAAGCAAGCAAACGAACAAATAAATAAATAAATAAATAAATAAATAAATAAACAAACAGATTTATGCTGCAATCTTACAGCCATAATAGTGGCACAGCGCCTTGCTTTCCGCCATTTTGCAGATGCTGGCTGCCGACAAATGGCAGTATTCCTGCACTAGAGCTTATACAATAACTCTATCCCGCACAATGGCAAGAATTTTGTGCATTAAAAAAAGACCAGTTCGAGCAACATTACTGCTGTTGCGGCCAACTCTCCACTGTGCCAGCCGCTTGTAGATCGAGCACGTAGTTGCTGCCAATGACACAAACGTGGCTACAGTTTGCTTTCCATGCAAGACAATTATCGGCAGAATAAACTGGTATCTTAATTTTACCTTTGTGATAAGCAACAGGCGCTGTGAAACCAGTCGCATAAACGAAAAATGTGATGCAAGGCAAGTTCAACTGAGAGCCCGTGTCCAGCCGCTCTGCACTGCATGCATGCGACTGCTTGATTGCATCATGCGCTTCACAGCCTACCCTCTTTATTTGTGTGACTTGATGCGATGGCAAATAAAGCGCTCTCAAAACTATGCATTTTGTGATCGTCAACGGTTATTTTGTAAATGCCATATGCTTTGTCTTCAAAGTGAACCGGTTTAGGCCTACAAGCTGACAGCTATATGCGGCAGTGACTTGCTTGCGTGGTCATCCCAAATCTCTTTTAGTTGGCGGAGCATCGCGTGACACATCGCTGCTGGAGGCTCGCTGCTGATGCATTCTCTCCTTGAAAAATTCTGTTTATACACATTCTGCAAGTGGCAGGACATTGTTGCACGCAGTGCATTGCTGTGCGAATGCACTGTAGTAACAGAGTAACAGAGCAGAGTAACATTATACATTTACAATCTTGACAAAATTTGGCCAAAATTTTTTGCTTCATAGCCGGCGGTCCATTCTAGCCGGGTCCGCTAAAAGGAAAATTTGTTGCATTGACAATGCTGTTATACTTCGATACAACAAAGTTGGTAAATTGGGAATTTGTTATATTGAAATTCAACCACTTACGCAAATAAGTAGATTCGCCAATCGATTTTTCTTACATGGAAGGGACAGCAATGTTTTACAAATTGCCCTCGTTCAATTTGAGCGCCAAATGATTGTTTCGTCTGCCTCTCGGTTCAACATGTCTCCGAAACTCAAGACTGTGCAGCCTCCACTGCTAAATGTGCGGGAAGACGGCACACACGATGTCACACCATCTTGGCAAGCTCACTATTTACACACACAGCAGATCACTTCCAAAACAGGGCGCGTTGGCTGCACATGCGCTCTGCCGCAATGATAGTCATGCGCAGCCAGACCCCGCTAGAAAAGGAGATGCCTGCCAACTTGCCCCACTGCCCCCGTCCCCCTGCACGTGTGCGTAATCACATTACTACGCTCACTTCCCTCCCCACCTTTCCACTTCCTTGCACGAGAAGACAGCTCTCATCACCTTCCTTCTTGACTCACCCTCACATACTTTCACTCAAACCCAAAGCATAAAGCGCATGGGGCATGATAGAAACTTGGACTTTATACGAAATATGATGCTGGTCCACTTTGGCAGTCTCTCTTTGTCGCGTGGTGCACGATTTGAGAGGTGTGGTTTGCAAGAAGCCACTTGTAATTCAACTATTTTAACATCTCAGTCAGCAGAAATGAATGCAGCATGAGGCTGCATTCGACTTCACGCATGGAGATGCATCCCTTCACTTACCGTCGTCTCGCGCTCGTCACAGAATAGATACCGGCTCAGCACACCCCATCTGCCAAAAGCCCTACCGAGTGTCATCCTCTGAGTGCAAAGTTATTGCAGAGCAAGTCAAGGAGTTGATGAACAAAAGTGTCGTTCAAGAGTCATCTAGTCCATGAGCAGCCCCAGTAAACCTAGTCTGGAAAAAAGATGGCTCCTGCAGATTCTGTGTAGATTACAGACATCTAAACGCAGTGACGAAGAAGGATGTCTATCCACTACCGCGAATCGATGAGGTCATTGATTGCTTACACGCTGCTTCTTACTTCTCAATACTTGATTTGTGATTGGGGTATTGGCAAATACCTATGGACCCTGCTGACAAGGAAAAGACCACTTTCGTGACTCCAGATGGCCTATTTGAATTTAACGTTATGCCTTTTGGCCTTTGCAATGCTCCTGCCACCTTCGATTGATCCATGGACACAGTACTAAAGTGGGAGATATGCATGCGTTACCTCGATGATGTTGTAATTTTTGGCCGCACGTTTGAAGAACATAACGAATGTCTCAGCCTTGTTCTCGACTGCATCGAGAAAGCTGGACTGGATCTAAACTAAAGAAAATTTCGCTTTGGCGAACGTCAAACACTGGTCCTGGGACACATAGTTGACAAGGATGGTGTCAGACCCAATCCTCGTAAGATTGAAGCGGTGAACTCCTTCAAGCCTCTGCAGTCAGCACGAGAACTTCGCTCATTGATTGGCCTATGTTTGTATTTTCGTTGCTTTGTTCCCCAGTTTGCCGACATCGTTTACCCGTTGACAAGTATTTTGCGACAAAATGCATCCTTCAATTGGACACCAGAGTGTGACGCATCATTCTCTCAACTGAAGTTTATACTAACGTCAGGACCGCTCTTGCGTCACTTCGATCCATCTTGCCCGACTGAAGTTCACACTGATGCTAGTGGAATCAGGATAGGAGCGGTGCTTGTACAATGTCACAGTGGCGCAGAACATGTCGCATATGCCAGCCGTTGCCTTAGCAAATCTGAACGCAATTACATGGTTACGGAACAGGAATGCCTGGCAGCTGTTTTCGCCATACAGAACTTTTGGTGTTATCTTTACGGTAGACCATTGAAGATTATCACCGACCATCATTCTTTATGCTGGCTGGTCGGTTTGCGTGATCCCTTTGGTCGCCTCACATGTTGGGCGCTGCGCCTCCAGGAATACAACTTTGTGGTATCGTACAAGAGTGGCTGTCGTCACACTGACGCTTACTGCCTCTCTCGAATTCCTCTTGTGACTACTGACTGCGATGCTGAGAATTTTGACGACTGTCTCGCTGCTGTTACTTCTACGTTCCCTGACGCGGCAGACTTTCAGCGAGAACAATGGAATGACCTTACCCTCGATCCAGTTTTTGTCGTCGCCTGTACTTCTGAAGGCAGCGGTCGCTTTACTGTCCGTGATAAGTTGCTCTACAAAACTAATTACTCCGGGCATGGAGCGCATTTTCTGCTTGTTGTCCCCGAGAGCCTCCGCTCCGACGTTCTGTGCACCATGCATGACGATGTGACATCTGGCCATTTCGGCTTCGTACGAATGCTACTCCGCACGCAGGAGCGCTTTTACTGGCCCAAGATGTACGAAACAACCAAGCGCTATGTTGTTAGTTGTGAAACGTGCCAATGTCACAAGCGACCGACCACCACAGCCCCGGGTCTCCTTCTGCCATTGACACTGCCCAGTACGCCGTTCGAGCAAGTAGGCATTGACCTTTTGGGTCCATTCCCGTTATTTAACAACAAGAACCGTTCGACAATTGTCTGCGTAGACCATCTTACACGGTATGCAGAAACTGCCGCCATACCATCTTCCACCACTGCTTGCGTGGCAGTCTTCCTGCTGCGTTCCGTGGTCCTTCGCCATGGCCCACCACATGTCATCATCAGCAACCGTGGTTGCCAGTTCACTGCTGATGCCATTGAAGAGTTACTTCGTTTGGGCACTTCACAGTTCCGTCATTCCACGCCGTGTCATCCACAGACCAATGGCCTCGTTGAAAGGACAAACAGAACGTTGACCAACATGCTTGCCCATGTACGTCTCCTCCAATCATAAGAACTGGGACGACGTGCTACCCTTCATCACTTACACATACAGCATGGCGAAGCACGAGACCACGAACTATATCCCATTTTATCTCCTGTACGCAAGGTTACCGCAAAGCCCTCTGGTCACTTTCTTACCCTTCGTTCTGCACTGTGACAATTCTGTATAGAAGACTTTGTGTCTCGCCGAAGAAGCCCGTTGAATAGCTTGCCTTCGTACTCTGGCCTCGCAAAGTCGTTCGAAAGAGCAATACGACGGCCGTCACGTACAAGTACCATTTGAGAAAGGTGATTTGATCCTTCTTTGGACACCACAATGCAAGCGTGGATTGTGCCAAAAGTTCTTGTCACAATATTCAGGCCCATTTGTAATTGTGGACTGCCTGAGTGAACTCACTTATGTCATAGCTTGCCTCCTGTGCAATGGTCAGCGATCAAGCAGAACATAGCTGACTCATATTGCTCGCTTGAAGCCTTTCTACCCTGCTTGTACATCCTGACTTGCCCCACAGGCTTTGTCTGCTTGCGGGGAAATGTAACGGATACGAGAGGTCGGTGCAAAAAGAAAGAAGAGAAGACGAAGAGAATGAGGAGTTTGAGAGGCCGGACTGCACTACAATCACGCTACGATCATAATGCATCTGCTGCAAATAAAATCACTTCTTCGTAACTCTTCGTAACAATATAATATATTAAGCTTCCTTGTCTATGCTAATTACATCATTAATGTGAGCGTTAAACAAAAGTGATCCTAAGAGACTTGCTTGTGGCACACCATTCGTAATTTGCAATATGTTAGAGGAAGAATTGTTGATTTCTAAATATCGAGAGCGACAATTGAGGTTACTTTATTAAATTGAGGGCATGCCGACGTACGCTGTACTGCGTAAGTTTGGCACAAAGAATATTATGGTTAAGGGCATCAAAGGCTTTTCAAAGGCTTTGATATTGTGACGCGAAGGACGACGAGCAACTATTTACGAGTTATATTTACAAAAGCGGTTGCCCGTTAGATTCACCGCACGAGCCCAGTTCGTTCTTCCTTCTCTTTTCTCGAGTGATGGTGCCCGCATGCCTCGTTCAAACAATCAACTGCCACACGCGTGTAGCATAATTCCCCGGCGGCAGAAGCGACGTCCTGGAGCATCTAAACGTCATCACTGGGAGGGTGATACTGCTTCAGTCGTGTGACGTGCACGGTATCACTGGAGTGGAAAGCAGATGGGGCGGGGCGTCATGGGCAATCTCGTAGGTGACGGGAGTCACGGCACGAAGCACTCGGTATGGGCCTGTGTAATGAGACAGCAGTTTTTGTGACAGGCCGACCTGATGCGACGGAGATCATAGAAGCACCAAAGAACCAGGCAGGAACTTCACGTCTCGGTGTCGCCGGTCGTTACTGAGATCGTTACCCAACACCTCCACCACAATGTTATGCGAAGGACGAGTCAGTAAGACGAGCAACTATTTGCAGGTTATATTTACAAAAGCGGTTGCAGCGCTGACTGGTTAGATTCACTGCACGAGCCCGGTTCATTCGTCCTTCTCTTTTCTCGAGTGATGGTGCCCGCATGCCTCGTTCAAACAATCAACTGCCACACGCGTGTAGCATAATTCCCCGGCGGCAGAAGCGACGTCCTGGAGCATCTAAACGTCATCACTGGGAGGGTGATACTGCTTCAGTCGTGTGACGTGCACGGTATCACTGGAGTGGAAAGCAGATGGGGCGGGGCGTCATGGGCAATCTCGTAGGTGACGGGAGTCACGGCACGAAGCACTCGGTATGGGCCTGTGTAATGAGACAGCAGTTTTTGTGACAGGCCGACCTGATGCGACGGAGATCATAGAAGCACCAAAGAACCAGGCAGGAACTTCACGTCTCGGTGTCGCCGGTCGTTACTGAGATCGTTACCCAACACCTCCACCACAATGTTATGCGAAGGACGAGTCAGTAAGACGAGCAACTATTTGCAGGTTATATTTACAAAAGCGGTTGCAGCGCTGACTGGTTAGATTCACTGCACGAGCCCGGTTCATTCGTCCTTCTCTTTTCTCGAGTGATGGTGCCCGCGTGCCTCGTTCAAAGAATCAAATGCCACATGCGTGTAGCAATATCAACAAAGACACCAAGAGTTAAGAGCTGTGACTCAAAGTTACTTAATAGTACGCACTCTATTTGATCATTTAAGGCGTATTCAGTTGACCTTTTTTTAGCTAAGCCATACTGACAATCATTAATTACACAGTGTTCTGAAAAAACTTCTGGAGACAGACGCAAATCAACTGCTTAGCCGTTTGAAGAACAGTAAAACAGAAATTGACCTAAAATTGCATAAGACATTTTTTTTTTTTTGCCTTTCTTGTAGATACAGCGAATCTGGCTAGCTGCATACCAGGAGGAAACTGAGCTGAAGTTATTGCAGTATTATAGATATGTGTAAGGCATGGTACAATAAAGGATAGCACATGCTTTATGGGTCAGCTTCATATATTACTGTATTTACTTGCATAATGATCGCACTCGCGTAATTATCACACCCCTGAATTTTGTTGACAAAATTCAATTTTTTCCTTTCCCGCATAATATTTGCACCCCGAACTTGCTGGAGTGATATGTTGTGTGCCAAGTCTAGCTGATGAGGATCGTGCTCACCATCTGTCAAATGCTATGCAAATGACTGTTCAGGAGTTGCCAAGTGGTCTGCACGCACCAAACAGATTCTTAAGCGGATGCCCCATTTCCATTTCTTTCATAACTTTCTGCACTTCCTAGAAAAAAAAAAAAACTAGAACCAAACTTGCCTTCGCTTTATTATTTGTAGGCTCTAAAATGGTTGTGGTCAACAACAACAATAAAGGCGCCTTTCGATTCCTCTCATCTGCACTTGTGAGCACACAATAAATCGTGAGCAGCAACGACAGCAGCCACGTTTACATTGATATGTTGGACGTGTACTCTATTCATACACCGATGCTTGTAACACAGCTAACATATTCACCCACCCTTAGTGGAAACATGCCGTATTAGAATTGTAGTGAACACAAATGCTTCAGTTTTCGCAGCATGCCCATCATGTGTTTTTGTCACTGGCAGCTGAGCATGCCCATCTCTGTTTCTGTGCCCTCAAAGTGGACATGGCTATGTTACTGCCGCAAACTTGCCGATATTAACGATATTATTAATTACTGATATGGAAGAAACTGTTTCGATGTACGTAATGCACTCATGAGAAGAAAAAAAAATCGCGTTCGGTGCGTCCGGCTTGCTCAACCGGCTGACATTTTTGTTTTGATGTCCCCCCCAACTGTTACAGTGGCAGCCGCCTGCTTGTTAACCTGTTGTTATCCCGCAGCAAACACGGGATGAAAAAAAAGTTTTTTTTTTCATGAAAAATTTACCCCACATAATGATCGCACCCCTGAATTTGCGTCATTTAAAAAAAGAAAGTATGACCATTATGCCAGTAAATACGGTGCATGAATCAAGGCTTGAGGTATCCCGTAAATTTTTACGAACTGGATAGACCTGCCACTCATCTGTAGGAAAAGGAAGGATTCAGGTAAAAGATCCACGAGGAATTGAAAAATTCCTGGGTTATGCCGGCTTTCACCTACATGGGAGAAGAACTCATTAAAAGCAGTTGCCAGGCTTGAGCCTGTGAGTTCATTACCACGTATATTTAGAGTTGTTATGGCTTGAGAATAAGTATTACTATTTGACAGTAGATTCAGATATCTCCATTTATCTTTTGGTTTGTGTGAAAAGGCTCTATCAAATAGGTTTTCGTAGTAGGAAGCCTTAGCAAACTTTATTTCTTTAATAAGCTGTTTGCATAATGATTTAAAATGTGCAAATAACTCTGGTCGTTTGCTATTAATGAATTTTGCAAATAGTTTATCTTTGTTTCTATACTAGCCTGACAAGGCAAGCTGTCATCCAAGGTTTATGTGGTTTCTTACATGAATTAATACCAATTATTGGAAAACAGTAATAGTAAATAACAAGAAGAAGCCAAAGAAATATGCCCCTTCAGATGAAGAATGACTGTATACAGGAGTCTGTTATCTTCAAAAGTATGTTGTAGGTGGATTCATTGTAATGGCTGTGGACTGTACATTGAAAGCTACTAACCAGATTAGAATGGGTTGACTTTTGGTTTGTGTCAACCGTTGTGTTCAAATTCCCAAACAAACTCCACTAAATGTTGGCCAAAAATGAAATTCACTGAGTTTTTTAGCATGTTATGAAAGTTAAGAATTCCCAAGGCCTTGAAAATGGCACCTTGAGACTCAAAGCTTTCAAGAGTAATAAATTTTCAATAGAGTAACTGGTTATAAAGACGTGTTCTTGCTAAAACTTCTGGCTTAAATTTCATGATGTAAAAACCATCATGCGACACGATTCATCTGTATGAGATACAAAATTTAGATTTGGAATTCTTGAACTTTCTAAGTTCAGGGCTGCCATGCATGAACTTTCATGGAACCTCTGCATCACTGCTGCAACCAGCTACAACAAAAGTGCTTCAATGATACAATAAACATGCACACTCAATCAATCAAATATACTTAGAATAACTAAAGGTTACGACAAACAAATCGAAGTAAATACACAAATACCTGTGCGCATAGGGAGACATGCAATTCACTACTAAAATATTAGCAGCTGGGCAGTCTTTGATGTGCGTCATATGTGGATCAACACATCTGCAATCACAGAAGACTGCTACACTCTGTGTGCAACTGTCCATGCAAAGTCACACCAGGGTGACAGAAAAGCACCAAGTGACGGGGACTGCTGATGAGCATCCACCAGGCAAAGCCCATGAATGACCGTGCCAACCGCTCAGAAATGCAGCCAAACAAAATCAGCAACCGGCTGAGCGTGCCACACCTACCTCGCCTATTGTGCAGCCGAACTGCCTGGCACGTGCAATCATCTCCATCTGGAACACGTAGCCTTTGGAAGTGCAGCTCTCCACAAGCTTTTGTAACACATCCTTCTTGTACAACCTGCAAGATGCAGCAGGGCACACAAAACAAGGATGGTAATACGACACATCACACGACTACACTGGACAAGTGCATGGCACTTAGTGTGTATGGCTCACCTCATTTGGTACCACATATGTGTGATTTCAATAACACCTATCTTGTCCCGATTTCGAGAAACCGGCACAAACTAAGAAAAGGACCCACTTGATGTCTGTGAGAAATATGAGCCCTCTGAATTTGTCGTTTGATGTAAAAGAAACAGTGGAAATGCGAGCTGACTTGCAGTTCGTGCTATGAAAAGAGAAATGTATGAAAGGGGAATTCTTCCTCAACTGGGAAGCTTCCTTTGTGAGAAACCCATATGGGTTCCCTTCAATGTTGTGTCAGAATGGAAGAAAAAAAAAAAAACGAAAAACAAAACAAAACAATATTTTTGACCGGAACAAAACCGTAACCAAAACGTTATTTGTTATTTTGTTTCGGAGTGAAACCGAAATATTCTTTATTGGTTTTTGGTTCAATGGGAAAGTCGGCAATCCAAAACTACCGACGTCAGGCAACGTCAGAATTAGTGTGTATCTCAGGGGTCAGCATAAGCACGTATCTCAGGCAGGGATGGCACGAGTGATAGCCGGTTGTGTGCTCTGCTAATCTAAGCCTATCACCCGGTGCACTAGCAGATCGGCATTGTAGCAAAAGCCAGGGCTTGTGCACTGAAGAACTGATCCTTTAGTTTTTTACGGATACAACATTCTGTTACCAAAGTTTTATCGTTCATTTATGTTTATTTTATCAGAACTGCGGTTTTACATTTCGGCGAGTACACTCAATGACGTGCTGCTTTTGAGATCATGATCACTGAGCATGATCTCAGAATTCATAATTCACTTATTTAGAAAAATAAGTAGCACATATTTATTGCTACTTTGCTCCGAAACTTGTTTCATGCAAACCAAAATCGTTATGAACCATTACGGATCATCTTTTTTTTTTTCGTACCGGAACAGAACCAGAACGGAAATTTTTTTCAGTGGAACGAAATTAAAACCAGAACATTCATTCTGACACCCTGGTTTCACTTGTTGCTTTGTGCTAGGTTCCATGTAGGTTTTCCCTTTCATGAACTTTCCTCCAAAGGTTTCAGCCAAACTAATTTGCCAGTTAGTGCTATGTTTGCAATTTTTTTTATGTATGAAGCTACCAACAAGATTAAATTTATACTGGCCAGGAGAACCACATGTTCAAGATATCACTTGGAAATAGTATCTCATTTACAGAATGAAAACCACACTAATTTGAGAAAGTGCCAATAATGTGCAGTTTGCATACAGCGGCTAGAGGCATAACGAATGTTAGGATTTCATCTGGGCATATTAATTTTTTTATAGAAACTAAGCTCAAACTGACTTTTGCTACTAAAAATATACATTTTTATCCCCCAATTTGAAAATGTTGACCGAATATGGTTGCCTGATTTAACTGAGATCACCCCATTAATTTTACAAAATGAAACAAATACCTGTGACTAGCATGAACAACACCCATTAACATATATTGACTGCCATTCAGTTAAAACCCACCATTCTTAAGTTTTAGGGTTATGTAGCCAGGACAGCCAGTGGACAGTGTGCTGAATTGGGCCATGGCTGAGGAGTTTAATGAATGAGCACCAAACTCTTTGGTAAGATGAGCATTAAGTTTGCTGGTTCAAATACAAAGCATGGCATGGTACATTTTTTACTTGATCTTCCCCCTATTTACACAGTGATAGACCACAGTGGTACACATGTTTGCTGGAATCATTTCAAAAATTTTTGAATGTTAAAGTTCTGCAGCAATTCGTGGAGAAGGAACGAGCAAGCCTTTCATGTTTTTGAACTCCACAGTATGCTCACGCAATAAGCTGATGGCTTCAGCTTACATCAATGCTACACCTAAAGCTACTTCCATGGGTCTCATTACACCAACTTATGCACCGCCAACCTACCCTCCTCCTGATGCCTCTCCCTTACTTTCATACCCCCGCTGTAGCATGAAACAGGGATGCCACCACATTCTTCTCACTACATATTTAACCATGCAAAGCTGTGTAATATAGTGCTCGCAGGCCAGGCCATAAGCAAGACATTAGAACATGGTTGGCACAGATTTAAGGAGTGGCAGCACTCTGTGAAGTGGACAAAGGCAGGACTATCAAGAGGCTTTGGCTATAGGCCAGAATCGATTTTTGAAACACTGTGCTGAGGCAGAACTGAAGGCATCAGCAGGGCCTTACTTACGGCACCAGTAAGGTGGTGGATGAATTGGATGCATCTTCTACCTTTCACTATGGCTTAGAGCAAGCTGAGACAGCGAAAAGGCAGCATCAGATGCATTAATACACATATTGCGAAACCTACACCACATAAGCAACCACACATCACTAATGCCCAGACGCACATGCTCTTGCAATCGACACTCCACCTCAGCTCTACAATGTTGATGGTAGTGCTGCCTTTTGGGTAGATTGGTAAATTAGCTTCAACATCACTTATCACCAATTCCTGCACTGAAGCTTCATAACCAAGCCCTTTTGGGAACACATTTTCCAAGGATTCACATGTCACAGAAATTGCCGAGGAGTGTCATTGAAGTGCTGTGCTTACTTTATTTGAAGAATGGAACTGCCATATTCTTAGTGGAGTAGAGAAATAGCGTGAAGTTGTAGCCAATTTGTGAACATGCGAATTAGCTATCCACATGCAGCAAAGTGATGGTGAAACACTCTATTCTAGGGTTGTGTGAATACTCAAATATTACTAAATTGAATAGCGAACATTCGAATAATTCTATTTCCAAATTGAATATCTACTTCTATTAGATTTTTTGAATATTTTGCATACTATTTGACCTAGAGACCCGTGCAGTGCCACATGTTGCATGCGCCGCATAGTCCCTCGTGCCTGATGCCACCCAAGCTAGCATTTCACTTCGTTTTTGGTGCAAATGGAGAACCGAATGTGCCATATATAGGCTACCCCGACTGACACGGTAACAAATTTTGTCACGTGAGTGCTCCCCAACGTCGACTCGATGTGGGAATGGCATACGCTGTGCCTGAATGCTGCAAATTTCTGAATGTGCACACAGCATGCGCCGCATCATGTTTAAAGAAACTCCGATGACGTTGCCAACACATGCACAGAGCGTGTGTTGGTTGGTTGACAGTTAGGTTGAGAGGGACACTACACTAAGATACACAGTTGGAGTGGTATCATGGTTGGCACTGAGATTAGAAGAAAGGTTGTGCCTTGGAATGTTGGCTGATGTGTCCTTAAGGTTTGCTGTGGATCATGGGATGGCACAGAGCAGGGTCACACAAGAAAACTAGTGCAGAGTGATACTAGTTTACACTAGTTTCTGCGACATTTTCCCACAAGAGCTGTAGATCCCCTGAAGTGTAATTTGCTCTTCTGCATCGTCCCTTGTTTTTCAGCATTGTCTGCAGCTAACACCCAGAGCAACATTCCCATGTGAACACACTCGTCTTGTGTGAAAAAAGTCAGTCATTCTCTAATACTACTTCTGCACATGGGTAAACACAGCATCACTTTCAATTAGCATACTTAGCTTCACTGAATGCTACTTCAGCAACATGTTGTCACCCAGCAAAATAAAGCATCATCCTGAAATGGTAGTTGAGGTGGCTGACAATGAAATGGGATATGACATGGGATATGTTACTCTTATCAGACTATGACATCATAGAACTATTTAAGGAAAAGAAAACCACACAGGGTTCTTGTCCACCCAAAAAAAGTGACAAATTCTATAAAACCTCACCGAAAGCTTCCAGTCAGGTCAGATGCACCCGGTCTCAGAAGAATCTGTGTCAGGAAGTTGGCAGCACGACTAGGTGAGATGAAGGAAAAAGAAACAAGACATTAATGCAAGCTGCGATACCACAGTTGCTAAAACAATAAAAACCAAGATTGTCAGACTAGGTATTGGTGATACCAAGCTTGCCCAGAGCTCTGCGATCTTAATGGCTATTGTGGGTGCACACCGTACAGGTTTATTTGCCTGCCACTGAAAATGCCAATGAGCCAGATTCGTAGCTTTTCGTTTGTGATCCACACGTTAAACCAAAGCACCACGGCTGTTCTGATAAGGTGATCGTATATTAAGAGCACATTATGCAGCTCAATGCATGTGACTGGATGAAGCAATTAGATACAACCACTTCGCACACACTTTGCAGAGAGCCAAAGTCTGATGTGCAAGCACTGGAACAATATGTGCACCAGTGATAAGGCAGACTTTTTTTGGGTGCAACATGGTTCAAGGCACAACAAATAATAAGCTTGATACACTAATTAGCTAGAAGCTTAATAAGTGAATGAACAGTCTGTACCTATCATAACATAATATCAACACCTAGTAAATGTAGTAATATTGGCTTATTAGTTGGTATTCAATGCTGAACTGTGCAACAAAGGACAAGGACAAAAATAAGGGCACGCACACAGCTTGTAAAGAACCTATACGTGGTATTTGTGAATGTACATTTAAAGAACTAAGGCAACTTCTCCTCAGCTGTCACCATCTATTTCACTTGATCTCAACAGCGAAGGGTCTCGCAGTTTCATTCATTGTCACTGTTGCAAAGAGTTGTCTTTCAGAACAGCACTCATGCGTGGCTATGTTAATCTGCACTGCTTGCATGCAGTGTAGACTCGCGCAAGGGCTGCACCCGTTTAAGGGCACAACCCCCAACTCGGAAGCCCAAAATTTGGGGGGAGAAAAATTCCAGCGAGAAAGCAATCGCGTGCCGGTGCCCTGATGCCGTGCACGTGCATCGTCGAATTTTCACATGCTGCCTACTTCTGCATGCCACTACTAGATGGCGAAAGCCATCTAGCAGCGGCCCTTAGATTGATCGGTCTTGTTAAAGGGCGCACCTTCTCAAAACTGTGGAAAGAAAAAAAAGTGCAGCCCTTATATGAGTCTATACAGCATTGGCCTCAGATGAAGCGTGTTCTGTGCACAGTTCTCACATATCTTGCAAAAAAAAAGAAAAAAATTTATAGTTTGACATCATAAAACCGAACGGTAGGTTATGAAGGACACCATAGGCTTCGATTTAATTTTGGCAGCCTGGGGTTTTTTTGATGTGCACCGAAAGCACGGTACGCAAGCATCTCTGCATTCTGCCTCTGTCAAAATGCGGCCACCACAGCCAGAAACCATACCTGTGGCGCCATGCCCAGTAGTACAACACCACAGGCAACAAGCTGCTTTGGCAGGTACGGTGTGACAACCCTCAAAGAAGATCGTGCATTCACCCATGCTTTGTTTTTGTTTGAATTTCACTGCAAGATTGTACTTTTTGGTTCATTTAATAGAAGTCCTGGAACCTTTGCTTGCCTGGCCTGTTAAGAACAAAACAGAAAACAGTGTTGTATATGTGCTTCACCATTGAAGGAGCGAGGTGGTGTGCAGAGACATGCACTGGTTTTGTTGCTCTGAACTAAGAGTGCAAACAGGCCAGGCAAACAACAGTGCCAAGTGCTTTATTTGACAACGCACATCAAGAAGTGTAATCTTGTTACAACATTTGAGCAAAAGCCGAGGAGTAGAAAGCACATAATCATTTAACTGTTTGCCAGCCACACCCAGTCAGCATTGTTAGACTGCTAATGATAGTTTCGAGCACTGTTTTCGAGACTTTCCGTGACACTCATGAGCCCACTGCAGCATCTAACTTATACATAGTAGAACTATACTTTCGTTTTTCATGCAGTCCGCTTTGTTTACGCACGGCAGTGATTTTCGAATTGGCTTGGCAGGTGCAAGAATTTGAAAGGCTAAACAATGGCTAGACACTTGGACATCTCTTCAGACGCCGTGTTCACATTTGTGCATGCAACATTTCTTCCCTACTTCTATTGAGTGGAGGACAAGAAAAAGGAGCAGACATTAAGCTTCAGGTGAATTGAACACCAGCATGCTCAACCTGCCTTGATTTCACTTCCAATGTGATCCGCATTGCTGCAGATGACCACTTTGCTGAAGTTTTTGCCATGCCTGAGAGGATGTTTGATGTGATGTGTCCGGCAGCCATGAAGAAAGGTTAATTTTGCTTTGCTCGTAATGCATGCAGTCAATAAAAAAGTGCATACGCTTCACACCTGTGATTGTTTATTTTATGCCATAATGAAGCATACCTGATTGACCAGAATAAATAGATAATTAATTACTCTCTTATTATGATGACTAATCAGAAAATGCATAAAGCACCACACTATCACCTTGCCTTTCTTGCAGTAGAATGTTGAGTGCCTTGGCATAAAATTGTATAAATCTGATGCATTTATAGACAGTTTAGACAGTTATCATTTGTGCCTGAGGGAGATATTTCACAATATTTATAGCAGTTCTTTTTTTTTTTGTACAAGCATATTTTAACAAGTTCTGTTCAATGTTATTCTACAATGTTGTGTTTACTTTGTGACAATTAAAATTCTGTGTCATCACACAGAACTCGTTAATAAAACTGTTATGCACAATGAGCCCATTTATACTGCTTCCTTTTTGCGTACTGGATAAAGCTTTATAACCGAAATGGCCCACCCCTATCAAGGGCCTTACTTTGACTAAGATTGAAAAAAGAAAGTGCGGCTCTTAACTTTTTACTGCACAATTTTTTGTTTCCTCAAAATATTTTTCATGGTATTGTAGGGAAGGATAACAGTAGCTGTACTCCCATAGTAACTAACTTTAGCGAATTTCTGTGGTTTGAATTTGCAGAAAAAGGGTATGTTGCATATTTGCAACAACGTGCGAATAAAGAAGAAGTTAAAGGTGAAAGATAGAATTAGTGCGATTCATGCTTGGATGTTTATTTATAAACAATCACTGGTGCACCTATGATTTCGTGTGGAACAAAAAGAAACAATTTTACTTGCTTGTGCACCAAAGGTGGTTCCCACATTTCGTGCAGTACGTAGTGCAGATTCCCATGCAGCCAGGAAACAATGCAGAGTTTTCACGTTATAGTCAAAATTTAGAACACAGAAGCACAGGCATACGGCTGTGCTTGTGACTACGCGACACAGCAGCGTGCGGATGCACCGCATCCTTTAGAAAAAAAAAAAAATCGGCCAGAAAACATTTTGCACACATATTGAATCGAAACGGATTTACACTCGTGGTTGTCGTCACTCCTGGAAAGGTTGCTGTGTTCACTATCAGGAGGAATTGCTGGCCATAAAAGCGTTTTGGAGCCATTTCACTTTTCCAAAGAAAATAAACCATGTACACGTTGTTGCATTTGCGCAACATAGCAACGTTCCGTCACCAGGAACAAATTATTCTGAGACAACAATGTTTTTTGAATCTACAGAATCAGGAGGATGTGGAGCTTAGCGTAAGATATTTTTGGGGGGGCTTTGTCTTATGGAGAAATGCATTTACAAGTGGCAAAACCTATACGTATTACTGCTTGCGGGCGCTCCGCCTCCGCCACGTTTGTTTTGGTAGAAGATGCGAAGGATGAGCACAAATGGCAACACAAAGGGGCATGTTTTTTAGACGAATGTTGCGGAAATGCAACAACGTGTACAGGCAGCTTTAAACAGACTTTGCTTCTGCGTTTAAAGCCATTCATCGGAATGTTGCATAAATGCAACAAGGTGCAGTAAAGCGTTAAACAAGTGCACATGGTAGCATCAGATTTTCTTAGCAAAAGGCAAAAAAAAAAATGCATTTCACCTTATGAGTTTCCTCTTCACGTCCCATCCATAGACCCCACCGTCACCGATGTACCTTGTGCCGGAGACCACGTCATAGTCACCTTCTTTTTGTTTTCTTAAATATAGAAAACATATGTACAAAAAACACTTGCAGCGACACCATGGATTCTGATGTTGTGCAATTCTGCAAAAACACCTGCGTGCAAGCACACCTCAATATGCTGTCAAGTGACATGGTCACCTGAAGCGGTGGACCAGGCCCTCTTTATGCATTGTCACCTTTCCAAAGGAGCTATTGAAAGAATATTGTCACGCTGTAGTGACGGCGAACAACCAGCAGTGGCACAACGCAAGTAGCGAAACTAACTGTTTATTGGATGAACCTGTGCCTGGCAAAACAAGAAAACACTCAGCACAATGACCGCAGCGAGCACGTTCGTTGATCGGCAAAATCTGATCTGCGGGTCAGAGGTGTAGGATTTTTGTACTTGATTTCCGGAAAGTTCCAGTGTAATCACTGGTGCTCACAGAAATTCTAGAATATACAACACTATTTGTGCCATGCATGCAATCTGATTACGAAAGGTTCGGCGGCGGCACAGACAACAGATAAAATTGCATACAAGAATAGAGATTGTGCTGATACATGCAGGCACATCCTGCACGGAACAATAATGCATAATATTTGTTAACTTGTGAAAAGTGGTCACAGGAAAAAGCAAATAAGTACACAGTAAATATTTAAAAAGGGTATATGTACACAAAAGTAGCCAAGGTATTAGCAAGTGAAACACTGCGAGGCCCTGGTGTAAGGAGAAGAGCTACCCTCCCTCATATATGCTCTTCATATTGTATTTGCTAACACCGTATTAATTTTCCATGTTGCGTGAATATTTCATTTAATTGTACTGATGTTTTCTCCTCCCTTACACAATGCCTTCTTGAAGGCCTGTAAGGTGCATGTAAATAAATAAATAGTAAAGATTATGTCTCATTGGCTCAACCAATGCCTGCAAGCAATATTCCCTTGTCATCCACCATATTAGGTGCCAAGTGACCTCCACCTCTTTCTTACAATGCGAACACCACAACCCTGCCTCTAATGGTGCAATCAATGCCAAAAACTCTGACATTACTACAGCTTCCGAAACTGTCACTGTGCCAATCTTAGAAACCACAGGCCAAGCACGGCAAAGCTCGCAGCAGCAGCTCTTTTATGAGCAACAGCATTTTGCAGCATTTGCCAGCATGGCATAATTTCGGCAGGCAAAACCAGTGAGTACTAAAAAAAAAAAAGTAGATCATGAGTAAAAGTAAGCAATGGATATGATATGATGGTGCCCCCCTGAATACTTATTCAGGGCACCAATATTTTTGATATCATTAAGAGGCCACTGAATGATATTTAGGCAGGCTTGGTAAAATGGGTCTGCCTTAGTGGTAGGCCCACCAATTTGCACAGTGGAAGAAGGCAAATATTACAGAATGGCTAGGACAGATCAACAGCCCATAAAGCAAAGCTTTCTACCATGCTGCATAGTACTATGAATTCTTTTTTGTTTTAACATTGTTCTATTAACTGTCTATTGAATGATGGAGGTGCACTTCTGTGAGTCACTTCTTTAAGGTAAATTTCTGTAAGGTCATATTTTCACAGTCCCTTTGAGTTCGTCTTATAGAAAGACTACTGTGCAAAATTGCATGATGAAGAATATATAAAGATAAACAATAATACCAAAATAAAAAAGAGCAGAAAAGAAGTAGCCTTACTCGATGAACTTGGGAATAAACTTCGGCTGTAAGAAAGAATGATACAAAAAGTTTAGCAAAACACACAGTAAATACCAGGTGCTTTATTACAACGGAAGGAGGTCTTTTTTAAATCAGAGTTAATGGGTTAAATAAATTAAATTATGGGGTTTTACGTGCCAAAACCACTTTCTGATTATGAGGCACGCCGTAGTGGAGGACTCCGGAAATTTTGACCACCTGAGGTTCTTTAACGTGCACCTAAATCTAAGTACACGGGTGTTTTCGCATTTCGCCCCCATCGAAATGCGGCCGCCGTGGCCGGGATTTGATCCCGCGACCTCTTGCTCAGCAGCCCAACACCACAGCCACTGAGCAACCACGGTGGGTAGACTTAATGGATGTGCTGTTGCTTTCTTCTCTACTTGTTCATTCGGCGTGGTGGGCACTAGACTGCCGAGTAGTCGCTACTGTCCATTTGCTAATTCATTCAAATTGGTTAATAACGTTAATAATTTACAGGTTTTAAGTTACTGGCTTTAACTTACTCTTCAATGACTGCCTTTACCAACTTTGCAATCAGAGTATTAGAGGAGGGGGCTGCAGGTGGCAAACCCAATGTATACCTATGTGATTTTAAGAGTATCACCCGTTGTATTTTTATTTATTTAGTACATAATGCCGACCAATTAAGGGCCAAGCAGGAGATGGAGTAAAAAATAGTCAATGCATACATGAATTATTTCAATAATGTTAAATGAAGCCAAAAACAAACCCACAATAATACAAAAGTGCGATACCAGTTCTGTACAATACAATTCATTCAGGAGGCCTACAAAAATGAAACCTTTTGGTAATGCATTCCACTCAGCAATTGTCTTTGGAAGAAATGAATATTTGTATGCACTGGTGCATGTGAAAAACGGTTTAATATATATATATATGTATATGTTTGTGACCGGATGCTCTTGCTGAATTTTTGGTGAAGACATTCTCAGGTCGAATTACCAGCTTACCAAAGTACATCGAATGAAGCATCTGGAGCCTGGAGACCTTCCTCCTTTCTCATAGCGATTCAAGATTTGATAGTTGAAACACAGCAGCTATAGGAGATTCGTGATGTTTATAACAATTGTATATGAATCAGGTGGATAATCCTTAGATGTTCTCAAGTTTTGTTGTTGTTGTTGTCCGACGTGTGCAGGTCCCGCACCACGTTCTCATACTCGAGAGCTGGTCTAATAATTGCTTTGTATGCATTTAGCCAAAGTGAACTAGTCTATTTTTTTTAGTTCGTATTTCAAGAAACCAAACTTCCTTCTTGCTGCACAACATGTGTGATCAACGTGCTTCGTTCATTTCAAGCATGAAGTTAATGTGACATCTAACTACCTGTATTCTTCGACTTACCTGACAAAATATTCTCCAATGTTGCATGTAAAAGTTAGCTTGTTAATCTTATTAGTGATGCTTAGATGCACAGTTTATCAAACTTTATAGAGATTCCCCAATTTTCGTATCATGATAGAAACAATTGCATATTATCATTAAGCTTGATTTTATCAGAGAAACAACTACATAACAGGTTTATTAGTTATGCAATCATTTGCAAACACTCTGATTGATACAATGGGTTCCACTGATTGTACAATATCATTAATATAAATATTAAACAACACTGGCTTTAAAACTGAGCCCTGGAGAACACACCTGAAAACACATCAAGAGGAGTGGAATAAGAACCATCGATATTGACCTGCTGCTTCCGCTTGGCTAAGTAAGAATTAACCCAAATAATTATGTATGAAGGAATGCCAATTAATTTCATTTTCATTATTAGCTTATCCTGTGGTACCCTATCGAAAGCTTTGGAGCAATCCAAAAAGATCAGATCAAATTGATTCCTGCTATCAGGTGTCCTTGCAAGTTCATAAACTGTAACTGATAATTGTGTAGTGGTAAAGAATCTCTGCTAAAGCCATGCAAAACTTTAGTAATAACAGAATATTTTAATAAAACAATCGTTAAGGTATTTAGGTAAAATATGCTCTAACAATTTGCAACAAGTACACGTAAGCAATATTAGATGATAATTCCATACTTCTTGTCAGCAACCTTTTTTGAAAACCGGAATAATGCGCGCAATTCGCCAATCTTTTGGAATATTACTTTATGAACTGACTTTTTAAATATGTGCACGAGAAACTTAGCCAACGTTTCCGCATACATTTTAAGGAATGCAGCTGACGTGTTATAGAGTCCACATGCTTCTTATGGTCGAGTTGTAATAGCGGCTCCACTACACCTTCCGATGCCATACTAATCGTGTCACCGAAACTTCCTTCCATGGGTAAGGCTTCATGCTGTTCGGCAGATTTATTGAACACACTTCAAAAGTATGCGTTGAATGCATTTGCTATCTCGTCTTTGCCAGTGATTACTATTATATTAAGAGTAGGTTTTGTGCATTTTTGGTGTTTACTTGATGTAAATTTTTCAATGCATACTAGGCAGTAAGACTTAAATTTCCTCCATAGTGAATTAACGTCACCATCACCAAATGTTAGCAGTGCCTCCTCGAGATAACTTGTAGCAATCTGCAGGCTGTTAGCAGCAGAAAAGTATTTAATAATATAATCGTTGATGAAAATTCACTATTTTGAAATTCACTATTTTGAACTGTCCACAGGGTGCTTCCCACCTCATTTAGTTTCTTATGTGAACAGGTTGAGTGCCTGTGTGTGCCTCTTATCTTGCAAAGCTCATGTGTCATTGACATACCACCACCTGAGGTACAAGCACCCGATGACAGATTGGATGCCTTAGCAGGCGATTGCAGTGAGTTGCTATACGTCTTTAATGTTAATGGTATTGCTATGTCAAAAAAGCCTTGTTAGTGTTTTCTTTTTTTTCTTACCCATGAATTTTTTTTGATACATTCCACATCTTCCTTATTCTATTATTTCCAGTATATTGCAACGGTCGCTCGTTCAACTTCTGGTACTTCTTTCTTTTCCCTCTCACTATAATGGTTACAAGTGCTCATATATGAGTGTGATACTGTTCTAATGTTTTTGAAGTTGTATTCCTTCAGTTTACCTTCCATTAATCTTATTTAGTTGTCGCTTTCATTTTTTTTTATCATTACATATGTTGCATCGCTTTTGTATTTCTTTTTCATGTGTGTATGTCTATATATATATATATATATATATATATATATATATATATATATATATATATATATATATATATATATATATATATATATATATATATGTACGTATACGTGTATATGTAAATATTTATGTATTCTGCCCCTCCTGCTCGTGCCCCATTTGGGCCTGTAGTATTGTATAAATAAATAAATAAATAAATGTATCCAGAATAAAACGGGCAGCGTTTCCAGCACTGTTTGTGTGCCCTCTTCAGAATCAGAGCGGAGTATGCCGGGATGGTGTATGCGCCCTGCCCTAGTGGATTAGTCACAAAGCGTTTTGGAAGGAACGCACTGCCAGATCTCACAGGAAAGTCGCCTGAAAAAAAAAAAAAGCATACATAAACGCACACTGCTCTGAACACTCATGCAGCGTACTGTGCTGTAACTCCACTGGTGGCTCTACACCAGTGCGATGGCAAAAATGTGCACAGTGTACGATTGCGACTACACTTTAAAACAGAAAAGTGGCAAGAGCTTCGTCCGCACTACACCGTGAACCACATAATTGCTGCCTTTCATTGATGGCTACAAAATTTATCAAGAAACCCCTGCGTTACACTTGGGCTACCCTTCAAAAACATGTTGCTGAAGAAGTCTTCTTGCAGCGTTGGCTCTCACTTGCTCGTGGTGACAGCGTGCGCCTGACTTCACGTACTTGTTTAGGGTGCATTAGCACTGGGTCGATACAAGACCGACAAGATGCTGACGCCAACGATTGGCCGACTTTTTGGCACATGGTGTGACTGATATCATTTCATCATGCACCAGGCTGACAACTACACAACCAATGAGTGTGAGTTCTTGCAGTGCGATGGAATTTGTTGTTTACAGCACCAACAAAATCATCGTGCCAACCATTGTTCAACCGAACCCTACGCGATCGGCTGTTGAACTGATAATGCGATAGCTGCAGCGCCTTCACTTGTATATATAATTAATCGTGCTCAAAATAAGTCAAACTATGCCTTCAAAGTTGAAACGCACAAACCTCTCAAGCCATGCACATTAAGTTTGAACCAATGCTGACTCTGTTTAGCGAAGGTTAGGCCTGATGCCGTCGAGTTTGTGCATCCCTACCAGTGCACCTCAACATAAGCAGTTAGGATGAAGGAAACTGCTTTTATAGTTCAGTTCTGGCCTTAGCGATCTGAAATCAACGTCTCTGTACTTCGTACGGTGTATGCACAATAAGCTGCAAGCAGCAACACAGTGCTGTGACAACATCTGTACATCATCGTTGCCAAAGGCTACTGGTTGCACTCGCTACATAGATGGGTGGGTCTGTACGCGATGTTATACTGACGCATTTAATTGTGAATTGTTTACTTCTGCTTCAAATGGGTAACAAGAGACAATACATTCAGTACAGCAGCATAAACAACTGCCTCGCTCTGTTAAAAATGGTATCAGCAACCGCATTCGTATTTTCGTGAGAGAACTACATGGCCTATAAATGAGCACTTACGTCTAGTACAGTTTTTCTAATAATACATAATGGCACAGATGAAGCTAAAGAAAAGTGAGAATCAGTAATATCAGCCCGTAATACATGTATCTAGATTATAGTTGCCGTTGTTGAAGTGGCTATGTCGCTCAAATTGACTCGTCTTAGGGTGGAACAATGTGGCTTACGTGTGCAGGTATGTATGTATTGTTTTATTTTGACATTATCAGTGATGCACCATTTCCACAATATTTGAAGCTAACAATTAACGATCAGTTGCTGTAGATGTCAATGTAAACAGATGCACCGCTTTGGTAAATCCAACACAGAAGGCTGAATGCTACATGGCTTCCAGGTATGACATGCTGCCCTGGAGAAGCCATTAATACTTATTTGCAATTCTCGAAGTGCACAAGCAACGCATGCTCAACATGGGCGCATGTACGTAAATCAACTGGCGAAAGCCCCAGCCCCCTTTCAAAATGTGGAAAGGTGCTGAAACGTTGCATTTCCAGCAGCATGCAGCAGAGAGCAGCACAGGAAAATGAAAAAGGCGAATTTTGTCAAATACTTAAGCAACGGATGACATTTTTAAGATCATCCAAATTACTCAATCCTTCTATGGTGCCTTCAGTAATTTCAGTAGGAAACTCTATGTATGGCTCCAATGGTCACACGCTTCCACAGAAAATCAAGGCACTAAATAAATGTAGCTTGCCAACTGGCTTTCTGCAGAGGCTCCTCAATCATCCAATGCAAGTGATTAGGTTAGGAGTAAAGCACACCTACTAAGCATTCAAGGGTGCGTCTAAATTTCGAACATCTTACTTTCAACACCAGGAATGTCGCCCACTTGCAGAACACCAGTGGCTGAATAAGTATCAAAAATTCTCAAAAGTGCCGTAAGTTTTCAAAGCAGTCACTCCAATGCATGGTGCAGCAATGTGTCAAGCAAGCGACTCATGCCAATAAGTTAAGCAGCTGCATTCTGTGGCCAGTACTACAAAAAAAAAAGGCATCTAGGCCTGACCAGTTATAGAAGGTGGCTGGTAGATATGTTAGTGCAGCAGTGGTTTTTGGTTCTGTAAAATGTCTGCTTGCATGTAGTGGTGTACCCAGCTGACTAGCTTTCCACAGCATAATCAAATTGTGTGCATAGCACACAAAGTCAACTAACCAGTCTAGTGGACATCAAGGCCACCACCATCCACTAGAAGCTGAAATCTGACCTAGCCTCCAGCTCCTGATAAAGTTGACCTTGTGCAGATTTTAAACATTGCACACATTGAACCTCCATTGAGCATTCAGCATTACCATTTCAACACTGTGAAAGGAATATGAAATCATTTTAATGCAATAGCATCATTTGCCTATTTCTCCCGCTTTGGTCAGTATCTTTCTAACCACTATCTACTTGCTATGAATGCATTCTACAGGTGCATGTTCAACTGATAAAAGCAGGCTCTTCTAGCTGACAATTAAAATTTAAGTTTTATGCTTGAAATATGCTTACAGATGCTTATGCAATATTGCCATAGCTCATTTGAAGTCAGATATGCCAAACCCCAGTGCCAGTGGTACAAAACTGGCTGTGTTTGGGAAGCTTTCTTTTTGGCAACTGAATGTATAGACACAGAGGTCTGCTGTGGCTCGTTGGCGTATTAATGTCATTAGCATTATTTACCGTTCTGCCACACTACAAATCGTAAATAAAGGTGTCTTCAACAATACGGTGTGTGTGTCATTGCTACATCGCTTGAATGCTAATTGCAATAATGTCAACAGTCATCATGAGATGGGCTCTGCTGCAACTTTTTCAGTAAAAGAATGGTAACATAACTTACGTGATGAGACAGGTCGGCGTCCAGAATGATGACGAAGTTGCCCGTGGCACTTTTCAAGCCATGAATGTATGCAGTCCCAAGACCAAGCTTCTTCTCTCTTGGTTTCAGTACCTTGAAGGACGACACACACACACACACCAGTGTTTGCCTGTATGCCAATTACCCACAGAGATTTGTCGCCAAGTGGCAGACTGCCCCAAAAGTAATACATCATACCACATAATTTTACTTTGAACACATCTCATGGCACTTCAGAGCACACTTCAGTAGCCACTTCAGATGAAAGTTGTTTAAAATAAAAGAACATAAAAAAATGTGACATGGCAAGCCATGTGCGTAGTTGACAGAAAAAGTATCAAGAATGGTTTTCTTTGCAGATTTTTGCCAGAACCAGTGAAAATACATAAAACAATATTATCATCATCATCATCATCATCATCATCATCATCATCATTATTATTATATATGTAAATGTTTGAAGAATGTGTGGCCTTTCATTACACAATCATTTTTTTCAATAATGACTTTTGTTGAGATCCCTTTATGAGAGTGCGTGTGAGGACTTTTCTTCCTTGCATTAATGGTGCTAACAAAGCCCTGATGAAATAAAACAAGACACCAACCACAAAAGATTCAGTAAAGTTAACGTTCTGGTTCCCACAAAGGAGCAGCCTAGTTCACAAATGAGACTAAAAGCAATAAAATAGCCGCTTAAGCATACAATACAAAGGGTTCAATCCTGTGTTTACACGCTCTTCTGCTGCCTGCCACGGTGCGTCTTTGATTCAAGGGGTTTAATGTCCGACCATAACGAGATCCCGCACAGAAGAGCTCTGGATTATTTTGACCAACAACTGGAAACCTCAATGTGCACCCAAATCTCAGTCACAGGCAGCTTCACACACATTGAAAAGCCACGGTTGCCGCCAGGAACTTCATTCGCTACTGGGAAAATTTCTAACTGTGAAGTAGAGGTGTATAAATACTCCAAAATTTCGAATATTATCAAATATTACACCTTTAATATTCATATTCGATTCGAAAGCTAGGTATTCGAAAATTTTCGACTATTTGACTACATACGAATATTATGAAAATCGAATATATTGCTGGCTGTGCGGGAGCAAACATTAATTTTAGCGTTTATTCCTATCTAATCTAAGAAAGTGCGTCTGATTTTATGCTGAACTTTGCAATAATTTCATGCTGCTGGCGAAATTTCGCCTGTAAAACCCGCTTAGCCACTGGACGCCCACGCTCTGCAGGAAAGCAAGCCTCTCAGTAGCAAGGGGCACAGGTTTGCACACAGCGAGGGTGCGCGCACTCTTTTGCAGGTCCCAGCCCCAATCCTGAGCTTATTTCTTGACAGCAAATGCGGTGAGTGACGACTGGCACAGGGTCAAATGCCTCTAAGTTTACGGGAAATTGATGCGGTGTAATAAGGCACAGGTTGGCAAGAACAGACTAGTGGAAATTACCCAATTTTCCAAAGCTATCAAGACCCAAATACACATCTTTTAGTATAACGGCTTACAAGGTTAATTTTTTTTTACTAATGACAAGGTAATTGCAATTTTCCCACATGTTAAAATAAACTAACTTGCTAATAAATGCATATACATATCATTATTCAATATTTGATTCATTTTCGAAAATTATGACATTCGCACACCCCTACTGTTAAGCCATCACGACAGGTAAGAAAGCATGCTTGCAGAGCGTTTTACTGTATGACAATTTCTGCAGTTACCTCCAGCCCAACGTGCAGCACAAAACAGTGCTTGAACCTCTCACTGCAGCACGCCAAATTTTATGCACGTACACCATCTTTCACACGCAGACAATCAGGGTTGCGATTCAGGCTAGCTGCATGTCATCACAAAGGCATTCAGTGTAGTTCAACTAGTATTCGGGCTTGGAGAGAGAACAAGGACACTGACACACAGTGCCAGGTATGTGTCCCGTCCTTCCTCCGTGCCCATGTACAGTACAAAGTTAGGCTGCATTAAATGCCTTCGTTTCACATGCCACTCTTACTGAAACTGTACATGCATGCAATGAACAACTGTACTTTATTTTGCACTGAATAATCTCACTTCTGGCTTGATTCTTGCAATTTGCTGTCTTTTGTAGCATCCACGTTTGCCAGAACCAGTGAAAATACATAAAATAATAATAATAATATTATTATTATTATATACGTATATGTTAGAAGAATGTGTGGGCTTTCATTACACAATCATTTTTTTCAATAATGACTTTTGTTGAGATCCCTTTATGAGAGTGCGTGTGAGGACTTTGCTCTTTGTGAGGACTTGCTCTTTCACTATGACCGCTAAAGAAGAGTTCAGGAGTTTTCAAGGACTGCTAATAATTCAAGGTCATTGAAGGCCTTAAAAACAATGGTTTAAAATTCAATAAACTCAACTACCTGTGCAAAAACAGCGCTGCATATGTGTGTATGTTTGTTATTCTTTGTGTTCGTATTTTTGCTTGCACTGCTGGATATTCTACGATCTCATACCAATCAGTCCGCATTGCAACTCTCATCGAGAACCCTGCTATCAAAGACACCTAGCTGCATACTTTCTTTTGTGATTCATCAGTTCAAGCAGCTGGACCACAATCATTAGTGATGTCAAACAGGTAATTATCAGATTCACAGTGCTTAACTTTTCCAGCGGGAGATTCAGAATGTCAGTTATCCTGAAAGTTTTCGTCTACTGTGGACATTTCAACATGTAGTATAAGGCCCAAGTCGGGAGTACACAATGTAAAACTTACAATTTTGTTGCTCCCGTAAATATTCTGGAGCTGTTGAGCTGCCTCAAGTGTGTTATCTGGGCTTCCATCATCAATCACAATGATTTCAAAGTCATAGCCACTGCAAATGCACAAAGAAAGAGAGAAAGGCAGTAAATATTAGGAATTTCATAACCCACAAGGAATTGGATGCAAAAGGATCTATATGAGTGAAAGTAATGATTTTTAAAGCTATGCCAATTTGAAAAGGCCATTAACACTAAATCACTCTAATGCTGGTCTATCAGACTTAGCCCATGTCCTTCAGCAGAAAAATATGGTAAGCCAAAAAAGTTTACGCAGTAGTTCCAAATTTGAATTCTGCACACAGACTGTGGCACCAACGATATTATATGTCAACAAAGCTAGCTGGGCGAGTTGGTTCACCATTGCATGGCAGGTAAATGCACCTAAGAGACAAAGACAATAGAAAGGACAAGACACATGTGTCTTGTCCTTTCGTTTTTTCTCCTCTCTTAGGCACATTTGCATGCCTACAATATTATATGTCATTGTGAAATATATATTTCCCGATATTTACATGCCTTTTGGTGCACTGTGTGACTAAAAAATATCAGCAGTGTTGTGCAGGATGCATATATGGACCTATAAAGTCAATCACGTGAATCATACACATACTAAGAAGGTAGTGGTGGGCTAGTTGGCTTACTATTGTTGTAAAAGCAGTGTACACACGGATGAACACAGAAGCAGATAAATACAGGGGGCTTGTGTTTGTCTATTTCGATGACCATCCATTTGTATACAAGTGTGCTGCTTTTAGAACGCCAAATTATGCAAAAAAAAAAAAAAGCCTGAGCTGTACGACGCTGTCAAGAGCGAAACAGATTGCCAAATACAGTCCCTTTGCATGCAATAACAGTGGCATACGTCCTGTCTACCACAAAGCTGTCTGGAATTGAGGTCGATGTTATACGCACGATACGCCTGCAGCCGAGAGCTCAAGAAACTATGCATCTTATGAAACATAAACACACACATTTTTTTTCTTAGTAAGATCGCTAAATAGAGCGACATTCGCTATATTTCATATAGTAAGACTTTCGCCATGGTACCCTTTTAAACATTTGGCGGTTTCGAAAGTCTGTTGGGCATTACCTACACGCCCAGAACAGCATAACTAAACGAAGTCTTGATTAAAACAATTAGCAACTGATTTGATTGATTGATTGTTGGATTTTTATGGCGCAAGGACCATGCTCTGGCAGAACAGCGCCAAACGATCTGCAACTGATGCAGCACAATAGAGGTTATATATACTCCTTGCAAAACTACGATTGCGAACGTAAACAATGTGACCGGCAAATGAAGCTGAAAACGATGACTGACTAGTACAGAACGATTGACGAAACCACTGCAACGAAATTTGCGGGCTTGAACTGTACCGCGTTTCCCAGTCTAAATGCGTTAAACTAAGGTACTGTGCATTCATAAAGAATAGTCCGTAGCCCGTGAAGAAGTGCCATGTGCGCGCAACGCTTGGCCACGCGAACGGCAGTTGCTGGTGCAGACGTGTCAAAAGAAAGTGAACAGCTCACCTTTGAGACATGTAGTGGTCAATAAGCCAAACCACAATTGGCAAGTTTTCTCTCTCGTTGTACGTAGGCAATAAGATGCTATACTTGTCGGCGCCCATTTTCGCACTTAAAGCTTGCCACGAAAGCAGGCCAACTCGGGTAAAACACTGACGTTGTGAGATGCGACCGCCCCGGCGGCTACAGAGCAAGCGTCAGCTTCCTACCATCACACGGATACGGCTGGCCGTGGATTCTGGATTGTTGACGCCAATAGCCACCGTACCGTAACGGAAATATCTCATGAAAGTGTTGCATAGCCTTTTAGAGATTGCAAAGAGCACATCATGCCGTAACCCATAGATTTTCATATAATTATTGTGGGAAACTCTATGCCGTACCGAGAGAGGTTTAAACAAACCTTCTTGGCCGCAACTTGCTTCCAGCGCATCTCCGAGCCACCGGCAGTCATGCTGGCGAACGCTGGCGAAGATCGAGCGAACTTCAAAAAGGCAGATTGACGGCAAACATCAAACTGCAATCATTCATTTTCGTTGTTTTCTTATCAGTCCGTCATCTGCGCGCACTTGCGGCACTGTCATCAACAACAAGGATTCGCAGGGCTTTGTTAATTTGTTACGCAAACAAACGCATAGAGTCATAGGGAGCAGTGAATTTTGTGTTCGTGAAAGTGTGAGCTCACTTTCGGTACCGTCGGCACTGCTAGCGTCGCCTTCGCAAGCCCAGCGTACTCAACACCGCGCCTCACTATGACGGACAGCGACGACCCGGCGGACGCCGAAGCAGACGTGCTCAAGAGGCACCTATGTGGATTACGGAAGCAGGGCAGCGTATGGACGGGCTACACGGAGTCCTCGGAGGCATTCACAGACTTTCTGCGTGACCTCGCCGAAATAAACATCACCTTTCGGACCGAGCACTCTGCCAAGCAAAGCGGTAATGTCACAGTGCACCTACAACCAAGCTAGTCACTCTAGTCAGTCGAGCCTTGAATCGGCGTGCTGCTAACCGGCTTAAGGGAGAATGTCTGACAATGTGGCCGGCGTAATTAACAAGCAAGTCTGATCAACGCAGTATTCGCTGCAGTTCCTTGAATCTAGCAGCTACTCCGTATAACTACTACCTTGCTCTGCAGCCGAGCTCGAGCGCTCTAGGCGAAAGTGTGGACGACCGTACAGGGAAGGCTCGTGCAATACGTCTCTCTTTCATTCGCCTACGGAAATCGAATATAGTGCTTTCACCTTTCGTTTTGTCGCTACCATGCCAATACATCTTTAAATCACATATGAAGAAAAAAAGTTTATCATCTATTACACGAGGATTTCACTCTATCATGCCCGTGGCACCTCGACAGAATGAACTTTCATTCTTCTAACGGTACCTATTCCCACTTACGTAGGGAGACTGCTTCTGTCCAGTCGACGTGGAGACATTGTTGTGAATGACAACATTCCGTTCACGGTTTTGCGGAACTCAAAAAGAGGCTGCATCTTCGGCTGGGACTTGAAGAAATTGCAGGGCCTAGGAAGTAGCCAGGTAAGTCAAATCACAATATCTCTGCAATAACAAAAGATGTGCATATCCTGTAAGATGATTAGCATTCTTTGCATACTTCGGGCACTTTGAGTCTAGCTTCTTACACCGATCCAGTGACTCAAATTGTCTGCTAGCTTGTGCCACTAAATTTGTGCTACTGGTCATGATGCAGTTGGTCATTCCATTGTTGTCATTCCAGCATTGTTATCTGACTCATCATGCTGTCGTCATCACATTGTCATCATAGCCTCATCAACGACCGCACCAAGAGCGATGGAACGAAGAACGCTAGGCATAACGTTAAGAAAAGAGAGCGCTTTGATTCAGAGAGCAAACAGGTATAGACGATATTGTAATTTACATAAAGAAAAAAATGGAGCTGGGCAGGCCATGTAATGTGCCGGTTAGATAACCGTTGGACCATTAGGGTTACAGAATGGATGCCAAGAGAAGGGAAATGCAGTCGAGGACGCAGAAGATTAGGTGGAGCAATGAAATTGAGAAATTCGCAGGCGCTAGTTGGAATTGGGTGGCGCAGGACAGGGGTAATTGAAGATCGCAGGGAGAGGCTTTCATCCTGCAATGGACATAGAACAGGCTCATGATGATGATGATGGTGGTGATGAGTAAAAAGAACGATTGGATAAATTCATTACGTCAAGCCACCAACTTGTGACACTAAGTTCAGCACTATCGCGCCCTGCAACTTCTGCAACACTAGGCAGAACTTTACCTCTGAATCTACGTTGGACAGACTTTCTCGCACCTGCGGGTGGCACTGTGCTGATTCAGTCATGCTGTGTTACACCTTTCTTGCTTCTTATGGTGCTCTAACTTTAAAGAAAATCACTGAATTTTCCAGGGGAGCAGTGGGCCTTAGTAGAGGCCCAGCAGTGGCCAAACTGGGCATCTGTGCCTGCTGTGTCACCTATTTTATCGCGCCGGCAGCCAGCGTCCAAGCGTAGACAAACTCGACCCCACTCCGCAATGCTGGCACACCTAGGGACAAACCCTTACAACAAGTGCTAAGAGACTTCCTCCAAAGTGCCTAGGCAGTCATATACTCAAGGGGCAAAAGCCCCCAGACTTTCTCTCTCGTGCCCACTCTTACCCACGCCTGCGCACAAATGGCTGGCAATCCCTCAAATGAACGCCTCATCGGTATGGGTGCGGCACCGAAATGATGTTGATGTTGATTTGGTTTCACACCCAAACACACAGAGTGCTTGGAGACCATTCCGATCTCTGAGGCTTGTTGTTCTGTCGGGCCGCCCGATGGAGATGACGCACCACCGTGTTTGCGCAACGAAAAGTGGAAACACTACGTGTTAACCGACACGTATGAAATAACCTGGTACCGTTTATGCGGATGCAAAACACATGTTCAATGGCCGCTGAGTTGGGGATTTGACTTTCCTACTTTTAAAACAAAACTACTGTTTAAGTGGGTACGATTTAACAAGGTTTTACTGTATTATGACGACAGCGAAGATTGGTCCATATATAATTGCTATCGCAATAAAGTTCCCCTGAAATGCATTCTTAGTTTTGCTGAGGTGGAAAGGAAGCAACTTGCTCGCTGCTTGTCACAGTTGCATGCAAATGGGAGAATAAGCACTCATTCCAAAGAGAAACAGTTATGCATTTAATCATATACACGAACACCATATATTCTTGTAGCAGTTATATAGTAAGCATCTCTAAGTTCTCAACAATGCGACACAGTTCTCACGCCTTTATGAAGCAAACTTTGGTACAAATCATTGACAATGATTATCAAACTTTGCGATGGCTTTCTGGAATTCTGCTGGATTACCCATGGCAGTTAATTTTTCCACCGCAAAATGCCATGGTAATGCAACAGAATTCCAGAAAGGTATCGACTTAAATAATATACTATGACTTCTACTGGAGCATCCTTTCTTTTCCTTTGTTTAGGGTGCTGTCACATTATTTATCTCATTATGCCTGTGCAGGTGACAGAAGCAGAGCAGTTGGCAGAAACTTCACCGCAGAAGAAAAAGAAGCTAGGCTGTACTGCCGTGATGCGTGTGAGGCAGGTGGAGATGTACCCAGAATACAGGGTAAGCAAACTTTGGCAGTGCTCTTGATAACAAGACTGAGGAGCCCAGTAAGATTCTTGCTCACCCTTTGGGCCAAAGAGTTTTCTACAAAATGACAAATTCTTACAGAAATAGTTCTGCGTAATCTTCATGCCGGTGACTTCAGACGTTCTTGTGGCATTGTTTATCATGTTTGTCTTGTAAAGTTCCAAGTAATCATCATTTCTTATACGCGTAAAGGCAATAAGTCTTTGTACGCAAGCATAATCATTGTGAATCCTAGCTTTTATAATGCAATAGTCTGTTCAGAATGATACATTTTGCAAACTCGCAAAAGCACCATGCTTGTGCACTATGGCCAGAGTTTCCCTGGTGCTTTTTTGTAGGAAACTATGTTTTGGGCCATCCTTTGCACGGAAGTTCAACGCTCGCCAAAAAGTGACGTGTGATAACATAACATTGCCTATTTTGGAGGAAAGCTCTGTGTGGTGGCCCATGAATTTTTGATGGTGTTTAATGGGTATTGGTATCTAATATTGTACTTATATTTTAACTAAAATTATTTAGCTTAAAGAAAGAACAAAGCCGCACATAAAATAAAGACAGATTCAAGACACTTTGTGAATTCACAGACTATGCTTCTGAATACAGTGTCGAACCAAAAGCATTCTTGTTGCAGTTTTCGTTCTCTTTCAGCAAAAATGCTTCATTTTAATTTCAACTCTTGAGGAAGAAAGTGGTACCTCAAACTAGTTTTAGACGATGGATGTTCATTTATAACATTAGAACAACTGCTGGAAAACAGCATGATTTTATAGAAATATAGAAACAGATGAAATTTTATAGAAATGTAAACTCATCAATACTCCTGAGGACATAAAAAGGCTGAAACTTAAGGCACGCGTGCTGTTCTTCATGGCTCAAGGATGTTACAAGAAAATCCCATTCGAGAAACCTACATCAGGAGTAATACATCAGAAGCATTGTGCGACTTATATTGCACACACTTCCATTTACATATCCGTGTGCTCAAAAGCAACTGCCTACCTAGAAAGTGCTTCATGTCAGCGAATGTGTACACCTAGCTTACCTGCCAACTCTATGAAATTTATTGTGAAGTTTCTACTATTGCATGCGTGCTCTTCCAATTTTTTCAAAAAATACTGTTTGCTAAAAAGTTGTGAAGGTGCTGAAAGATGAGACTGCGCAAAATTGCAGGAAATGTACTTAGAGAAGTTGTGATGGTACCTTCACTGCCCTCTTGCGGCAGCGTAAGATACCATGTGGTAGAAGGGCACTTGCTTTGAACAAGTTTATTCAGACAAGTTCCTGAAGCAGGCCGAATTGGCAACAGCAAGGTTGCTTAAAAAGTCAGTGTAATCTAAAAATGATGTGTTGCTTGTCCGTCTTTGCTGTTTCATTTGCTGCTGCTTGCGTGTTCCATCGACAGAAGTAAGTCATCGTGAGTAGTGTTCTATACCCACAAAAGGCATGTCCTCATGGAAAACATTAAAAAAAGATGTGTACTAGACACTTCCACTTGTCGTGCCTGTAAATTTTTACTAATTTTCATGTTTACACGTTGGCAGGTATGATAAAGCTGTTCAACCACCGAAGAAATATTTGGTGGTCACCAATTTCAAATGATCACCAATGTGTTATTAACAAGTCTGCCTTCTGATGTGCCATGCGGAAAGCCACAATAGCGGTTCTACCACTTCTAGAATGACCACAAGCTTGTTTGCATATACAAATGAGGTAGCATTGTTCAACCATATGTGCAGGCAATGCTTGGATGAAAAGCTCCAAAAAAGGTGGCCAACCCAAAGCAAAAGCCTTCTTTTTTTTAGCCTCCACAAAGACCCAATGTGTAATTTTTGATATGTTGAATTTGATGCCTAAAAACTTATATAAGTGCTGGAAACCCTATGCAGAGCCCATACTAGCATTTTTGATATGTCAGAGGGAGTCTTCCGTTGTAGATAGTTCAGTAAATCAATTACTGATTATTTGATTACCATACAAATCAATTTTTTATCAGTTTTTTGTTCACTGTTTTCTTTGTACTGTTGTACTGGCCATGGTCAGAAATAAACATGACCATGTTGTTTTAATTTTCTTTCATGTAAAGTGGTGTTTGAGCTTTGTGGGGTTAAAACGATTACCGTGAAATCTTGAGTGAAGGCCCAGCCCCAAAAGATGACCCACCCCTGTTTTTGGCACAATGTTGTAGTTTTTCAGGAAGACCGATGGATAACCCACCCCTGACAATACCATTCCTGGCATTCATAATGCTCAAAAAAATGAGCGGCCAGATTTCTTCGAAAGTGTTTGCCCTCGGCATTCCAGGTGTAATTTTTTAAAATTGCAATGCCATTTGTAGAAACCCTGTAATTTTGTAATTTAGAAACTGAGAAAATATTTAGCTTGCTCACAATTACGATTCTTGTTTTCTTGCGGTATTCTCGCTCTTTCTTTTTCTTGTTTTCATTGCGCTCTTGCGGGTACTCTGCTAGCGGCGCACAAGTTAGGCCCAGCAGCATACTTGGCCCTATAATGTCACTTCTGTGCTCAAGCGCTCACGTTTGTATCTTATCGGCTCTAAGGCTTCGTATACTATGGACCAGAAGATGGAGAGCTTCATGAGCAGCTTGCTTCGGCGGTCCCCCCTTCTGCTACCCTGCCAACCACGTCGAACACCGTGCATGAGGAGGTTACTGATCTTTTGTTTGAAAGTGACAGTGACTGTTCATTCGTTGGTTTTGACGACGAATGAATTCAGTCCTAATAAACGCATGTTCATTCCTTGGCTGCTATACATTTTTCAACCTTTTTTTACTGCACACTGAAACTTATCCCACCTCATATTTTCACTCGATTTTCTTTCGGGATTTTATGGTAGCTTTCTTTGGCTCTTTCGGCCCTTTCTGTATTAGGTCGGTGGTACAACGGTGGTTGGACTTGGGGGATGGAAGGCGAGAAAATGCGCCATGGGAAAGTGTGTGTACTCTGAGGCAACCAAGTTGTGAAGAGGGGCAGGGAGAGGTGAGTGGAGGGGGGGAGACTGATGTGCGTGAACTCTCAAGTAATCAAGTGGGGGGGGAGGCACATTGTAGCTCATTAGCTTGCTGGCTTGTTCATCGCAAGAAGGTGAGGGAAAGGGTGTGCGCTTTCAGTCAAGTGCGCAGTAAGAAGGAACTAAAGAGGAGAGGGGAAGCTGTCGCTTATTCGTCACATGTCTCACTCGCTGATCAGTGGTGGCCATCCCATCTTGGATAATGCGGCGGATGAGTATCGGTAGACAACCTCACTTCAAGTTTCTGCCAGCGCCTGTCTTTCCCCTACCAGAGCAAGGCGTACTCACGTGGGTGAGGTGACCTTGTGAGCTCACCCGCGTGAGTTCGCAAGGTGAACTTTGCTTTGCTAGCTGCACCCTGGTTGCATTGCATGTGGCTGCTTTTAATGAGAAACCATTATTCGGCTTATTACATGAAAATCCATTGGTGTAACTGAAAGATGGTACCAAAAATGGCCAACACCGCAAAGAGCCAAAAACATATAAAATGCTCAGAGCACATTTGTCAGGGAAGTTCCTGTAAAGAAAAGTAAATCGGTGCCTTTGAAAAGAAAATTTGGTAAATTTAGGTCTGGGTGGGAATCGAACCTGGAACTCCTGAGTGCGAGATGAGCTCTTCCCTGACGCCATGGTGCCTCCAGGGTTCTTGCTGACTAGAGGTGTGCCTAGTGTGTGCCTTGTTGGACATGTGATGGCACAGTCAATGGGGAGGAGGTGGTGCCACGTCACGAGTGTAT
The DNA here is from genome assembly GCF_050947875.1 of Dermacentor variabilis. Classification (NCBI taxonomy): domain Eukaryota; kingdom Metazoa; phylum Arthropoda; class Arachnida; order Ixodida; family Ixodidae; genus Dermacentor; species Dermacentor variabilis. Next base: position 139,582,187 of record NC_134570.1, on the reverse strand, counting down.
AAAAATCAGCAGTGTGTTACACTCCTGTAACACGTGAACCTGAAAGCCTGCTGCACACGTGGTAAGGCATTAAGTTATCCAATTGGAGGGGTCAGACTTCTTGCAAGACATAACGAGCCACAGTGTGAAGTAAACGTATTGCTCTGTAGGTCGATTTCCTCGGTGACATGTGAGCAGCTAATGCACTATCTAAAGATTCTTTCGTTCTTTCTTTCCATATTTTCCCTTTCTTTATTTCTTTCTTTCTTTCTTTATTCTTTATTTATTTCCCGCATTCTTCTTTTTTCATGTCTTCATTCATATTCAGTCATTGCATCTTTGATTGCTTAGGGTGTATAAGCCATTCCAGATTATTTTTTTTTTTTCGGGTGTGAGCCATTGCTGATGATGATATTTTTTGTACCACTCATCAACTTTTTTTAAACCACTCGATATTTTTTTGAACTGCTTGACTAGACGCCACCCTTTTTTCGGTAGAAGCCATCGGAACAAACCACTTAAGGCTTTCACCTTAAAATAAAAAGCATGAATGTTCAATTGAACACTGCTCAGCGGTCCCTCGAGTTATGAACTCCTCGTGGGCAAGCGTGCATGTTGAGATGCTTGGCGTGTTTTGATTTGGCCTTACCGAGGCCCAGTTTGAATGTTGGCATGAGCTTGCGCAGACAAGGAACGCGCGGAAGATGACATTTCTCCAAAGCTACTGTAATGCTTTTGCATTTCCACACGTAAGCAGTCTTAAGTGCATCTGCAAAATTTTTTTTATTCAAGTGAAAAGGTAAACATTGGTTGAAAAAGCAATGTCTCCTGAGCCAGCCTTTCTGCAATGGGCCTTTTCTGTGTCCAGGCCACAACTGCCACAGATGCTTGATGAAAACATGCAGCCGTGAAATGGCTAAGTGGCTGTGTAGAGTATGGTGATCAAGTGTTCAAAAACGGGAGTGTAGTGTTTAGTTGCATTGGGGACGGAGAATGGGAGGGGGTGCAGCTCATTCTTCTAGTCGTAGATAATACAAAATAGATGGAAAGCTTCACATGTAAGCAGGCAGTGTCAATCCCAGGGGCCTGATTTTTTGTGAAAACAGGCAGGAGCGATATACTGTTTTGACAGTAAGCAAATGTACAATAAAAAAAATTTGAAAAAAAAAGGGTTAACAGATGTTGAGTTGTATGAATAGACCTGTATTACATGTGTACACATTGCTTTCATTTCAAGTTTGCTCTGCTTAATCTGCGCTGGGTAGCGCATGGCCATGGGTTCGATTCCCTGGCACGGCAGCCGCATCCAAATATAGATTTGATGCAAAGATTCTCGTGTACGTGCCTTGTGTGTGCACTTAAAAACCCTAGGTGGTCAAAATAAATCCAGAGGCCTCCACTACAGTGTCCTTCGTAGTCCACTTCGCAGTGTCTGGACATTAAAGCCCACAATTTACTATAACTGAAGAATTTTTACACTGCCATGCACTGAAAGAACAGGACAGCATTACGTATATTTATCACATGCAGGACAGCAGAGAGAAATACTGTGAATGATCTGTTCATGTTGTGTTGAGACATTCATATTGTAAAAACGAACACGGTATACAGAGTGACAATAATTAAATCAAAGCCTTCCGGCATTGAAAGTGCGGAGTGTGAATTCAACAGAATGTGCATAAGATCAATAAAATTCCACAGTCGCTGCAGGCTCCTGAGAGTGGACACAACCTCCTGCCAACTCAAATAATTTTATTTTGAAGTGTTAAATTACCATAAGTGCTTATGCTTAACTTCAATTATGCCACAGTCGCAGTTCATTACCTGAAGAAAAAAAATAGAAATGATGCAGACATGCATTTTCTTTGTACAAGCACTTTTTTTTTTCATCACTTGCTTTACACTGCAGACTTAACAGTACAGGGCTAGCTGTGCTTTCGTAGCACCTGAAAGGCAAAGATAAATGTTTCAGTTTGATCCACATTGGCGGGCGTACATGTCCTTCGACAGGAAGCATTTGTGGCAAGCCATCACTGCAGAGTTTATGCGTGCAGTTTGGCATGTACAGTAAATCACGCTGCCATAGTGCAGCGGAATGGAGATACTCGCTGCACTCCCGGTTGTTTTAGAATTTTAGCTGTAGATGGCATCCGCCAATGACACTGCAGCGCTCCTCAGTGCTATGGATGTCATAGCTAATTCTCACCCACAAAAAATGCACCGCAGACACAAGCGAGCGTTCTATTGAACACTGACAGTGTTAATGCCAACACACCAAGCAAACAAAGAAGTTGACATGTTCGCTCTCCATGGCTTCCACGAAAGAACTCTGGGAAGGCGAGGGAAGGCGCCGAGAAAAAGGGCGCTTGCTCTTGGAAAATCAAGTTGCGGGGATGGGTAGCAAGGGGCGAGTGCCACTTGCTCGTTCATTTGTTAGTTCATTTGAGCTATTCGCTTAGAAAATCATTGTTGATGGTTTTTGCATAGTCTTTTTTAGGTTTCAGTCTGTAGTGAAAAAAATTGTTTTTGTTGTGGTTTGGTTCCAGTCTGCACAAAAATAATGCTTTAGGCCTAGTTTTAGTTTACTATCCTGCTCGTGTAGCGCAAGTGTCACGCCGTACTTATTTTCTAGAGTATATGTTGCTGATATTTTTTTTTTTTGCTTGAATGATAAATGAATGCTTTACTGCTAGTGGCATTTGCATATGAGCTCTTTAGGCAGATATCTTGACTCCTTGTTTGGGGATTGGTTTGTTGTTTCAGACAGTGTTACCCAGGCAGTCAGTGCTGACAACCCTTCCAAGTTAGCACCACGGAACTAAGCAGGTGCACGATTCGTTCATGAGTTCCCAAATGTGAGAGGAATGCACTAGGCCTCCTTTTGCACCCTTCACAGTCCTTCCAGGACCACCAGCTGTTGCGCACACACATGTGGATGTCCTACACAGGCTTTCAAATATAATAGGAATTTCACAATTGTGGATGCTTGGGCTTCCGCTAATACCATGACCATAAAAACACAGACACAGAGATGAACTCCACAGCACAGAGCACAATGGTCTCTGTTGTTTTGTTGCTCTTGGTTTTGGCTGTCAATTTTACTTCTAGTGGACACACTTCATGCACATTACAAAAGAACATAAGCTGAGTTTCGATTCTCTGCATGCACATTGTCGCTTATCGTAATTTGGGTGGAATCACTTGCATTCTGTACAGTGGACTCTTTTTAAATGGAACCTCAAGGGACCAGGGAAATTGGTTCCCTTTATCAGGAGTTCCATTTACTGAGAGACATATCAGAGAGCATTGCACGAACACAAAACCAACCAACCATGAGGATGGTGTTTCCATTTAAGCAGCAGTTCTGTTTAAGGAATTTCCGTTTATCGAGATTCCACTGTACTTAGTTTTGTCCACCTTGTTCTAGCCTGCCCAGCATAGGAAAATTCTTGAGTGCCCAGCTGGAGTGAATGCCAGTTTGTGTGGAACATATGCAGCAGCTTGAACTCCATTATGTTCAACATTTTAACTATACCCGCTGCTTGTGTTGTGACATCGTGATGACAGGTTAGCACCTGTTGTCACTCTGCTTATGAATTGGGGCTACTTAAGAGAGGATTCTATGAGCTATGTTGTGAGCATTTGTATGTTTCTCATGTGCTTAAGTGCAGTCTTACTCTTTTCTTTTTTCTCTTCAGATAAACCTTCCAAAGGACCGACCACAGCATGAGCATAACGCTGCTTCAAAACAGCAGATCGCTCGCTTGAAACTTGCACTCCAAGAAGAGGGCAGCATTGAAACTGTGCTCCGTTGGAAACGATTTTACATCTCTATGACGGACATCAAAAGTCATTGCAATCATGATATATCTCGGTGTGTACGACCTACACAACCTGTTCAACCGAAACTAGCTACAAAAATAGTTCAGCTTGTTCGTCAAGGCGTGACAGCAGTGAAAGCAATGGAGAGTCATCTAAAGTGTTATGTTAAAGATGTCTTATTTTCAAACAAGGAAAGTCCCCCTCTTTCATCAAGAGATTATTACCCAAGCGAGAGGGACATACGAAAACATATTCAGCAGGCACTTCGGGAATGCAGGTTTAATTGCACTGATCAAAACAATCTAGCAAAATATACGGAAGAGCTTCATGTGAAGATACCAACAACAAACTGTTTTTTCCGTTCCTGTAAGATGAGGCATGAAGAGGACAACCAGCTGCTTGAAGTGCAGCATGATCAAACTGACTGGGACATTCTAGAGTCTGTAGCACAGGATTGCCAAAGTACGCTACTGTTTTGCATCCAAACTGACTTTATGAGTGAACTATTGCTAAAATACAGCAGCAATGTTGGGTACCTTGTTGCAACCTACAAGACGACGGAATGTGCACTTCCACTATTCTTCATTATGGTAAAGACCACCAGCTGGTACGCTGTGGTAGGTGCTTTCGTTGTCCAGTTTGAAACGGCCGAGTGCATTGGAGAAGCGCTAAGTATTTGGAGAGCTTGGAACCCGGATTTTAACCCCAAGTTTTGGATGGTGGACTTGAGCCAGGCCGAGATCACAGCTCTTTCCAATGCTTTTCCCTGCGGGCGCGCCATCATCTCAGATTCTCACAGAGAAGAGGCCTGGCGTAGGTTTTTCTCGACCGAGCAAAATGATGTTGCTGATGTTCCTGCTGTCAAAGCAATGCTAAGTCGAATAGTGGACAGCCAAAATGAGCAGGAGTTTAAGATGGCACTTACGGGTTTGGAGGAGTCGCCTCACTGGTTACAAAACCCGAAGCTGCAAAGGTACATCACTCACTGGCTCTCAATGAAAGAACTGTGGGTTAAAATGTACCGACTTGACCTTCCTTATGAGCCCAACAACGGGGCAGACGTGAAGGCTTACTTGGAAAGAAGCTGTGGCCACCCTAGCCTCTCGGAGCTTGTCAGAGCCTTGGTTGAGGTGTGTTTCCCTGAGATGGAAGCCCAGTTCCTTAAGGCCAGTCTGAGCTCGTCTAGCTGCCCGCTTAACAAGATGTTCGAGTCCCCTGCAGTCTTTAAGAAAGAGCCGAACTTTGTTTCTCTCTCTATGCCAGTGTCCACGTCCTCAGAGCAATTTAGAGGATCGCCAACAAAAAGTGATGCAGAATATATTACTCCAGACCTACAACAGCCTCCTCAGCACAGCCAGCACCATCTAACATCCCAGATCAGAACCCAAAGTAAAAAGATTGCTTCTAGACTGCACTACATCCATGATGATGCCGTATTGCAAGAGGTGCTTACAATGTTGACTGTGGCCAAAACACTCATTTGTGAAAACTTGGCCAACAACGATGTGGACATTTGAGGCTCATCCACAAACAGGCACATTGTAATAAAGAGGCAGCACACCGTTCAGCTAATGCTGGCAGTTTCGTAGGCATACTAAAGAAGTAAAGTTCAAATGATTAGGAAAACTTTCCAAATGAGAATGTAGAGGAAATTCAGTTAATCGGTAGACTCTGTGATGTCGATGCTAGGCTGAAGAAAATGGATGCTTTCCAAGGTGAGCTTGTCAAACAGGTTGTAAAAAACTACAAATTAGCTAAATATGGAGCATGATGCACGGAAGGTAATGGAAAAAAACTCGGTCAGACGAGGAAAAGCTGAACAGGGCTGCCATCATGAACAAAAATGGTCGTGACAAGGGAACATACTCCTGATGTGAAAGGGGAGGGAGCATCAACAATGCATGTGGAATGCACAATAAGTGGAGATGGGGAGCGGGAAAGAGCTGCACCTACCGTGATGTGGCCACAAAGAAAAAGCAGAAACGCAGGGGTCAGGGCCCCTTGTCAAGTTCAAATCACAAAGAAAAGGATTACGGAGGGAAGCAGGGAGAGGCCTCGGTAGTAGAAGAGAGTGAAAGGGTGATTATCGCCGGTCACACAAACCTGGCTAGGTCCTCGGGCACAATTGGGGAGAAGGTGAAAGGTGACAAAAGAGTAGTGGTAGGGACATTTCCAGGACAGACATTGGGCATTGTCACGGAGTGAGCAAAAGCAAAGCTCACAGAAAATGTCCATGGATGCAACCTTGTATTAGTAGCAGGGGGCTAAATGACATCCTAAACAGAAAAGGGACAGGACTTGCCCAGCGCTTGGTGAAGGGGGTAGACGACCTGTGCGAGTTGCCCCTCAGGTGCAGATCATGGTGTGCACAGTGCCGGAGGTGCCTTTATGTGACAGTAATGTACAAATAGCCGTAGTGGCTGCTAATGAGGCTATAATAGACAATGAGCCGAGAGAAAGGTTTCGAGGTTGTAGAAGTACACAGGGAAGTGAGAAGCTGTGATGATTTCCATTGAGACTGGATACACTTCAATCACAGGCTCGGACGAGAAGTGGGCTGGTAACTTGCTGGTCGCGCAGTTGCTTTTTTGGCTGGCCCATGGGCGATCAGGAGGCCAGTGTAGGTAGCAATGAAGAAGGGCCCCTAGGGGAACCTCTAAATAGCATAGCCATCAATAACAGAAAAAGGAGGAAAGGGAGAAAGAGAGCTCGCCATGCAATAGGCTACATAAACATGCAGGACGGCAGAAGAAAGGAAAAGTGGGCAGAGATTCAGGAGCAGTTAAATATAGAATAGGAGTTTATGCGTTTACAGAAATGCACCTTAGAGACTTGGAAGAACTGCCAGTGATTGAGAATTATGTTTGGGAAGAGTGCAACAACTAAATCGGAAAGAAAGTGAGTGGGAATCTGAATGTTCATCCATCAGGGAGCCAAATGGAAAAGAGTAAATTCAAAATGTCAAGTGCATCTTTGGTTATGACGTACAATGAGTGGAAGGAAAGCTTGGCTGGGCGTAACATGTTTGTGGGCCAGAAATAATTGCTGAGTGAAGAATCAAGAGTTAGTGAAATGTCAAAGTGCTGATATTAAGAGTTTTGGGAATGCTGCCGAAATTATCCTATTAAGTTACATGAATGCCCACATGCAGGATCTAGATGGCTATACCAACAACAACAGCAAGTCAATGCTAGACCTTTATGAGCAACATGACCTCATTATCATGAATACAGGGCCTAAGTGTGACGGGCAGACCACGTGGGAACTGAGAAACCGGCAATTGACCATTGATTACTGTCTTATGACAGAAGGCATTCATAAGTTGAGAGAAATGGTAATTGACAAGGAAGAGTATAGCAGCATAGGGAGTGACCATAAACGCATCATCTTGAAAATGGGGTACGTAGTTGAGAAAGAGAGCAAGGAGCACAACATGGCCAGTCCAAATTTGAACGCTCAGCAAATATAGTAGTCACGAGAGTCGAGGAAGAATTTGGCAAATGGCTAAGCAAAGAGTGGGAATATAGTGAGCTTCTGAGTGTAGTAACGACAGAAATACGGAAAGAGGAGCAACATTCTCATTGGAAAGGAAAAAATTAATCAAAAAGTTGGTAGAACAGGGAGATATGAGAAGCGATCGCCGAACGACAGAACGCATCTCAAGAGCACAGGCAGGCAAAGAAGGCGCAGTTGCCGCCGGATGAAGGAACCAGTAAATGGGAAATATACCGGAAAAAAAAATCTGTGGTACAAATACTGGTTCAAGCAAAGATAAAGGGTGAAAGTGAATGTTGGTTGTCAGAAATACATGAGAAAAAGAAGGCCGCACCTAGAATATTTTGGAACTACATAAACTTATAGGGAGGAAGTCTGGAATGATACAACATATCCTAGATGAAGATGGAAACAAACTGGAAGGGGATGTGGCAATAAATTACATGTAAAAAATAACAGGGGAATCTTTCCAAGGCAATGACGAGGTTGTACTTGAAGAAAGAAAGCGTGAAATTGAACCAGATGGAAAAGGAGCTCGTGCTGACAAATTTCAACTGGAAGAAAGCGGGAGAGAAAATTCTGAAGTGCACAGCCTGAATTCTGAATTCTCAAGGCTTGATGAAGTTCCTGTTAGGCTGATTAATTAAGTCCAAAAAGTAAGAAAGCTGTGCTGAAAGCAGTAGGGAAAAAAGAAGCTTAGAAGATAGGTGACTACCAGATAGTTGGTGGCAAAGTATAATGCATTTAATTTATAAAGGTAAGGGAGAGAAAGATAGAATTCGCTCGTATAGACTGTTGACCACTACATCAGTAATATACAGGTTAGCAATGCAGGCAATACAGCTGCAAGCATGGGCAGAGAATAATGGCATTTTGAGAGAACTTCAGAATGGCTTCAGGATAGGTAGGCATCTGGATGATAACTTATTTGACCTAACTCAATGTATTGAAATATCCAGAGTAGAAAGAAGACTGTTATATGTGGCCTTCTTAGACATTACAGGAGCTGTGACAACATAGACCACATTCATAACACCCCTGCACTGGGGTATTTGAGGTATAATAAATAAATAAATAAAAAAAACATTTTGTAGGATATTCTGGAAGGGGAAGGCTTGGGCAACGATTGTATATAGCTTTTGAGAGAAGATGACAAATGAAGCTGTGCAAGCTGGACAAGCTTTGAAGTGAGAGAAGCTTGCAGTAAAATTGATTATGAAGAGTGACTGAAGAATATGGAAGAAAGTGAATGGGCTGGGATAGTGTCCAGGTATCGTGTACAGGAAAAACATTGATTCACAGTGGAGGAAAGGAACTAGGAAGCTTATTAGCAAGTATGCGACATGTATGGTGAGCAACATGACAACAAAGAACGTCAAGTGGAAAGTAGGAGAGCCCGAAATAATCTCGTGGGTGGCAGCAATGGAAAAGAAACCTACTATGAGAAACTACTTAAGAGGAAAAGATGAAATCAGGAAAGAAACAGTTTCTGATAAATCAAAGGGGAGCTCATTACTTTTTGAAACAAGATCAGGATCCTTTGGAACACACATTTATAAAGCAAATAGCAGGAAGAAGAAGCATGCGGTTGCTGCGGTAAAGCTAGGGAAACAATGGAGCATGTTTTATTAGAATGTGAAGAGAACTGCCCCCCTTGAAGCCCTTAGGTTTAGCAAGAGCAGGGGGAAAGTAAACATGTCCGCAATAGAGATTAGCAAGTGGCAATTAGAATATTGGTGGAAGAAAAGTAGGGAAATGACAAACAATGGAGGCATGCAAAAACAAAGTTCACAATATGGGTTCAGAAAGTTTGGCTATGGAAATTCATCGTAGGTTTTCATTTTTTTCTTTCTTTTTAAGCATATGTAGGACATAAGCAATAAAATAAGAGCTTGGTGGTGCAACCCACTGCCATGTTCCAAAGGGGATGCTCATAGCGTCCATCCATCCATCCATCCAGGTGGCTCCTAAGCATAACCATATTGTGATCCAGAAACAGTTGGCAGAAGAGCTAGGGAATGTTGTCCATCCAGAAGTGCCAACAGGGGAGAAGCCTTGCCAGGATGGGGGCTTTGTTCAGTTCCTGGTGCAGCTTCTTGACTTGGTGTGCCAGGCATTTGGCCTAGAGGCACAGTGGCCCCATGCTGAGTTAGTGAGCCTGCCACTCACACAGGAGCTAGCTGACAGTCAAGCATGTCTCAAGTACCATCCGTGGTGGAGCTTGAGGAAAAGTTACGAGTGAGAAATTGTTGAAGAGGTGACCATGGTGAGGGTGGGGCTTGTCCAGATTGTGGCAGAGCGGCTGCATCTCCTAGCCAGCAGCTCGAACACCACCCAGGATGTCCTTGCGAAGCTACCTGGCCTCATGGTGTTTATGGTAAGGTGCAAGTGTGTGACCTGCCTTTGCTGCAGCAAAGCTGTGCTTCTGTGCAGGAATGAAAGGAGAGGGCGAGTACAAGAGTGGATTGCTGCTAAGAGACCAAATGTAATTGGCGTGCATGTTGTCACACCGTGTCAGTGACGATATGGTGCGTGTCTGCAGCTGTTACATTGATGGGCAAATATCCCTGCTGTTAGCTTGTGTGCCGTCGCATCTGTTATACTGCCCAGCATGCAAAAACTGCTCATAAAATCCCATACACTGTCATCATGTGAAAACTGACCCCTGTTGTATATAGTACTTTAATATGTGTTCAGCATCATCAATCATAGTGGAAGAATTAAATTTCGCAATTTGAGTGGGCTGGCCTACCTGTCGGTTTACTCTATCTCAGAAGGCGTAACTTTATCTATGAACTTGACATATTTTGCCACATTGCTTCATTCTTACGCTTAATGTGTTTTGATGACATTTTTTTCTGTTCACTTTGTGCTTGTAGCACACAGCATTCAGCACTAGTCTTTTAAAGCACTATGCCAGCCGATTCCAGATTACTATATAAGTTGATGTCAAATTGCTCTCTAAATTATAGCACACAAGCACCAAGTTCAGTGGTGCAGAGTTATTAATGATTGCAACATTTCTTCATTTTGTTACTTGACACGGAGCACGAGCTTTGACAGTATACTCAAAAAAGAGGAGCCCAACACACATTACAACACGAAGTTCAGGCTGCATGCTATGGCACATTTCTTCTTGTTAAAAGCATCCCGCACAAAAAGAAGCTAGGAAGCCATGGCTATCTAGTGAGGTAATTAGAGGATCAAGGGTGAAAAAAAAAACTATTTTACAATATTCTTGAAAAGTAGCAACAAGAAAATTTAAGACACAAAGAAGTTTGAAATACATTAGTCAGATCTGCATAAATCAAAAATTAAATATTTGACAATGATATATGCAGATGTAGCAAACGGGCAATAAAGAAATCTGGAAAATGTAAGTATTCATCGAACGTGCATCATTGACTGAAATGAGCTCAAATGGTATTGTACATACAGAGGTGAAGCAATCATTAAAGTACTTAATAAACATTCTCTAGATTCTGGGAAGCGTACTCCAATAATGGATGCAGTATACTTCTTTCGAGGTCAACTTAAGTAAAAGCATGACGCCAACAATGCGAACGTACTGATGCTACTGAGGTCTGCTCCATTCTCAAGTATAATGATTCAAATTGCTTTTACCTCATGAATGTCATTTCTACATAAGCTGTAGCTGCGGTCATCAACACAGTGGCGTAGCTAGGTCGTCTGGCACACGGGGCCCATAGGTCTTCTGTCACCCCCCCTCCCCTCTCCGGGTATAGCCGGCGGAAAGAGGGGTGTCTTCAGATGTATATGACACCCCCCCCCCCACTGGCTCCTTGCACCCGGGGCCATGGGCCCCGGGTGCAAGTGCCCATGGCTGCAGGGGCCCGCAAGGGCCCCCCCCCCCCTAGAGTTCGCAGCACACCGGTTTAGGGAGGTAATACACACGCTATTCTGTGAAGACGTGGAATTGGCGATGAGTAAAGTCAAAACAATGCACTATACTGATGGGCAACTTCAATACCAAGGTAGGCAAGACGCAGGCTGGAGACAAATCAGTTGGGGAATATGGCATAGGCACTAGGAATAGCAGGGGAGAGTTATTAGTAGACTTTGCAGAACAGAATAATCTGCGGATAATGAATACCTTCTTCTGCAAGCGGGATAGCCGAAAGGACGTGGAGGAGCCCGACTGGCGAGACTAGAAATGAAATAGACTTTATACTCTGCGCTAACCCTGGCATCATACAAGATGTGGACGTGCTCGGCAAGGTGCGCTGGAGTGACCATCTGACCATAGTATGGTAAGAACTCGAAATAGCCTAGACCTGAGGAGGGAACGGAAGAAACTGGTACATAAGAAGCCGCTCAATGAGTTAGCGGTAAGAGGGAAAATAGAGCAATTCCAGATCAAGCTATAGAACAGGTATTGGGCTTCAACTCAGGAAGAGGACCTTAGTGTTGAAGCAATGAACGACAATCTTATAGGCATCGTTAAGGAGTGTGCAATAGAAGTCGGTGGTAACTCTGTTAGACAGGATACCAGTAAGCTATCGCAGGAGACGAAAGAGCTGATCAAGAAACGCCAATGTATGAAACCCTTTAACCCTACAGCAAGAATAGAACTGGCAGAACTTTCCAAGTTAATCAGCAAGTGTAAGACGGCTGACATAAGGAAGTATAATATGGATAGAATTGAATATGCTCTCGGGAATGGAGGAAGCCTAAAAGCAGTGAAGAAGAAATTAGGAATTGGCAAGAATCAGATATATGCGTTACGAGACAAATCCAGCAATATCATTACTAATATGGATGAGATAGTTCAAGTGGCTGAGGAGTTCTATAGAGATTTGTACAGTACCAGTGGCACCCACAACGATAATGGAAGAGAGAATAGTCTAGAGGAATTTGAAATCCCACAAGTAACGCCGGAAGAAGTAAAGGAAGCCTTGAGAGCTATGCAAAGGGGAAAGGCAGCCGGGGAGGATCAGGTAACCACAGATTTGTTGAAGGATGGTGGGGAGATTGTTCTAGAAAAACTGGCCACCCTGCATACGCAATGCATCATGACCTCGAGCGTACCGGAATCTTGGAAGAACACTATGATAATCCTAATCCATAAGAAAGGGGATGCCACGGACTCGAAAAATTATAGACCGATCAGCTTACTGTCAATTGTCTACAAAGTATTTACTAAGGTAATCGCGAATAGAATCAGGGGACACCTTAGACTTCTGTCAACCAAAGGACCAGGCAGGATTCCGTAAAGGCTACTCAACAATGGACCATATTCACACTATCAATCAGGTGATGGAGAAATGTGCAGAATATAACCAACCTTTATATATAGCTTTCATTGATTATGAGAAAGCGTTTGCTTCTGTCGAAACCTCAGCATTCATGGAGGCATTACGAAATCAGGGTGTAGACGAGCAGTATGTAAAAATATTGAAAGATATCTATAGTGGCTCCACAGCCACTGTAGTCCTCCATAAAGAAAGCAACAAAATCGCAATAAAGAAAGGCGTCAGGCAGGGAGATACAATCTCTCCAATGCTATTCACAGCATCCTTACAGGAGGTATTCAGAGGCCTGGATTGGGAAGAATTTAGGATAAGAGTTAATGGAGAATACCTTAGTAACTGGCGATTCGCTGATGATATTGCCTTGATTAGTAACTTGGGGGACCAGCTGCAATGCATGCTCACTGACATGCAGAGGCAAAGGAGAAGAGTGGGTCTAAAAATTGATCTGCAGAAAAATAAAGTATTGTTTAACAGTCTTGGAAGAGAACAGCAGTTTACGATAGGTAGCGAGGCACTGGAAGTGGTAAGGGAATACATCTACTTAGGGCAGGTAGTGACCGCGGATCCAGACCACGAGACTGAAATAATCAGAAGAATAAGAATGGGCTGGGGTGCGTTTGGCAGGCATTCTCAGATCATGAACAGCAGGTTGCCATTATCCCTCAAGAGAAAGGTGTATAATAGCTGTGTCTTACCAGTACTCACCTACGGGGCAGAAACCTGGAGGCTTATGAAAAGGGTTCTACTCAAATTGAGGACGACGCAACGAGCTATGGAAAGAAGAATGATAGGTGTAACGTTAAGAGATAAGAAAAGAGCAGATTGGGTGAGGGAACAAACACGAGTTAATGACATCTTAGTTGAAATCAAGAAAAAAAATGGGGGGGGGGGTGGCATGGGCAAGACACGTAATGAGCAGGGAAGATAACCGATGGTCATTAAGGGTTACGGTCTGGATTCCAAGGGAAGGGAAGCCTAGGAAGAAGCGGCTGAAAGTTAGGTGGGCGGATGAGATTAAGGAGTTTGCAGAAATGACATGGCCAGAATTAGTACATGACCAGGGTTGTTGGAGAAGTATGGGAGAGGCCTTTGCCCTGCAGTGGGCGTAACCAGGCTGATGATGATGATGACACACACGCTGTACATGGAGGTGGATCGAAAGGTATAAGGGAATGTCAAAATTATAAAATTAAAAGAAAGTACTGAACTTAGCAAGATGATCACGTGGAACAATCAACGGAATATCCAGTGGCTTTGTTCAAGTACCGAGGAACCTAAGGAGGGCAAGTCGTTGAAGTGGTGTTTCAAAAGTTTAAACTAGTTAAAACGTGATCACCAAACACTGCATAAGCGAAATACTAAGGACATGTTTTTTGTTTAAGTAGAAAAGCGTGAGCAAGAAAGTGATCATGTGATCTGAGGTTTTGCCTCCACTATGAAATTTAGAGCACAACTGTAGAGCCTGTGTGCGGTAAATTAGAAGGTGGACTTTTTTAGGGCCAGCTGTCCATATTTCCCAAATAACAAAGACAAAAAAAAATTCTGCAGATCACACGGACTGTGGGAAGCATTATTCGAAGCATTTTCTAGGTAACTGGCCATCTAGCATTGTTTGGGGTACTGCAAAGCGCTACCAGGTGGACAAACGTCATTTTTCTTTTTAATTGAGTAGTGTGCATTGGTCGGGGGTGGGGAAAGTAGTGCCTGTGACGATAGCAGCACGATGACAACCACGTTGGTGACAGTCGTGCGGTGGCGACGAGATGATTTTTACGTTAGCCGGCATTCGACGCGAGCTTACGACATGGCAATCGTTGGTTTCCACATAGGTAACGGATGAACGCGAGCGAGAGAAACACGGATTGTGACGTCATCAGCGAACACGTGTTGTGCAACCGTACGTATACGTGCAGCCGGCTATGGATATTGTCACGTGGTGGTGACCTTGAAGAACACAGTAGCAATACTGTGAAAGACAAAACTAACTTTTATTGGGCGAACCTGTGCCCACAAAAAGAGGCTACACTTATAGCACAACGATAGCGGCGAATACGGTCGGCGATCGTCGAAAATCTGCTCAACGGGTCAAGCGCGTCGGCTTTTATACATCAATTGTCGAACGTTGCAGACTAATCGTTGGGACCCGCGTGCCTTCCACAAAGTTCTACACCATTCGCGTCAGGTGATGAAATCGGATACCATAAGGTTCGGCGACAACAGACAGCGGATAGAAACATCGATAACTTTCCAGAAACTTCGTATACATGCAGGCGCGTCCCGCGCTGTGCGATAACATTTGTTAGGCGGCGAAACGTGGTCGCCCGATAAAGATAAGTACACGTGTCAATATATCGTGTGGTGAATGTTAAAACGACGATGGCCTTTGTATTTCGCGAGGAAATGGTAGAGTATGCTACTAAATTAGGCGATCATGAAGTCGGTACAACGTCGCACAATTTCGCACAACGACTGATGTAAGTGGAGGGGTCGTGGAGATAGTGCAGTCTAACACGGCGCGTCAGAGCGTGGCTGGCAATGTAGCGAGACAAGTATGCGTGCGATCGTGGCCTAATTGTACTTTGGTTTACGCGCGTTTCACTGTGACCGGCAACAAAAATAAAAGCGATCGTGGCGAATGGTTATAGCATCGGGCTGCTGTGCTCGACAGCAGAGGTTCGATTCCGCCGTCGGTCGCATATATTCTTTTTATTAAACTGAGGCGAGACCGGAACCTACCTACCTAGAGCAAAGTGCCACGAATGAGGCGAAGAATGATTAAAAAAAAAAGAAAGACAGAGAAAAACAGAAGGTTGTCGACGCGCACTATATACACAAGTAACAAGCGCACTATACTGTCCCTACATGGGCACCAGGGTAGCATTATCCGGTACCGTTGTCAGATGGGAAGAGGACTTGGCAACCAGAGGCGCCGCGTCCCAGAGCTTTCATGTACTCATCAACCCAGCATCATTCGATACATTGACCCCGGTACTCCCCCACAACCCGGTCTGACTGGGTGGGGGGACTTGGTTCGGGCCAACGGTCCTTCCCGGACAAGGGGGCTGTTGTGGTGCAGTCCAACTGAGGGACTGCACTCAACACACAAACAGCCATGTCGGTCTTGCAGGGCACGAGCCTGACTGACCCTCGGACTGCCCTGACGCAAAAGAGGTCAAGGCATACAACCATGGAGACCACCAAAGCCGTCCGCGGAACAGCGCGACCACTTGAGGGTGCACCACCACCGGTTCCAGCTCTGGGTTCCACTGAGCCAAACAAAACCCCGTAGATCGACTGGCGCACACGGCCGAGTCGTGCGACCTTTGGAGCATGCATCATAACTTAATGGATAGCTTTCCACCTGACTCGTCAAAAATCACGGCAGGACGAGCCCACACTTCGAGAAACTTCTTCTCGCCCAAGCGGTGCCGCTCCCGGGTGAGGTGGAACCAGACCTCCTTCCGTGCTTTCGCAAGCACTTCGTGAAGGCCCGGTGCCCGACCCCCGAAAATTGCATCGCAGCGTGCCAGCCAAACTTGGTATGAGCACTCGGCGAGGAGAAGCACGAACTGGTTGATCGCCTGATTGGGCAAAGGGTGCAAAAATCGGACTGTCTCATAAGGAACGCCTGGGAGCCTAAATAGACTAGCAACTCTTTGGAGAAGAGCTGCAGGAAGCAAACACTGCGTAAAGATATGAACTGAGTCCTCACGAGCGCCACAGAAAGGACACACTCCACGAGCCGGGATGGCTGTGAAGGGCCTGTAGCTCAACGGCAGGCACCCTCGCGCCAGGCGGTACATAAAGGTGGCTCGCCTGGCGTCGAGGAAACCGGCCGTAATGAGCTTCCAGTTTGGCCTGTGAATCGACAGGTCGTACCTTTGGCAATGTGGGGGGAGTCCTGGGGTGAGGATATCCACTAACTCTTGGAGTGGAGCTGAAACTACGTCGATGCCTGGGTGAACCTTGCGGAGGCTTACCAAAGAGTTGGCAGCCGCCGCATAAATGGTGGACGGGGTACCTGAACGAGGAACACAGTGGGAAAATGTGCTCTGCGAGAACAAGCGGAGTCGGGTGCTAAGAAAGAAGGAAGTTAAGCTTCGAGTTAGGAGCATATCCGAGTTAAGAGCGACCTGGGTCCACCTGACGTGTAGTGCAGTAGCCACGATGCCCAGGTCGGGAATTCCGAGTCCTCCCTTGTCCCTGGGCAACTTGAGCACCCGCCTAGCTACACAACCAGTTGTACCCTTCCAGAGGAAGCGAAACAAGACCCTCTCCAAGATAAGCTTGGTTCGGGTTGGAATAGGAGACACACACGCCACATACGTCAGAAAGGAAAACAGAAGTGAGCGAAGGATTGTCGCTCGAGCAGTCAAAGGGCATGACAACGCGCTGAATTCCTGAACCCTGGCTTCAAGCTTCTCCTTAGCCTGTTGCCAGTTTTCGGGAGAGAGACCATCTGGTTCGAACTGGAAGCCTAGAATCCGCAGCCGCGTTTTCACGGGGAGACCATGAACGGGCTGCGGACTGGAAGGAGTGGAGTTCAAGTACATTGCTGCACTTTTCGACCTATTCAACCTTGCACCGCTCGCCCCGCAGTAACTGTCCATGACCTCCAGGACGCCGCAAGCTGATGCTTCGTCCGGGACGACAATGGACAAGTCGTCTGCATAGGCAAAGAGTGCAACCGGGGGGGGAACCTGGTGGAAGTAGGAACCTGCCAATTCTGCTGTCACAAGACAACCTCTGCAGAAGCGGTTCAAAAGCGAGTACGTATAGAGGGCAGGTGAGAGCGGGTCCCCCTGTCGCACACCACGTCCCACGATGAACGCCTCCGAGAGGCGGTCTCGTATGAGAACAGCAGAAGTCGGTCGAGAATACAAAGCTTGGATCATCTGTCTAAAACCCACACTAAAACCAGCCTCTTCCAAAACACGGAAAAGGTACCTATGGCTAATGATATCGAAAGCCTTCTCCTGATCGAAGGAGCAAAGAATACCTGGAAGTTTCCTGGTATTTGCCCACAGGAGAAGGTCCCTTAGTGCTATACCGTGAAGCTGAGTAGAGCGCCCCTGGACACAACATGCCTGGTATGGACCCAAAACAGTGCTGAGCACTGGCGTGAGTCGCATACACAGGCACTTTGCTATGAGCTTATAATCGCAGTTCAGAAGTGTGATTGGACGCCATGCTCTCAGATCGGAGCTCCTCGACTCGTCCTTACAAAGGAGAGTGATTAACCCCTCTCGTTGAGACGCTGACAAAGTCCCTTCACTGAGTAGCCGGTTCACCAGTGATGTGAATGGCTTCCCTAACAGTGTCCAAAATTTAACATAAAATTCGACTGTCAGACCATCGGATCCCGGACTGCGATTACGCTTCATAGACTTCAATGCCGAAAAAAGCTCGTCCTCATCTATGGCTGAGTCGCACACTTGCGGCGGCTCAGCTGGCGAAGCAAAAGGAAACGCAGTTGGAGTGGCAGCTGGTTCGGCATACAAGGTCATGTAAAACTGCCTCGCCAGTGCAAGAACTCCATCTGGTGAATCGACTATGCTACCATCGCTTGGATCTATTAGGGAAGAGAGAGTTGTGCTCTTCCTTGACAGATGTTTACGTAGGACGTTTCTGCTGCACCACGCTTCCATTTCCCACAGCTCTGCTCGGGTTGTGGCCCTCAAGCCATCCCAGCGTCGCTGCAGGAGAATCCGAAGTTCCTTTCGGAGTGAGGCCAGCGCCGAAGCAACTCCAGGACCGCCGGACAGTGGCCTCGAGAGCAGGAGGATCGCGTCGGAGACGATTTTAATCTCCTCACGCTCCTCGCGCGCTCGACGCTTGCCCCAAGACCTGAAGCACTCACGCACTCTGACCTTCACGTCATCCCATTCTGTACCACTTAGATTCGCTCTATTGTGCAGCGATCGAAAAAGAATGGATGATACCTCTGCGGTTGCCTGCCTGTCTTTTAGAAGACGTGGATTCAGACGCCACGGTCTCTTCCCTTGCGGGACTATGCTAGAATCGGCGAACCGCAGAATTAGGAAGCTGTGGTCGCTAAGAGCAGAAGGATTTAACCAAGAAGAATGCATACTAGGAGCCAGTGACGACGAGATGTAAAAACGATCGATGCGGCTCTGCATGCCTCTTCCTGTCCAAGTCATTCCTGACTGACCAGGGCGAAGCACACGCCAAGCATCGACAAGTCCCAGCCCGTCGACGAGCTCTCGTAGTACAACATTTGCACGCCTATCTTTCTGGTTTGGAGTCCCTCTATGCGGGATGCGATCAACCTGTTCGAACACACAGTTGAAGTCGCCTACAAGGATTAGCCGAGAGGGACCTACCAAGTAGGGTTCTAATGTAGCGAAAAACTCTCTCTGATCTTTAGACCGGGTTGGAGCATAAACATTAACAATTCGAATGCCACAATCAAGGTCCACCGACAAGACGCGGCCCTCGGAATCCCTGGCATGGCGAATAACAAGGCAGTCGAAATTCGGCATCAAAACGATGGCCGTACCTCGACTGCCCGTCGCGCCATAACTCCAGAAAGACCGAGTGCGAAAAATCCGGTCGAAGTGGCTGATCTGGCCTAGCCTATGAATATAAGTTTCCTGAAGCACAAGAATATCTACCTTATTGGATTTAGCCAAATTAATAACCTCGAACTGCTTAGAAGCACGCGACAAGCCACGACAGTTAAAGGTAGCTATGGTGAGAGAAGAAGCCATTTTAAGGGAGAAAGAGATTAGCTAAGAGCTAGTAGAAACAAAGGAAGACAAAAAGAGCTAGGAAAATAAATAAAGAGCAGGCTAGTATTAGGTAATACTAGCCTCTAGTGACAAATAAGCAAAGACTACTTATGAGAGGGTCTCCAAAGTTGGGGACCCCTCATCAGTAGACTCATAGGTTCTGTCTGAGAGCAACGAGCATTCGCAACGTCCCCATCCGCAATTGGGACAAGGAGGAGAACCCTCCGCGTCCGATGGGACCTCAGTATCAGAATCGGACGTTTCAACAGCACTGCGCTTAAATTCTGGAGAGCCAGTCTCCGAGCCCTGGGAGCCACCTTCGTCCGAGCTCGACTCACGCCCCGCGGCCGCCGCCCTGGCAGCGGAGCCAGCGCGGTGTGCGCGCCGGCTCTTACGCTTATGGTTCGACCGACGAGCAGTGTCAGTCGCGCCAGTCAGCGGTTCGGACGCGCCAGAGATAGCGACCGGCGTAGCGAGAGGCGTACCCGCCACGGAGGCGACAGCGACCGCCGCTTCAGCCTCCTCGCTCGCTGCCCCCTCGCACGTTGCCGTGACGGAAAGGGGAACGACCTCGGTAGCGTCCACGGAATCGCTGCCGCGCTCGGCGGCATCGACCACGCTCAAGGAGCCCTGGCTCTCTCCTTCCTCTAAGGCAGCAACCGTATCAGCTACCGGCGAAGTAACCGCTTCCACGACGGCAGGTTTCTGCTGTTCTGGCCTCGCGGTCACTGACGAGTAGGTGCGGACACTACACGCCGAAACCGCATGGTCGCCGCCGCAACGTACGCACGCCGCGTCGCAGGACGCGTGGCCAAACTGCCCGCAGCGCGCGCACTGAGGCGTGTCGCACGCGGCGGCGTGGTGTCCTGCCATGTTACACCTACGGCACAATCTAACTACACCCTCGTACTCACACTGAACGACACGCTCACCTACACGAAGAAGGTTAGGAACGGGCCGCGCCATCTCTATCCGAATGCGCCGGTTTCCGGTGCCAACGGCAGGGAAACCGGGCACGCATTCTTCGGAGATCCCGTGAACCTTTCCGAAGCCCTCTAGCTCGGAGACGAGAGCCTGGTCCGGAAGATCCGCGGTGTAGCCAAACACCCTAACCAACTTCACACGCACACCTCTATACTCAAAACGAACTTCCACATCCCGAACCTTCAAAGCGGGATCAGCTGAGAAGCGATCAACCGCGGCCTTATTCTTAAACGTTATCTCAAACCGTCCTGCACCAAAGTCCTGCACTGCCTTAAGGTCGTTCAAGGAAAAGCGCTTTACGAGCGCCTTGCAAACATCTACATTGGACGCGCCTTTCGGAACTCGCCCGAAAAACGTAAGCGGCCGAAGCCGCGAAGGGGCCACCATCGCGGTAAAAACCACGTGGCGCCCGCGCCTAGCCGAAGTTTAAGCTAACACTACACAAGGTAGGAAGCTAGAAACTCTCAGCTAAACACTGGAAAAAACCAAGGACAAAAAGCGCCACCGGAACACCTCACCGAATCGAAGACAGCGGGTTGGAGTCTAGAAGAATCCGCACCGTAATCCTATCCAACCATCCGAGAGGGGCCCACGTGGAGGGGATCCGTAGCACCGAAGCTCGAACGCACAAATCACGCCACCACAGCACCTATCCACGGCACCTGGTGAAGATGCGCCGTCTGCTGCTGTCTACTTGCTACGTCCGACAGTCATCCGTCACACATGAACGTGTGAGCTTAAAATAATATAGCCACGTAGAGGAGGCTTCGGCGCTATACTCCGTTCCATAGATATCAGTCAACGCTGTGGGAGCTACGCAAGAAGTTCGGCCAAGAAAAGTTATCACTCCGCGCGTTTTACCCGTGCTATGGTACCGTGCTTCGCTGGGCGCCAACAGCGTTCGCTCGCGCCAGCGTGTGGAGCATTGAGTTTCCTACAATATTCTAGAGGGAACTCTGGCGCTGCAGTCGTTGACCCACCATGGGAATGATGGGAAATAGATGGATTTGTCTGATCTTCGAGCTTGTGGATTCATACGTTCTTGTGGTTTTCTTTATTACGCTTTAAATGCCTTCATTCTCGTAAATTTCAGAGCAATATATACTCTTAGAAGTGCACGAGGCGCTGCGAACACGCACAATCGGTACTAATTGCAACGATTGAGCCTGTCGAGGTGGCCAAATCGAAACGCGCCAAGCGTCTCAAGGCACTGACTTGCCCTCGATAGATTCATAAGGACGTTTTACACCGCTTGTCAATGCATGCGTCCGTGGCATAATAGCTGCAGCTATCGCTGTAGTGAAGGGTTTCGGCAAGGTAACTGGAAGCATGGTAAACTGGGGAAAGTGCCTTGGCTTCTGGCACGGAGAATGGCCTTCCGCCCCGGTCACTTTCGCCAACGTCAAGTGGCGAAATACCTAGGCGTCCCGCTGGAATATTACAAAAATAACGATGAGTAATGGCATGGTCAAACAAGCGAAACACAGATAAAAGCGAACAAGTGGAAATGTGGACATCTGTCGATGTTTACAAGAGCTACAGTTTGCAATCTATTTTTTGACGCAAAACTCTGGTATGTAATGCAGGTATTGCATTGTTGAAGGGTAAATATACTGAAGTTGCACCGAGTCTTCGCAGTATTTGTGTGGGCTTCGAATTGGGAACGATGCAGTCGAACGAATTTGTTCAGGCGAGTTAAAGACGGAGGTTTGGGAATGACGCATCTCTCTATACGACAGGTCATAAACCGGTTTCTATTTTTCCGCGACCTAAAGGGACACTGAAAGTTAATATTAAGTCAACGTAGTCTGTTGAAATACCATCCCAGAAACCTCGAAAGGCTTGTTTCATGCGAAGAGACTTATTTTAAGAGAAAATGCGTTCTGAAGCGTTCGCGCACCACTAGCGCAGTTCAAATCGCCCGCCCTCCGATCGAGCAGTGGTGACGTCATGGTCTCATAGTGACGTTGCGCCGTCGGTGAGTAAAACGGCGCCCGCAGACGGCGCTACGGCTTTTCTGCGCAAAATGCAAACGCGCGGCCAGAAACAGAGCCAAGACAGCCGACAGCAGCGCGAAAGCGGAACTATGGTGGCTAGCGAAAGGGAAAGCGCGCGACGATAAGCTGGTTCTTTATTTTGACGCCAACTTCGACGCTCGTTGCAATGGACGACCCTGGCAACGACACAGTGACTCGCGATGCTGGGCTCGACTTCAGCGATTTAAGCACTGATGAACGTGACCTGCTGCTGAGGGCTCGCGCTGCCGCCGTCGTTGCGTACTACTGCGACGGCAACTGATGTATGTCATGGCTGTACATATTCGCACATTCGTAGGTTTTCCTTCGTGAAAACCAAATGCCGCGCTCACCTCTTCGACCTGCAGTTGTTATTGCGCTTCGGAGAATGCAGTCAAGACCAACGGAACAGCGCAACGGGAAAGCATTGCTTTGAAAGACACTCTACACGACTTCAGTAAGTCGGCGTTGAACTCGTATTCCTCTGGACGAAAGTGCAGCGAGCACGCTATGCGATTTTTCGGCTCTTTGCCAACGCGCTGTGACAGAGGTACGGCACTTAACCACTTCGAACGGAGAGGTTCACTCGTTGGCACACAGTGATAAGTAACGCTGGATTCGCCGCTGCAACTGCCCTTGGCCAAGTTCCGCGGACCATTCGCGCATCCCACGACATCACATAGACGTGGCATTCTCGCTGCTTGTTCTAAATGCAAGTTTCGCGAGCCAACAGAACCAGCGCAGCACGACGCGATAACGAAACAACTGAAACTCCAAAGTGCGCGCGGCGCAGAGTCGAGCGAAAACGAAACCTTTCGACCCACCGTACTACTGAAGGGTAACGTCAAAATGTTTTTTCTTAGAATCGAATAGAAGTAGACAAGTACCATTTTCTTCCGTCTTATAATCTAATGAAATGATCTTTTTATTACGAGTAGTTGAGTACTAGTGACATAAATTAGGATAAGGAGTGCCTTCGTCATGGGGCTAGTACCGGAATGTCGCTGGGGGGTCTCAAATCGTGTCACGCAGTTACCTCAATTTCTCGGTTACCAAAGCTCTGTTCGCAATTATATTGACGGCTTAGACGTCCTAGAGCATAGCTTTATCACTTTAACTTGTCTTCATAGTAACCTTTAGTGTCCCTTTAAGCGATCCTTTCTTGCGTGCACGGTGTGCCAAGTGAGGCAAAGGAGTGCGTTACCTGGCTATGTAGTCTGTACAGAGAATATGAGCGGTCCTCTTTGTGGATTTCTTAAAGAAGTTATTTTAAGTGTACGGTTCTTCTCCGTTAGATTTTCAAATGAGTACCTTTTTTTCAGTGAAACGTAAAACTGTACAAATATGTATGCGATGTAGTTCTCCCTGTGCCTATGTACAGGGCCGTATATAGTGGAGGCCAGGGGCAAGACGTGCTTAAGCGGGTGAAAAGAATGCAAGTAACGCCAGGGACCAAGTCTTTCTTTTTCAAGCTTCACACGGGGACGTTGACTGTGAAAACCTTTTTAGAAGATCGTGGTTTTTTCTTACCCTGGGGCTCGCATTGCTTGATGTGTAAGAAACCAGACACTATAGATAATGTATTTCTAGAATGCTGGGCGGGTGTCCTCTTTTGGGATGTACTTCAGAGAACTATCAAAAAAGGCTTTCCTTAAGATCCACGGGGTATTTAGATATTTACCTATAGAAAACGATGATGGACTGCCGTTTGACCTTATTATGCTAGTTGGCCTTCACTGTCTATGGCGCGCCCGTATGGCGGGGTATCACTGCGATCCAGATGTTCGGCCTGCACGAATGCTTTTTCGAGAATGCATTTCGAGATTTGTAGAAATTCAGAAAGCACAAGATTGTGTACCTGCGTGGCGGTCAAGGGTGGAACCCTTGACAGCGCTCAAAGAATTCTAAAATAGTCAGCCCTGTAAGGCTGACACTTGCTTCTGAATACTTGCTAATTTATCTTGTTTCATCAAATGTCATTTGTTGTTTGATATAGTAGTACAAAAAAGGTAATAAAAAAAAGAGTCCGTGGCGTAACGGTTTCAATAGCAGGCCTCTGTGCTAGACGTCCCGTGTTCGAATCCTGCTGTCGGACAATTTTAACATAGTTTATTTAATTAGTTATTAAAAACGACGATTTTACAAAGTCACAAAGCCGCTTGAAACCAGAAGGACGAAGTTTAGGCAAATTCATGCACTTCCCATAATTCCAATGCTGGGCCAACCACTTCCATTGCAACTCCCGTATACACTAGCGCCAGAGTTCCTTTAGTAATTATTGTATGAAACTCTATGTTGTGCAGTACGTGAGGCTCCTCGCGACGGTCTGCAAATAAAGAAAAACAAAAATTAAAATAATCTAAAACATCGCATTAACAGCCGTATACTGCAGCGTGTTTGTTTCCAAGCGTTAACACTTGTTTCACTCAATACTGAGCCTATATAAAAAATCATGAGCCATTCCACTCTGTGAAGGTATTTGACCAGCGAAGCTGCTTAGCACGTAGGCGCGTTGCTCCTCGGGAGTCCTGACTACCCGCGGCCTCCATATTACAACGACAGGAGAGAAGTGAAATTCAAAATGGAGGACGGCAACTTGTTTTCCTGCTTTTTTATATACATTCGCGTGGACCAGGGGACCGCCGCCCCGAGGATCCGGAAGAAACTAGACACGTGACGTCTCGACTACTAGCCATCGAAGAAGCCATTCAACTATGTGATGGGCGCACAGAAGACATGACTTGCATCTACACTGACAGCCAAGAAGCCCATGGAGGACGGCAACTTGTCTTCCTGCTTTTCTTTATACTTTCGCGTGGACCAGGGGACCGCCGCCCCGAGGATCCGGAAGAAACTACACACACGTGACGTCTCGACTACTAGCCATCGAAGAAGCCATTCAACTATGTGATGGGCGCACAGAAGACATGACTTGCATCTACACTGACAGCCAAGAAGCCCATGGAGGACGGCAACTTGTCTTCCTGCTTTTCTTTATACTTTCGCGTGGACCAGGGGACCGCCGCCCCGAGGATCCGGAAGAAACTAGACACACGTGACGTCTCGACTACTAGCCATCGAAGAAGCCATTCAACTATGTGATGGGCGCACAGAAGACATGACTTGCATCTACACTGACAGCCAAGAGGCCCTTAAGCAACAGAACTCCAGATCGTACACGACTACCATACGCACCGCACAAAACAAGCCTGCCGCCACCTGCGGGATAATTTTCGTACACTGGACACCAAGTCACAACATGAGGGGAGCGGGGAATAGGGCGGCCCATGAGGCTGCAGGCAAGAAAATGAGAGAAGACCGCCATCGCAGCCGTGAGCCCGCCACTGCGGGACCACACCTATAGCTCCCCATCATCCATCGTTGTACCAGATCACCAGATTGCCCGGCTGAAACACGAGAGGAAGGCTCTAGCTACTACGGGAGTCAATTCCTAGCATCCTTCCTCCCGTTCCCACTCGGCTTCCCAGAACAGTCCACGCTCTCATCCACAAAACAAAAGCTAAGGCATCCATTACACCGGATGTTCTGAGCAAGTGGAGAGGAGCACAAGTGGAATGCCCCAACTGCCCTGCGATCAACGTCGATCTCAAACGTCTGGTCTGGTCCTGTCCTGCCACAACCAGCCTCAGACACAAGCACACTTGACCTTTAAAGGTGGCATCGTACGAAGACTGCAAGCAGAACACCGCAAGCAGATGCCACCAGAAGAATTAACGCTTTGCTGTCCTTTGCTAAGTAGGCAGGCATCCTTCCTTTCACCTGATCCCTTACCCCGATCTTAGGCCACAGGCCATACTTTCTAGTAAAAGTTTCAATCAATCAACCGACGGCACCGCCACCACGATAGTGCTGAAGGGAAGGAAACTATAGATATGCAAGCGCTTGGAACGCCGACAAAGAGAGGGCAGTCGCGGTCGCACAGCGGCAAAGCTTTGAGAAACCTTCGTTTATCTGGGAGTCTACTGATATTGAAAATGGTGACTATTGATAACTAAAGTACTCAGTATGCATATTCGAGGGACGCCGACGAGCCAGCTGTGGAAGAAGATGACGAACGCGTTCGCGCAGGACCTAAACGCCATGTTGCAAGATCACCTAAGCACCCTAGAAACAAACATTATCATTGCAACAGATGCCTCACAGTGCGAGGAAAAAGCTGGCATTGGAATCTTTTGTCCTGCGCTCGGCTGGTCTTTTTCTTTAAGATTGCCTGATTTTGTGCCTATTTTTCTGGCCGAGTTGTTAGCAGTAATCCTAGCTTTACGTAAATTAGACCAAATGATTGCAACGGCTGCTATTCTTACTGACTCCCTTTCTGTATGCTCTTGCCTTACCGCTATTAATGAGTCACCCATGCTAAAACTCTTCCACTTACTAGTTCCTGCCCATGTGCAATGTATTCATTTCATTTGGGTGCCTGGTCATAAAGGTTCGTTTTTTAATGAAACTGCCGATTCACTGGCACATGCATCACTAGCGGGCCCTGTTCTTCCTATTCGACCAGTGACAGCACAGATCACGGCGGCAAGGTTTCGGATGCGATCAATTAGATCAGCCTTATCAAACCCACATTTGACAGCTTCTCCAGAGTATAAACACCTGGCATTTCCCTGGCATAGCGAATCTTGTTACACAAAGATGCTTGAGGTCTGCCTCACCAAATTACGCTGCCGCATTCCCTCCCTAAACTTCTATTTACACAGGTCGGGTTTGGTTCCCTCTCCCCTTTGTTCTTTTTGTGAGGAGGAGGAGACGATACAGCACTTTCTTCTATCTTGTCGCCGCTTTGCTGCGTTAAGAAAAAGGTTGTTGGAGATACCTTTTCGAAGAATTGGCCTGGACTTGACAGAACCTGCAATTCTTTCGTTCGGGGCGTCCACTTTGGGATTCAGCCACAGGGATGCATGCTTCGCTGTCCAAACATTCCTTACAGAATCTAAACGAATGCCCTGCTAAATTCTATTTTTATTAATTTTAAATTAATTATTACTCATTCAACAGCACCTTCCTGATTACATTTTAACCGGTATTTCAGCCCTATTCAATGCTATTCCCATAGATATTAGGAAATTTATGCTCTATATTATTTTGGTATAATCCACCCATTTCTTGGCCAATCCCCCATCGTGGGTAGGTGCCACACGTGCCACAGGCTACAACAACAACAACAACGACCTGAGTATTTTTTGTTGACGCAGGAGAAAAATGCAGGGAACCCTAGCCATAAATTTACAGCTTCGCTGTAAGAATAGTTGCGCAGAATTGTGGTGAAAAAACTTTGAACTATATCCAAGGGCGAACGAAGCCACTGCAAGAAGTCTCTCTAGCCTCGACAGCGTTGACTGCTATGTATGGAACTATGGTGTTCTAGTTCACTATAATGGGACGGAGCATATGTGCTCGTTGCTGTTAGCCAAGGAGCTTGTAGCTCCTACCCGCTATGAATGATTGGTCAGTAACTGGATTGATTCGGGGCGGAATCTAACACTCCATGGACGCATTGCGTACTGAAAATTCTGGTAACCGAAAATTAACGTATGACTATATATGATTCGAAACATAGCCGCCGTGAACTCATGCCCAGCAGGACTCCACGCCCGAATGTCCTGGAGTCCTAAACACGAATGTCCAGCGAGGGGAAAGTGCCGAAATCCGATATTTTTTTGCCCGTTGTACTACGTTCAGGCGCTTTACTCATTAAGGCATGGTTGGGTATTCCGTATGCAGCAGAATTACAATCGCACTGATGATGATGATGATGACCTTAGAGCCGCTGGCACCTACCCACTCTGGTGGATTCGCCAAGAATCGGGCAGATCTTACAAATGGGTTGGGGTATAAATGCAAAAAGCTTAAATTATGTGGAGTAATTAAGTGAAAACAATTAAAATACAGAGATGATTTCGTCAGCAGTCATTGTGATAGAACAAACAAAAAAATTGCCGACGATTACGTTACTTCCTAATGCGAAATTTGAGCGCAGCAAATAAGCTGTTTCACCTTTTCGATAGATTGAGGCAAAGAAATCTAGCAACACATGTATGCGCTATCACAGAATTTTTTTTTTATTTTTCACACGTATTCCTTTAACAAAGACTTTACTAACAGTTCTTGACAGTCATGAAGGAAGCTTTGTGGTCGGAGAAATAGACTGATATATGTTCGACTTGGTACACCAATGCTTGATTCTCAAAGACGAGATGTATACAAGTGCCTCGCGAGGTTGTCACAGCCGTGGGACGCGTTACGAGCGAGAGGAACGGGATGTTCTCCCGTATAAGTGTTAGGAAATTGCTGTTTGTCTTTATGTCAAGCCGCCACCGATCTGGCTCTCTGATTGCCACCGCACAGGGCGAACGGCAGCGGCAATTTCGGCTCGGGCGGTGCACATATACAGATCCGCCGCCACCGATCTGGCTCTCTGATTGCCACCGCACAGGGGTTGCATTGGAGGAGGAGCGAAGAAAGGAACTAAGTTCGAGCCGGCGCTTTGACAACCGGAGACTCGCAGGAAGAGGGGGGAGGGGGGCGGCGTGTACACCCAGCGGCAAACGATGGGGGCAGAAGCGCGCGCAGCAAGCGGACAACACGATAAAGGGAGGAGGGAAGAGATAGCAGCGACTGACTGATGCCGCTGACGCCGATAGTGAGTCAACCCCAGCTGCGGAGTTGGTTTCAGGGACAAGGAATAACCGGCGCGTCGGCAACTGAAGAGCACCCTATCCGCCACACAAGAACAGGGGGGGGGGACCCTTTCCTCCTCTTTCTGCATGGCGGCGACGGTGTTCTATGCAGTCACGTTATCTTGACTCTCTAGCGGCGTCAGCGGCATCCAGCGGTATCAGTCGATCGCTGCTAGCGCTGGGGGGATGAAAGGGGGGCGGAGCTGGTTACGAGGCCGACGACGACGCCGACGCGAAACCCAGGAACGGACGCCAAAGAGCTGCGCTCTAAAAAGGAAGACAACGAATGAAGGATCAAATGTCCTATGCGATTAACAATCAAATCTATTGGATTCACAAATAAATTTTTTTATGGCGATGCATAGATCCCCGAGTGAATGTAACGGCACAAAATCCGCGATGGACAACAACACACGAGATTTCAATGGCAGGCCGAGCTGTCGCACAGTGATATGCGAGGTGCTCTTCCTCAGGGAGGAACAGCGCCGACAGTCCAGTAATTAATGATTTAATCGGTTGCGAAAAATGGCGCAATAGCAAATCGCCTCCCGAGAGGAGGGTGATGATAATGCCTTGCGGGCACGGCGACGAGGACGAAGTTGTTATGGCGGCGCCCCCGCGGAGCTGAGCGGAGCTGCGCCGAGACTCCGGCGGCATGGCCGCGAAGTCTCCGAGCCCGCCCGCCGTCAGAGCCACCACCTCCAAGCAGTTCCTCGCCCTCGCCGGCTACATCTTGGGCCGCGAGATCGGCCAGGGCACCTACTCGAAAGTCAGGTGAGCCATGTGCGGACCGGCGGTATGCCTATAGCAGCGGTAGTATAGTATAGTGTGCGGCACACAGAGGTGAGACGTGTGCGTTCCGTCTGGTGAACTGTGACATCTCGCACTGTGTACACCGATAGCCGTGATTTGCCACTTCTCGGCACAGTTTCGAATCGCTTTCGCAGGTCGCTTTAGGTATACAGTATGTGATAGGAAGGGAACTTTTCGTCGGCAGAGAGTTACAGCCGGTGAAGACCGATTGCTAGTGTGGTGGATGCTTACATTTGATGATCTAGAACACTGGCGTAGAAATTGCACGTTTCCGTCATGGCACTATGGTGACAGGCCATGACGTGGTTCCCTGACACGACACCTAAATTGTTGACAGGAACCAATACCAGGTGATCACTATGATCTGATACCCATAATTCTCTTACGACTCGCGTAGGTGCGTTGTGTGAGGCTGATTAATCTTATAGGCTACCATGTCGACGCATACCTGCTCAACTGGTGTTAACCGTTTTTCGCTGACTTAGGCAAAGCTTTCTCTGCTGTCACAAAAACAGTGTACGTTCGAACTCTCCCGGATAATTGCCCGTCATAATGCAGCTGCGAAATTGAACGCAGCTTGACTGCCGCGCCATGGATGTTGCACACAGGAGTGCCGATTGCACGCGTCGTTTACAGAATGTGCGAGTACGCCAGAATCTTCTGTTATTTGCCGGTGTCCGCGTCATGTCGCTTTAGGTTCGATAGTACACCACGATTATCTGCTCTATGCTGACAGCCGGTGGTATTAAAACTTCGAAGACAATTTGTGCTAAGGGAAAGAAACTCTGTCAAAGACGTCGGAAAATTAAATGGCGTGACACAATAGAAAAATTCAAAAAGAAAATATATAATTAAATAATTGGGTTTTACGTGCGAAAACCACAATCTGGTTGTGAGGCACGCCGTAGGGGGGGATCCCGGAAATTTGGATCTCCTGGGATTCCTTAGCGTGCACCTAAATCTAAGTACACGGGTGTTTTCGCATTTCGCCCCCATCGAAATGCGGTCGCCGTGGCTGGGATTCGATCCCGCGACTTCGTACTTAGCAGCGCAACGTCATGGAGGGAAACTTGCAGTCATGCAGGGCACGATGGGCCGCCGGGAGGGACTTTCCTTCTTTTAGTACACATAAACTAGGCTCGTAATGGTGACTGCACCGCGAGGTGGCATATCGGACGCCGTAAATCTTCGTGCAGGATTGGCGTTAAGGGCGACCAGCGTTATGCGGTTAAAATCATCCCGCGGCATCTGGCACCGCGGGAGTACGTGTACCACTTCCTTCCGCGCGAGCTGGTCATCATCCCAAAGCTGAAGCACCCGAACATCATCCGCGTCTTCGACGTGCTCGAGATCAAGCGCAAGGTGTTCGTCGTCATGGAGCTGGCCACGCAGGGCGACCTGCTGCTCAAGATCACCAACGACGGCCGCTTCTCTGAGAGCAAGGCGTTCCACTACTTCGAGCAGATCTGCGACGCGGTCGCCTACTTGCACCGACAGAACATTGTCCACCGGGACCTCAAGTGCGAGAATATTCTGCTTAGCCCTAAACGACAAGTCAAGTTGGCAGACTTCTCGTTCGCCCGAAACACGCGTAAGCAGACACTTCTCTCCGTTCGTTTTGTCAGCGCGTTCCCTGGGTGTTGTATGTGCTTGGCGTGCTCGCTGTCTGCAAGCTGTCTTTAATGTGTGGGGCATGGCGACGGGTCAACCTGCTCATATGAAGCTACTTTACTCATGCAGTCTTCCTCGACGCACTTCGTACAAGTGTAACAATTAAAGTACGAACAGGACAATGCTCGTTTGACATCTTAGACAGAAGTAGGACAAAAGGGAATAGGAAATGGGGCAAAAAGGAGCAGACAAACGTAAGAGATCCTTTTTTTTTCTTTTTCCAGGCATCAAACACGAACTGCTGTGTTCTTCTAAGATGTCGCACAAGTGTTTTACTCCCTGTTGGAAAATGAACTCGTAACTCAAAGGCACGCACGCAGAATAGCAATGCCGTTCATACATAGGCCTGTCGTCACCCATCTGCGGTGGTTTAGCAGCTACAGCATTGAGCTACTAAGCACCAGGTCACGGGTTCGATCCGGCCTTAGGCATTTGATATTAGTAGCACTCTCCTGCTGAGCAACTTTCAACTTGATCGAGATGTTCCCACGAAACTCAAGCTCCCGAGGAGGTCGAACGTCGTACGTAGAGGAACGAAATAACGAGGTTGTTTGCACCGTTAGTCATTGAAATTAAAAGTAATGCAGCCGTCCTGCAAAGTTGACGATTTTTGTAAAATACTACCCATTTCGTAGTGGAAGCGCTCGGCGCTGTTGTTCGATAGATGGCCCGAGTGCTCTATTTTCTTAACTCCGCAACATGTCAAGAGATGGTAACGGTTTCTAGTTTGGGTTATTCGTTACCACGTTAAACCTGGTAAACTGTGCAGATACAATGATTAAAACAGATGGACACAAGCCAATGCCTGTTATGTCTATACAGCGCTGTTGTATTAGTTCTCTCCCGTATATAGAAATGGCAGCGCGCAACAGGCTGAAGTAACGGAACAAGCGGTCGCTTCAGGTTTTGGTTGGGCGAGGTCCGTATAGAATAGGAGCAGAGCTGCAATCGTGTTCTGTCAACTGTCGCCGCTTTTATATATACAGCGCCAAGAATATAAAAATAATATATGGCATGGCACAAGCACTGAATATCAAGTTGTCCTAAAGAATATTCTTGCACTTCGTCCGTAGTCTGCGCGCGCTTTATGTCGACGCAGACATGTCAAAACTACCTAAGCACATCCTTATATACGAAGGCTCTTATCGCATTTCCTTTCATGAATTGAAGATTATTTTTCGATTGCGTCGCGCGTATACATTTTTGCACCTCCACAGTTTGTTAAACGTAAGTGAAAACTGTCACGCTAGCGGTTTTACTATGTAACCAAAATCTGTCAGGTGGATAACGCATTTCACGGTGCACTTATGTATACCATGCTGCATAAAATGAAATGTGAACAGGAACTAACTGACTGAAACACGTTTCACGCGCAATTACGTAGATTTGCGATGTGTAATCGCTCTGTAGCCGGTTTATAGGAAGTATTATAGTCCCAAATGTACGTTTCGTGGCCTCAGGCAAGCCGCTCTTATACAAATGCAGTGGAACTTCGAATCGGCAACCACGCATTGGAGTGTCGTTTCGGAATTGTTCGCATTTGAACATATGCTGATTGTACGCAGTGTGTCGGAATGGAACAAAAAACCAAAATGAAAAACGAAAAAAAAAGGATATTTTTGTCCGGAACGAAAATGCAACCGAAACGTTATTTATTATTTTGTTTCGGAGTGAAACCGAAATATTTTTTATTCGGTTTTCGATTCAAGGGGAAAGTCGGCAATCCGAAACAACGGACTTCAGGCAACGTCAGAATTATTGCGTTTATCTCAGGCAGGGATAGTGCAAACGATAGCAGGTCGAGCGCAGGCCCTAATCAAAGCCTGTCGCTCGGTGCACTATCCAATCGGCATCGTTGCTATACTCAGGGGTTGCGCGCTTAAGAGCTTATTGTTTCGTTTTCTGCGTGTATCAGCGCTTTGTTACCGAAGTTTTATCGTTCATTTATGTTCGTTTAAGTTCGTTTTATCACAACAGCGGTCTCTCATTCCGGCGAGTACACTCGATGACATGCTGCTTCTGAGATGATGCTCAGTGCCTTGAGTCAAGGCACTGAGCATGATCTCAGAATTCATAATTCAGTTAATGAGAAAAATAAATATCTTACTGCGAAATAATAAAGTAAATGTTCACTTATTAAGAAGTAATAAATCAAAAAAGCTTTATCGTTGCCTTGCTTAGAAAATATTTGCATGCGAACCAAAACCGTTACGAACCGTTACGGACCATCCTTTGTTTTTTATTCGTTCCGGAACAGAACAGCAACGGAGCGTTTTTCAGTGGAACGAAACTAAAACCAGAACGAAAAGCATTTCGTGCCGACACCCTTGATTGTGCGTGTACAGAGTTTCTTCTCTCCGTGCTCTTGGTTGCTTGCGCACTGCTTGCGTTTCGCCACCATCACCACCACCGTTGGCGGCGCAGACAACGCGAACAAGCGCAAGGTCCTGAGCCGGACGTTCTGCGGCAGCGCGGCGTACGCGGCGCCCGAGGTGATCCAGAACATCCCGTACCGTCCCAAGCGCTACGACTCGTGGAGCCTCGGGGTGATCCTCTACATCATGGTGTGCGGCCAGCTGCCCTTCGACGACACCAACCCGTTCCAGCAGGTGCGCGCCCAGATGAGCCGCCAGATCAGCTTCCCGGCGTCGTACGGCCTCACCAAGATGTGCCGCAACCTCATCAGGCACCTGCTCGAGCCGTACGTGCTGTACCGCTGCTCCGTGCCCCGCGCTATGAAGCACCCCTGGATGCGCAAGGAGAGGATCAAGCGGAAGCTCAAGTCAGTGACGCCACCGCGTGCATTCTTTCGCTCGAGGGACGCCATAACAGGAAAGTGTTAGCGGCCAACTGCCACCCGAAATTTTTGGAGTGTGTAAAAAGCGTAGTTTTGAGATACTGTCGATACAGTGAGGCCTCCATTCGAAATTTTACGTTTGAAGCACCTTGGATGGCTTCGCTTTTAGAAGCTCGCAGAAATAGCCGCTTTTTTGATACCGAAACTGAAAAAGAAAGTTAAAAAAAAACGACGTCGCCATTATCCGCTCGCCGGAAGTGATGCATGCCGAAGAGTCTGATGGTCGTCGATAGACTTAAGTCTTAGCGACAACCATCAGGTGCACGCGAGGTCTGCTTAAGTGCTCTTTAACGCTTGCTAACCAGAAAAATAATAAAGATTGAAATTACCAGCCCAGCGGGTTTGCCAAGATTGCTCTAGGAGTGTATACTGCTCGTTTCTAAGATATTTAGCCAAAGTGAAACTTCGTTGCAGTTGACCTCTAAGTTTAGCTGCGCTTTCCACTTCTGCAGTACTAGTAGAACAGTCAGTAAAGACGCAACAGATCGTGATGTCCCGTTTTGGAACCTTTGAGGTATAATAAATAAATAAATAAATAAATAAATAACGAAAGACGCATGGCGGCACGTTGTAATGTAGCTATCCGGGACGTGATAGATATTGAGTTTTTGAAAGCATCCGCTCGGACTTAGTTAATTGCTTATCAGCCATCAGTTAATTAACACAGAAGAAACACACCAAATACACCTAGAAAAAAAGATGTGACTTTTCATTTACTATAACTTTGTCTGCTGCACATTACCTTAATACTAGCCTCTTGGCTTCGCGACACTCCCATAATCGATGCGGGTGTTCAACTGGTAAACTTGCAACCTGGTATTTCGTCTGCTGAAAATCTTAAAGCGTTATTGTCACGACGCTCAATTAATTTGATTGTGCCGAGCTAACAGTCCTATGCCGCTTCCTTAAACGCGTGCATGATTGTGGACAATCGGTTAGAGAAATACAATATACAGCTTTCTCGAGCTATCCGTGAGAAAGAACACACATACGTGCCCCCCTCAGTTGTTTCAACTGGCGCCCGTGGGATGACGGCTATATAAGAGTGAGACATTTAAGCGGCGCACACCGCTGACACCACTCACACCATTCCGGGACGTTGCCACTTTGCCGTGCTTGTTGTTGCTGTATTGAATGACGTGTATCCGCCTATCGCAATGACATATGTCGTGTCTTGTGTGCTTGCGCGTTATTTCACGCCCATGTTGTGAAAAATGGTACAGTGTGCAAAAACTGAGTACGCGCCTGAAGTTTCACCAAAGTTGATCTCTGTTTACAGAAGCACCTTGCAGAGAGCGATATTAACTAATTTTGCCGTTATTATAAGGCAGCGCATTATTAAGAAGCTCGCAATATATGAGACATTGAATTACCTGTATTATGCAGTAAGTGCTGCGGTTTTCTTCAATGTAGTGCTTGTGCATATGTCTTCTTCATTTTTATCTTCTGTCTGTTGTGTTAACTGTCCTAAAGTCCATTCCTCGCTCTCTCTCTCTCTCTCTCTCTCTCTCTCTCTCTCTCTATATATATATATATATATATATATATATATATATATATATATATATATATATATATATATATATATATGTGTGTGTGTGTGTGTGTGTGTGTGTGTGTGTGTGTGTGTGTGTCTTTGTGTGTAATATCTGTGGGCGTTGTGTAGGTTCAAGCACGAAAGAGAACAAAAAATCATGCAAATGTTACAATAAAATGCATACGAAAAGATCCAACTTCCAATGCAGAGAAATGTTACAGTAAAATAGGAAAATTTCCAGCAAAAGGATAACTGAAAAAAAATACCGCAGTTTCGGCCGAAAGGCGCAGCATCGATTGCAATAGCAAATTATTAGACAGCTATACCCAGTAAGGATGATAGATTTAGCAGCCTCATAAGCTTGTAGACATTCGTTTACTAACTAAATTAGCAAGTATAGTGTCACACGCGCACAGGCAAACATGAACACATCTCACACGATGAGCGCGCGCACTCGCTGTGAAAACGCTGGAGTGAGGAAGTGCGGCAGCAGCAACGAGCGAATTGACCTTCGTGCTCTTCTCGTTTCAACGCGAACTAAGCGGCCAGAACACAGCGCGCACTATCCAAACAGGCCTCGGCGCGCCTAGACTCTGTACCAATCGCAGATCGATTTCAAGATAGGATCCGCTCGGCGGTGCTCAGCCGCCGCCGGAGTAGAACCGCACCCCCCTCCCCCGGTGTCTTGCGCGCGATGGAAGACGCGCTTCCTCTCTTGCGTGCGTTAGATCGAGCTACCATCCTCGGCTCACCCTCGCACCTACAGAATACGGCACGTGGCCACGATTTTATCGCACGTGGAATTTATACGAAACATCACGGCGACGGCGACGACGGACATGCGCCTGAAGTTTCCATGTAATTGTCATCACAATAATAAACACAATCCAATTTCGGGACTGGGTGGCGTATACGGAAAACATATCCCGTAGGCGCCAGTGGGTCAGAGCTGCGCGCCTATGGCTCTCGCCACAGGCCACTTCTGCTAGCGTGGCAGCACCCAGGGACGAGGCCTCCGACGTTGCCTCCGAGATTTAAGTTTGTTTACGCTCCGACGCTGGGCTGCCGCTGCGGTGAACGCGATGCAGCGGTGGGCACTGAATTCCATTTGGTGTTAGGAGCACGCATCACTTACAATGTGGTGCATCCGAGGCACGTGAAGCAACTTGAAATGCTTCAAGAAACGCCTGTACAACGTTACGCAAGGGTGGTGTGCAGGCCATTGACTACGCCACGCCTCGCTGCTGAAAGCCGCGTCGCCCCGTTTTCAACGACGCTGGAAAAAGCATTCATGCGAAAAATGGGTACGCGCCACATCGCAAAGGAAGACGGCGGCCGTATGATCACGGAGCCATTTGCTGAGGCCACAGCAATAACGACGACACGGTAAGTTTTTGTTGCAGTTCAAAAGTGCGATCAGGTAAGACTTAACGCCGCATGCGTTACTTCGAGCGTCCACTTGTCCAAAATAATTCCACGCCGCACAGAGTGCATGTCACGCAGAATGAGAAGCGCGCATATATTTGCAGGTGTGCGTCCATAAGCCTTGAAAGTGTGCTTCAAACCATAGGCACTTTCCTGCTGCCGCGCGTGCGGCTTAAAGGGAAGCTGAAACGGTTTTAAAATTCCATGAATTGCTGGGGTTGGGAAGAACAGACCTATTAATTTACGGTTCTGAAATTTTTCGTTTTGTTATTATAAGGGGCGGAAATTGCTTTCTAAATCCCGCCGCGGACACTCCCCCGTCGCTTCCCGTAGTGCCGGGTGAGGACGCAGCCGGAGGAGAGAACCGGCGATAGTGACGTCACTCCCGGGGAGCGTGCCGGCGGACCGGCGTGCTGGCATGTGCTGGCGTGGTTCTTTCAGTCCTGCGCTTTACTAAACGACGCTACGAGAGATCTGCCGCCGCTGACGGTTGCTTTCTTTAGCGATTTTTGTGAACTGTGCTTTCTTTCTGCGCTGCGTGAGTGCCTAAGCCAAGGACGCCCAACATGCCCTCGTTCTGTGCAGCATGCAGCTGTGCGAACACACGCGGGCGAGACGATGTGGTGTTTCACATGTTCCCGAAGGACAAGAAGCTTGCAGCGCAGTGGGTCCGTGCGGTGAGGAGAGAGAATTTCGTGTCGACGAAATCAACTGTGCTGTGCTCGAACCATTTTCGCGACAGTGATTATCATCGGAGCTTGACAACGATGCGGGCAATCGGTATTCCAGTTCCGGTGTTCCGTTGCCCACATTGATGCACTCGAGAAATGCGAACATTTGCAGCCATGAACGTCTGGTAACACAGTTTTAGCGTAGCCGGATAGCCTTACGACCAATGCGGAAATGCGTTGTTGCTAGCGTTGCTAGGCTTACCTAGCGACATTCGAAGTACGATTGCAGTTACCGTAAAGTTACCGTGTTTACCACACGGCGGGGCTAAAACTGCCTAATATCTGTATGTCAACAGTAGCATGCAGCACGCATACCGATTCTTGATCGAGCCACAATCGCAAACTCGTCGAACCATAGTCTGAATATTACACATATAATCCCCCTGGCCATCTCGACCTGGATGTTTATGATAAGCAACTTCCATGACTGTACCTCGCAGCACTGTATGTGCGCGCTTTGAAGCGCGATACTTGTGTTCGCGATTGTGTATCAACACGCAAAAAACCACGGGACTTTAGACAAGCAGCGGCAAGGTGCTTGACATCGCGGAATTGCACCCGTGTTTACAATCTAATGAGAAGTTAGTGCTTCAACATTCTTCCAGCAGCGAAATCCCAGTAACACTTTAGCGCGTTTTTTCTCCTGTCATTGCAACGTGCAGCTACATGAAAAAACATACGTACCAGCTAATATTACCAATGCGCGAGAAGCTGCACACATCGTTCTCGCTGTTGGCACACTCAACATCGTCGTTGCCGCCATCGTTTTCTGTATCGGCTGTCGGTTCGAACATGTAAGGCGAAGGTACAAGCCGTCCGAGACAGCGAGAACGTTCCATAATGTTTAAAACTATCTGTGAAGCCATACCAGAACAGCGTGCTACGCTCTGAAACGGCGGCGCCGATCGGTGATCCCCGTGAATGACGTCACAGCGGTCCCAACCAATGACGGGCAACAGCGGCGTTCGCGCGATGCCCCGAGGCGTGGATGCGCGTTTTCTTGCTAAAAACGGCCGCTTGCGTATGTTTCCGCCCTTTTTAAACTAGATATTCGTGTTCAATGGACTAAAAATTGTAGACTGCCGCAGGGAACTCATTTTTTTTTCGAAAAGTGTTTCAGCTTCCCTTTAACTCTGACACCCAATTCTCCGTCGGATATGATTTTCTTATACCCGCTATGCATGAAGGAAAAGCGCGTGGCCAACACGCAATTGTCTTGCCTCTTATTGGAATAAAGCGTAGACCAAGGGGGAACCTCTGTTAAAACACCGAGCTTGCTGCGATTCTTCAGTTATGAAAAAGAAGGAAAACAGTAGTTTATGATAGCTTCAACGCACGGCACCTTTGTAATGCGGCAGAGCATTTAATGTATTGCAGTGAAGCGAGTGAGAATTTTCGCGCATACGCAGTGTAAGCAGGACTTTATATGCATTTCATGATGGTGAATGTGCTTTAAAAAGCTTCTCCACAATACTTATAGGTACTGCGGTGAAACTGTATATCAAGCGACAAGAAAAATAATACCGGCAGATGGAAGCCTCAGGTGCGCAGCTAAGATAATAATAATGACTACGACCGTGGCCCAATTGTGTTTCCAGTTTTTATAACATGTTGCTTACGCTTCGTAAGCGCGCAAATTCGCACTTCGCTTCACTGCAAGGCACTGCATGCTTCAGCGCGGAGGCCTCAGGTGAGCACCTGAGATGATAATAAAGGCTAGACCGTGGCCCAGTGAAGTTTCCTGCTTTTATAATAGTCTTGCTTACACTGCGTATGCGCGCAAATTCTCGTTCGCTTCACTGCAATACACTGAATGCTTTACCGCATTACAAAAATGCGGTGCGTTGAAGCCATCATAAATTACCGTTTTCTATTCTTTTTTTTTCATAACTGAGGAATCGCAGCAAGCTCGGTGTTTTAGTAGAGTTTCCCCCTTGGTCTACGCTTTATTGCAATAAGAGGCGAGACAATTGCACGTTGGCCACGCGCTTTTTCTTCACGCATAGCGGGTATAAGAAAATCATATCCCACGAAGAATCGGGCGTCAGAGCTAAGCCGCACGCGCGGCAGCAGGAAAGTACTTATGGTTGGAAGCACGCTTTGAAAGCTTATGGACGCACGCCTGCAAATATATGCGCGCTTCTCACTCTGCGTGGCATGCACTCTGTGCGGCGTGGAATTATTTTGGACAAGTGCGCGCTCCGCGTAACGTATGCGGCGTTAAGTCTTACCTGATCGCACTGGCGTTCTCAAAAAAAGGCACTTTGAACTGCAACAAAAAAATACCGTGTCGTCGTTATTGTTGTGGCATCAACACTGGCTCCATGATCATGCCGCTGTCTTCTTCCTTATGGCTGTGGCGCGTGTCCGCTTTACGCATGAATGCTTTTTCAGCGTCGTTGAAAACAGAGCGACGCGGCTTTCGGAAGCGAGGCGTAGTGTTGTCAGAGACCTGCGCACAACCCTTGCGCAACGTTCCACTGGAGCTTCTTGAAGCATTTCAAGTTGCTTCACGTGCCTCGGATACACCACAATGCAAGTGATGTGGGCTCCTATCACCAAATGGGCGTCAGTGCCTACTGCTGCATCATAGAGCTGCATCGCGTTCGCCGGCGCGGCAGCTCAGCGTCGGAGCGTAAACAAACTTAAATCTCGGAGGCAGCGTCCCTGGGTGCCGCCGTAGTAGCGGAAGTCGCCTGTGGCGAGAGCCGATAGGCGCGAGATACGTTTTCCGTATACGCGACTTGGTGCAATGGTATGAAATGACTATTTCCGATAAAGTGAACAAAAACGTTGATGATAGGCAAGTTTACTGGCCCAACGTTTTATGTAACCAAACAGGGTGCATGCACGCACGCACGCGCAGAAGCGCGTAAGCGCGCGTATAAATCAAAGAAAAATATGCCCACACGGGGCTCATTGCGGCGTATCAATAGCACAGTGTACGAAAATTTTTTGCACTCCGCCATTCCACGTCTTCAGCCCTCGTACTGCAACGTTCATGTTTTCACCCGGATGATGTCGCAACACGCGCAGGCACATGAAGGACAGCAAACTGAGCGAGCTGGAGCGGAAGGGGAGCGACGTGAGCAGCGCCGGGTTGCGGGCCGCCCAGTCTGACGTGAGCATGGCGCAGCCCGGAGCAGGATCCCCAGGAAAGTTCAGGGCCCGCGCCATGTCCGCATCGTCGATGCCGCTATACCGGCAGCGCGACGACTTCGACGACTCGCCCGGCTACTACAGCAAGACAACGCTGGCCTGCAACACGGACGAAGGCCCCATCGGCTGGGGGCAGCCGGGCATGCAGTACACGCCGAACCCGATCTTCCAGCAGCCCATGCGCCAGGGTCACGCGGTCGTCAACACGCGCGTGTTCCCGCCCCCGATGGGTGGCGGCTATGACGCCATGGGAATGTACGGAAACATGGGCACGATGGCGGGAACGGGATACATGTCACCCATGGCCGGAGCGGGAATGTTCCCCATGCAGGGAGCGCCCATGATGGGCATGCCGCCCCGAAGGCGTCGCTCGGGCGGCAACCTGAACATAAACGTGGCCACACCGCGCTGCTCAGTCTCGGTGTCCAGCAGCTCGTCGGGGTCGTACGTTTAGGTCGAGGCGTTTCTTCCCTACGCCCTGCAGCACCAATGGAGTGTTCCGGGAGGACCAACGTTGTGCGCCAACGCTACTGGGAAGTGTATAGAGAGCAATGTATAGTCGCGGCGTGCCAAATACCCGTGCTTAGAGCGCCGTACGTACGGTTAAAGAAGAAGAAAATGAGAAAGAACGCGATGCCTGGACGAAATTAAGGATATTTCTTGGCGGCGGTGTGAAATTTGGTTGCCGCGTGCTGTGTATACCGTTGATTATACCTCCGCGATGGGGAACGCTTTTCACTCGACCTCCCGCTTTCTCGGGACGATGGCGGAATCGTTCTGTGTTGAATATCTGGCGCGGGGGGGGGGGGGGGCGAGGGGGAGTTTACTAAACGACGTGTATTGTAGAATCCTCGTTCCACAATTTACTTTGGCCTCAAATAAAAATTTCGCACCAGCGCAAATTATAAAGCCTTCGGCTATTTGGTACTATAGAGGACACATTAATTGAAGACGGAACGGTTGCCGTACAAATCGCCAAGTGGAACGCCTGATGCAACCTTAGAGCCTTGTTCTAGGTAATATTAGCTCAACTGTG
Organism: Dermacentor variabilis; assembly: GCF_050947875.1. Classification (NCBI taxonomy): domain Eukaryota; kingdom Metazoa; phylum Arthropoda; class Arachnida; order Ixodida; family Ixodidae; genus Dermacentor; species Dermacentor variabilis. The sequence goes on along the minus strand of NC_134570.1, from coordinate 139,539,934 downwards.
CGATCACGTTTGCGGCTTGCAGTCCCCGGAGAGAAAGAGAGAGAGAGGCTGTAATTTTTTTAATGGTATGCGGTGTACAGGTGATAGCATAGCCAAACGCTTGCAATATTACTACAGATGATTATTGTGAAAGACGAGACGTTAAAAATAGTTACGTAGATCAGGTATTACGTAAGACGCATACGCCTCACTACAAGTGTACGTGTGCGTATCGTTTCTGTGCAAATGTATTCAAATTGATTGTGCATCACTACTTCAACTATGCAAACCGTGAACCCTCGATTACTTTTTGTCAGAACAGTGCGCCGCGGACAGGCGCGCATCACCCAATTTTTTCTTTGTCCTTGTTTCGGATTTACCGAATAACTTCGTAGTTAGAAATAAGTAATCGCAATGAGTCAGCCGCGGGGGGTCGCAATACTTTTGCTTGCCGTGTGTTCCTGTTGTGCCCTATAAAGACGTCAAGAACAAGATTCGATCCGGTTTGGCGCCGACGGTGACGGATGGTTCCTTCTATTGTCTCTGCTAAGATTATTTAAGACAGCAGCATTTCTGGGACGCTTCTTACGCGTTGCGCTGCATCTGCGCCTCACAATGGTATCGGAGGGAAAAAAGTAAATAAACATAAGGACAAGGGTGACGTGAAAAGCCACTTGCCTTCCTTTGTTTTTGGAGAAGAACTCGTAGTTGCGTGTCAAGCGACACTCCGAACATGCGAAAGCGACCGGCGCAGCTCCTCGCTCTAGGATTCGCCGTCGTCTTGCAGCTTTCGGGTAAGTCGCGTTAGATGAATTGTGCGGTTCATTGAAGGAGCTGGCACAAGAGAATTAGGGTTATCTTTATTAGCCGTGCTACTGGCAAGAATGTTTGATGAGGTCGCACAAAGGTTTCCGGTGCATCCTTTCTTTCTTTTTTTGCCTGTGGCTATTATTAAGAAACACACTGGTGTAATAAGAGGCGCTCAGGCGAACGCGCACAGGCACGCGCCTGCATTCCTTTCGTTCCTTCTGGGTGCGTCATCCCCCCTCCCCTCTCCCGCTTTCTGTTCAAAGCAAAGCTTTCTTCGCCTGCCAACCCATGGTTTCGCCTGGGTTGGTCGGCGGTCGCTCGGTCTGGTCGTTGGTCGGCCGCTGGCTGGGTTCTCGCCGAGTAGAATCAAAGGTCACTTAAAAAAAAAAATAGAGGCGAGTCCGGCGCCAGGATTCGAACATCGGCCCGACAGCCTCCTCCTGAGATTACTTTCGGTGTGCAAACTATTTATTCTAGCTCTTCATTTCTGCCTTTTAAAGCAAAGCTTCATAACGTTCAATTGAATGACAGAAGCTTCGCTGACGTTAATAATACTAGGATGTGAATATTTTTTATACTATTGCTGAAAACGGGCTATTCGTTATTCAATAACGGTAGTAACAGTTTTCCGATATTTGATTCGCTTCTATCGCTATTCAATTCGCATTCAGTTCGCCCTCAAAAAAAAATGCGCAATTGATGCGATCCTGTTTGTCTGATGCTGTCAGGATTGGGGGCTCAATCCCATCGCTCGTAATCAGTTGTCAAGATTGGAGTCGGGCATGAATTAGAATGTAGCTGGCCCATGCCGTCGTCCAACTTATCCACGCTGAGGACGTTGTTGAAGGGAAGGACTGCTTCTCATCGAGAAAGAGGAATATGGGTTTACTTACAGTAATTACATCAGCATGTTACAGTTAATCAGTCTAGCATAACTGCGAAAGAAAGTGCACTGAGCACCCGCACAACAGCTGTTTATAAACACTCGGTCCTCCCTCTCTCACACACGCACGCACGCACGCACGCACACACACACACACACACACACACGTACGCACGCACGCACGCACGCACGCACGCACGCAGGTTCACGGTCCTCCCCCCCCTCCGTGGGCGTATTCGTCGGCTGTCCGCTTACCGTTGCACATGCTGCGCGCGTTCTTTCGTTGGTGACGCCCTTCGTGACGCATCTTTCGCTACGTTTTTACGTGCGGCACTTTATTTGCATGCCTGCTTGTATTGCGTGTCCCTGGCGTGTTCGTATACTCCACACTCAGTTCTTTGCTTCCATTCTGCGACCGATCGCGACACGTGTAACCAACTTCATTTTTCTTTTTTTCACGTCACAGTTTACGTCACAGCCCGTGCACGGCGCCGCGACCAATCGCTTCCAACTATGCTAACTAGCTTTCTACGGTACCTATATTATGTACATATATTACATATTATTACATATATTGTGTACCTTATGTACATGTATTATGTACCTTATGTACCCTCAGTCAGTCCGAAAAGCTCATCCTCTGTGGACCGCTAGGCCTTCCGTATAATCGCTTCCACTCAATCGCCGTTGCTTGCGGAAACATTATCGGCGAAATAAATACAAGTGCTTGGTTATAATGCATAGCGCGAAACGAAAAATGGTAATAATTTGGTAATGCTATACCGCCTATACTATATGGCAATGCGCCATTGTAATATTCCGCAAGAACATTCAGTAGAAAACACTGCATGCAGAAACGCACATGTGAAGCTATCATTCCTCCACATTCGCACAAATCAGAATTAGTAAATTAAAAAAAAACAAGAAAAATACCATAAACAGACAGGGTTCCCCGTCTGCGGCTTCAGTACGAAATTAAAAGAATGAGGAGTTTGCTTTTCATTTTCTGTTCTTAGAAAGAATCTATTACTGCAGTATTTATGAAAAGCAGTAGCTTTGAAAGAATAGCCGGTAAGTCTTAATTGATTTAGCGTGCCTTTTTGAGGTTCCTTTAACGCTTTCGAAACGAGTGGCGCGCGTCCTCCCTTAATCTGCCATGTACGTGTTCTTTGTCTGCAACATGTTGGCCCAGTCATGAGGGATACATGTTCTCTTTTGTTGCTGCTGGAACAATAGATGGTGCGGCCGGAGAGTCATGCCCGAAGACGATCTGGCGACAACTTGTAAGTCCCCCGAGTGTAGACATTCATCGTGCACTCACCCATTCGGCTGAATAGTGTCTGCTTTTGTCAATGAATATAACTGGAAATTAGGTGGCCAAGGCCTCTGTCCACACGCGCAAAGAGAAAGGGTAGGGATCCAGTGGTGGAGGGAAAGAGGGTAAGAACAGCTGACACATAAAACCGCCTTGTACGCTGGACACAAAGGTTTGAGAGCACACCTGACGCAGATTTTCTGCACTCCTGCACAGTGTACTGTATATACCGAATGTTGACAAATGAACGTGATAGTTATAAAAAAAAATTATGGGGTTTTACGTGCCAAAACCACTTTCTGATTATGAGGCACGCCGTAGTGGAGGACTCCGCAAATTGGAACCACCTGGGGTTCTTTAACGTGCACCTGAATCTAAGTACACGGGTGTTTTCGCATTTCGCCCCCATCGAAATGCGGCCGCCATGGCCGGGATTCGATCCCGCGACCTTGTGCTCAGCAGCCCAACACCATAGCCACTGAGGATAGTTATACAAGTAGAACGTGAGCGAGAAGATCAAGAGCAGCGTAAGGGGGTGATTTTTGAACCTCATGAAGCCAACGGGTGACGAAGCATATGGGAAATTGCATCTTCTGCTTAATTGAAACGTCGAAGTCACGATATTAACAATACAGGGGCGTTCCGCCTGTCAGAGGCTGAAAGCGTGCGGTGCTTTACCATTGAGGTACACCGCGGTGACCGTGCTCGCGCTTTTTTTTTTTGGCATTGGCGAATTTGTACTATATGAAACGAGCCCTGGCAGCGAATGTTAGCCAGCGACATTCACGGTCATGACGGCGTATGTGGAACCTTCTTTCAACTGCAGGGGTCACGTGGTGCTTGAACTTAGGAACAGGCAACTACATCCTACAGGAATACATCCCTTGTCTGTTGCCTCATATCAAGGTTTTCAAGGTCTACAGACAGAACAGTATAGACCCTCACTATAGACAGAACGTCTTCTACAGACAGACGTTTACGTCATGGCACCGGGGTACATTTTTTATATAGTGGCGGTTTTAGTAATGACATGTTTTACAACACTCTTTCGCTCACGAAATTTCTTTCTCGGTAACGATTAGGCTTTGCACACCTTGGACCATTAATAATGTACGCGATCAATCAAGTATTGTTGAACGTGGTGACCGTTTAGGATAATTGTAAGTTAGCGCTAACATTACTCCCTCTTACCGTAAATTCGGGGCTGCATGCATGCTCACCTGAACATAATTATGCTTTCATTCATGTCGCAAGAGCTTTTATACGTTCCTTAAGTTTGTTCCAGGTTGACGAACATAGAGTAATTAGGAGAAGCTTTGCAAATTAACTACTGGGATTATTTTTTGTTTTAGATTTCAACGCACTTGATTTTCGCAGGGGCTCACGGGGTACCTGAGCTCCTGTAGGTACTGGTGCAGGGGCTTCCTGCCCAGGATCGGTTATGAAAAAGATGGGACGCCCTGCACGGTGAGTTGCCGCCATCTTCTTTGTTCTTAGTGTCTATCTTATTTGCGTGCTTGTCTCAGCGTGCTGCGTTATCGCAAGCATCGCGGTGCAGTTGCACAGTATACTGTACGCCAACGAAAAAAAAAGCAATAAAGAAAGGTTGATATCACTTTATTAAAAAAAGAAAGAAAGACAAACCGGCAGCAATTTGAGGCAGCAGCAGCTAGAACTACCTCAATTTGCTGCCAGTTTCATTTTAGCAACAAGAACTAGCCACACGTGATAGACAACAACAACAACAACAACAACAACAACAACAACAACAACAACAACAATGGAAAGGCCGCATCGTCGTCGTCAAAAGCTGGAGTGACGAGCTAATATTGTGCAGCTCCAGTTCAGAGCCATCTTCATCCAGTGATATTGACTCACTAAGAGCCTGCGAAAAGGACTTGGGGCTGCTATCTAACGAATGAAATAAATTGGGCCACTTTACATCTCAAAGCCGTAGTACGGCTATAAGGGACGCCTTAGGGGAGTGTTCCGGATTAATTTTTACCTCTTGACGCTATTTAACGTACACACAAAGAACGTCTCATGAATAAGGGGACGAGGCACCTAGCTGTCCCATCGTCTACTCTTATTCGTGGATTTGTTTTTTGCTATTTATACTAGGATGATACTTTCGAATGCTCCAACGATGGATAGCTGTCGAAACATCATAGCTAGAAGTGCTGCTTAATGGCGCGTCTAGCCATGACAAAAATGGAAGTTTGGCGCGAACAGGCACGATTAACGAAAGGCGGAGCTATGAGCCCCTAAGAACACACATACAGAAAGCAAACCTACCCTTTTTATATGCACGCCCATTTGCGCCTAGCTTACAGTTCGCAATGTTTCACGAACTTCGCAAGAAATTCTTCTAAGATGGCTTCCTTTGCGGCCGCCAATCCAAAACCTCGCATCTAGGTGTGAACGACGAGTACGCGACAAGATCCAAGGCATTCATGTTCAGGAAATGCTAAACATGCAGTTAGCCCTTTGCGGAAACGTCTTCTTTAAAAAAAAAACACCAAGCTTGTTAGAATTACAGCAGGCGAAGTATACTGAGCGCACTAGACACTGCTTGTAACCGCGCTCAGTAGTGTCCGGCACCGTCTACGGAAGAGTACCAAGAAGGTTGTTTGTACAGTACGCAACACGACTGCTTGTTTCATAGTTTTTTTCCCACCGTCCTGCTTAGCTTTACCTAACTCACTTCTACCACTTATTCTCCACACTACTTTTCTTAGCGTGTAGTAGGGAGCTAGAAGGATGTCGATGGCCCACAGGTTATTAGATCTTGCCGTTTAGTGCGAGAGTTGGCCGACGTTGAGTAGGGTTTTGAGAACTGAAGGCTTATTTACATTATTTACAGTAATAGCGCAAAGTAATCAACAGTCATAAAGCCATCGACGGCCGGCAGCAAATCGGACGCTGTGGCCCGTGGCAAGAACGAAAAAAACTCTTCTCCCTGTCTGTCGCTTTTAACCCCTTCGGTCTCTCGGGGTCACGTCATTTTCGGCCAATCGTCGAGCCAGCTCAGGTGTCATCATTTTTCTCCAATGGTAGGCGCCCGCGCAAATGTCGTCACATTCGGCCAATGGGGATGCTCCAAGGGCTCCATTGTCCGAGGGTTGACTTGCCTCCGGCGTCGCCTCCTCGCCTGGAAGCGCTCAGCTGGAGGAGACGGGTTGTTCTCGAACGACCTTCCAGAGCCGCAAAACAGCTTTGTTCGGGACCAAGATCACCTACCTGGAACCGTGCCAGCCTCCCGTTGCACTTTCGGGAAGAGGCAAGCAGGGGTGGAGAAAATAGCTCTATATGCGGCCCATGAGGTGGGGGTCGCCAACCTGTCTGACGGGTCCGGTAACGTGGTAGACGCGCCCCGGCGCACCATAATTGGAATGCGACGGCGAGTGGATGTGGCCGGGGAACTTGGGTGATGGCAGGAAAAGGGTCCGTATCCAACAGCTCCTCCTCGCCCCGGAAGTTTGCAATGGCCGGTGAACTCAATTCGCTGACCATGAGGAACGCTGATGGAACATGTAGTGTACTGGTGACGAGCCTCGTGTGACTAATTTCTGGATCCCGGGCCCTGGAGAACGTACGTAAAACAAACGAAGCAACATAGCGCTGCACCACGTGCAAGCGCAGGCTCTTCACCCCTGACTCGCCAGGCTATTACTATGTCAAAATCAACCCTGTGTTTTTTTTCCTTTTCCCAATTTTGATAAAGCAGTTCCAACCACCTCTCTAAACAGCTTTCCATATCTCCCCGAATGCCGACAAGGCCAGAGTGATATTGTCGCTGCAAAAGAAACGGGAGAAAGTGAAACAATTAATGAGAACAACTTTTAATACACAAGCCAAGTTTTGAAACTACAAGTATGACTTCCAGCCCATAATAACACGTCCTACCTCGTTAGTCAAAGCAAGGAAGGTAATACGTCGGTTTACCGAAACAACCGGCTCAAACCATCCACATTCCCATTTGACTTGCCCCTTTTGTAACGGACGGTGAAGTTATATTCCTGGAGAATCAGACTCTATCTGATTCTGAGCATCTATCTGAGCTATCTATCTGACTCTATCTATCTGAGCAAGCGTCCGTTCCTAGGAGACATATGTCTGAGCCAGGTCAGAGGACAGTGGTCGGTCTCGAAAGTGAATTTTGCTCCGTACAGATAAGAAGATAATTTCTGGACCGCCCAAACTAAGCATGCGCATTCTTTTTCAGAAGCGCTGTACGCCTCCTCTCTGCACATTAATTTTCGGCTAGCCTACAGTACTGGATGCTCCTCCGCGTCTTCGCCCACCTGGCTGAGGACGACTCCCAACCCTCTGTCACTAGCAATTGGATGTGGTCGGGGAACTTGAGTGATGCCAGGAAAAGGGTCCATATCCGACAAGGGTGGTCCGCTGTTAAAGGGAACACAGGAGTGCAGAGTATGTCCGGATTTCCCTCTCTCGCAAGAGTACAACTGCCTATAGATTTGCAGCAGATCACTTGCGGTTGATACAGCTCTGACTCCTTTCGACACACATGCGCAGTGCACCTACATTGCTTGCGCAGCCACTTGCAGCTAGGGTGCCAACAAAGGGAGAGACGCACATTTGAGTGTTCCTTTAACAGTGGACCGCACTGTGCACGTTTCCTTCGGGGTTCGAATGCAATAAATTTTAGTGCTTAACGTTCGAAAACTGCACAGCGGGTTATGAGGGACGCCTCAGTGGAGGCCTCTGGATTGAGATTAATCGACCACCTGAGGTTTTTTTAACGTGTACCCAAAGCACGGCATGTGAGGATTTCTCGCATTAGACATTTGAATGCAGCCGCCGCGGCCGGGACTCGAGCCCGCTACCTTGTGCTCAGCAGTGCAGCGCCACAGTCGCCGAGCCACGCGCACCGCTGTAGCGTGGCTGGAAAGTCCTCGGAACCAACCGTCCTTGTAAAAACGTACTCAGAGAAAACAATAAGTGCGCACAATACTAATAATAAAAAAAAAACAGGAGTCGCTAATTTTTTATTGATTAGTCACTCGGGTGGCCCAAATCCCAACATTTTCCTCCCTCCCCATTTCACTGCTTTCGCAGAGATTCTTCCGAAGCGGTGCCTGCCGGAACGGTTACTGCATCACGGATGTCCCGCCCGATCCGAGTCTGCAAACACCGGGTGACGGGGCCGGCGGCCGAAACGGTGGGCGCGTTGTGCAGTCCACCGGTAGAGGAAGCGCTGCGGCCGTACCGCCTTCCAGTGCGCAGGGAGCAGCCAACACCGGAAGGGGCACTGCTGCGACCAACGGAGCCGTTGCCGGCGGTGCCGTCAACGATGCGAAGAAGAAAAAGACCGCGGCGCGAAGCCCACGTCAGCGAGTACCTGCACCCGTGTCTAAGACCTAAGGCAACGTCAGCGTCGGAGGCACAGAGATGAGCTCCGTTATTCGCTGGGAAACAATAATAAAAGGGTATAAGCTGCCTGTTGGCATTGCATGATACCGCCACCCACTTTGTAGCTACCTGGTGTTCCTATTGCACAAAGATACCCATCCTTTAAAGAAATACTTAACTGGCACAACTGCGCCCTCATACAAGCTTTAACTTGGGAGCTCCTAGCTGTGTCTTACCAGTACTCACGTATGGGGCAGAAACCTGGAGGCTTACGAAAATGGTTCTGCTGAAATTGAGGACGGCGCAACGAGCTATGGAAAGAAGAATGATGGGTGTAACGTTAAGGGATAAGAAAAGAGCAGATTGGGTGAGGGAACAAACGCGGGTAAATGACATCTTAGTTGAAATCATGAAAAAGAAATGGGCATGGGCCAGACATGTAATGAGGAGGGAAGATAACCGATGGTCATTAAGGGTTACGGACTGGATTCCAAGGGAAGGGAAGCGTAGCAGAGGGCAGCAGAAAGTTAGGTGGGCGGATGACATTAAGACGTTTGCAGGGACAACATGGCCACAATTAGTACATGACCGGGGTAGTTGAAGAAGTATGGGAGAGGCCTTTGCCCTCAGTGGGCGTAACCAGGCGGATGATGATGATTATGATCTAAGTACATGGCAATGGAGAAATCTTTCTCGGCAACAGCTGCACCAATTGGGATGACATTTATTGCATTTAAAGTAAAATAGTTAAAGCCTACCTACTGTAGCGAGTACATTTTTTTTCATTTAGGGCGACCAGTTCTTAGAAAAAAATTGTGAAAATTGTGAAAGCATAAAGTTTACAACTGTGTAATACAGCAATGAAAAAAAAAGTATCACAATTCTGTAAACTGCATCTATGAAACACCTGAACTGGCAAACTTGATGCCTTAGACACCACTCTGTAATGCATCACCGATTTCATAGTGCGACTTTTGTAAGACCCTCGTAAATATTGTAACAATATCGCGCCGAGTCATATATCAAAATTATTCACTTCAGGGCTCTGTATTCACAGTAGTTTTCACGCAATGCTTGTTCGTGGAAGCAGATGTCGGCCACGAATTCCCGCCAAAATGAATGTGGCGGAACTCGGAGAAGAATACCTTCGCCTTAAAAAAAGAAAGAAAAATAGAAAGAAAGCACAATCTAGGTGGTCGCAAACGCCTAATTAAAACGACTACGCCGGGAAATCAATACTTTTTCAACGTAATTATGTACTCCTTTGCGTGTACAAGTGAAACATATGGGCAAAAGCGTAGAAGCGACAACGAACGTTGTGCAGGGTAGGAAGCAGTTGTCAGTACAGCCATCGATAGCGTTTCATTATTCCGCGGTGCTATATCTGTAGCCTTCCGTGGATAAAGACAAAACCTTAATGTGTGTTCAACTTAACAAGGCTGCCTGTGCAAGTTCACTTCAGTGTCGACACTTCGCATGAACTCGACAAAGCGTGTAAGCATTGCGCGTTTCTTGGTTCCCTTTATTGAATGGGAGAGTGACACTGAGGCCTCGTTTTGACAGAGGGAATACGGAAAAGAAAACGCATACACGCGCACTCGCACTTCGCATCCGGCGGTCCCACTCCAGTCGAACTCGCACAAATGAGAGGAGCGTTTCTTGTGCTCGCGCACCGTTCCTGGGAGTGATGCAACCTTGTAAGGGCGCATATAGAGGTGTCCAAGTGCTGGGTTCTTTGGCTTGCAGGCGACTGCATGTCCCACGGGATGTGTTTTGTGGTCGGGCTGAAGCCAGCACTGCATGTTGAGCAACACATTTGCGGTGTTGTCGATATCTGTCGTCGCTTTCAGCTGTTTATATAAGTACTGTACGCACGTCCTCTCCTTGGCTCCATAGGTACGCCACTTGGCAAGAACATCGTCAGTCAGTGCGGCTCGAGTATAGGTACTGTTTATCAACACTTAGCGCGCCCCTATAGGCAAGCCTTTTTCGTAAAGGTGCAAGGTTGACGGGTACTTGTAATCTGCATCGGTACTCCATGTCGAGCTGTAGCTTTCAACTGAAGAGGTTCTGAGGAACGTGCCCATGAATAGTTCGATACCTTAGCGATGGAATACTGGGGAAGAAAACATATGGATCTCACGCACTGTAGGAATCGGTTTAAGCGAAGCTATTGTTGGTGTTTGCGAAGAACGTTGTTCTTGATTAGCGCCATTTGCGAGTAAAGAGCACACGACGTTGGACACATTTTCACAGGGAACCACCTTCGTAAACAAACTTGAGGTGTTTGATCGGCGCATCCTACGCATGGCGATGAAGGAATGATGATGATGGAACGACCACGATTGCACGACAGCTGTCTAGCATTGACACAATGACGACAATGGATTGACGACGACGGCATCACGACAATGTCAAGACGACACTGGCTTCACTACTACAATATGACGACGACGGTGTGGCGGCTACCACAGTATAACGATGACTCCACGACGATGACGCAACCGCAACAATAACAACGCAATAACGACAACGACATATTTAAGATGGCATGACTTCATCATTGGCGACGACAGTATAACGACGACGGAGTGACGATGGCTGTATGAAAACACGAGTATGACATAATTTGGATGGCAATGTTAAATTGATGAAAAGGGTATGACGACGACGGCGTGAGGATGACCGCATGGCGGCAATGGCACTGTAATGACAACTGTAGACGAAGACGGCATGACGAAAACAGAATGACGATGGTGGGAATGAAGGTGACTAATTGACAACGAAGGAATGACTGCGACGACGTGACGACGAAACTGTGTTTGTGCCAGAGCTACCGCCTGCGCTTGCGTGGGTCATCTGCCGCGCCGGGTGGCCTTGCTTTTCTCTATATCCGGTACTGGTCTGCACTATACCCGGGACTGTAGTCATACAGGACAGTAGCCAACAGCCAGATGGCACCAGTACAAGTTGCATAACTGGCAAGGCAGCATCAGCCAACACCCGAAAAGTGGGAAGATGAGGCAGGGAAAGCGTCGCTTTGAAATTAAAGCTTGAAATGCAGCAAAGGAGCGGAAAATGTGGTACAGTAAAGTGGAACGCAATTTGGAACTAGTGCATCTTAGAAACAGGGGACTGTATCCTTGCGCATTAGTAACGACACAAATTTCTTTCCGTGTGTGGGGACGCGAGAGAGAGAGAGAGAGAGAGAGAGAGAGAGAGAGAGAGAGAGAGAGAGAGAGAGAGAGAGAAATGAAAGGAAAGCCAGAGAAGTTATACAGAAATGAAAATTCGGATTGTCACACTAAACTAAGGGGCCCGAGGCATGGTGAGGTGGGTAGAAACATATGAAAGAAATAAAGAGGAAAATGAGGAGACGAAGTACACATAATTTTTTTTTTGCATATAAGGGCGCTTTCGTGCTCCCTCTTGCCCCTTGCACAGTAGGCCGCGGAAGTCGACTGTGCTCGGCAACAGAGCACAGTAGTCGCTGAGCTGGGGCGGTGTGCACTTTACAGGAATGAAAAGTTGGGAGCATATTTACATTTTTGAAGGAATGCTAAAGCACGCACGTCGCGCCCTTGGTGGCCGGTAACTACAGACAAGCAAGTTACTTGGCAAACAAGGTTGACAGACCTTGGGCCCTATAACGTAAAACTATTCCAACATGTTTCTATTCCAATCTCCTGACGTCAAATTTGCGTAACCACCAACGCAAGCTACGGGCGGTCACCCGCAGGGTTGTCTGAACAGACAGATCAAACGCTCTCCTCGTTCATAGGAGGTCACTTTTGTTTGCTTGAAAAACGAATAACATTGCCTACGCTGAGCGGCTTGTCGTATGTAATTGGCTGACAAGAGGCGAGGAGAACGCTCAAGTGGAGAGGGATTAGATGGGGCCGAGCCACTGCACTGAAAGTCGATAACCGGATGAAGAGGGTGGTGCCGGCGTCTACGATTGGTCAGCTTTCCCTTACTTAGCTTGCGGTGGCTGGTCGAAAATCGCGGCGGCATGCAACGGAAGTTCAAGAATGTCGCTAAAACGGACCCTCAGCAAAGAAGAGTTGGCAGAATGAGGAGGTAAACGTGCGGAAAGTGCTCGAAAACGTTACACGGCCGCGCAAGAAGTTTTATTATACGCTCGCCGGCAGGTGCGAGTAGCCAGCGTCTGAGCGATCGGCGGCAGCTATCTTTAATTCCTTTCGGAACGGGGCAGCCTGCGGCTATTTCGAAGAAAATTCAGTTTTGTTCGGCATATTAATGCATCTTTATCGCGTTCACGTCACTTTGACGCGGTGAGTTCTTGCGGTTTTGTGACGTCGCGTGACAGGTAGGTGAAGTGGGTGCAGCCCGAAAATTTTTGACCAATAGCCGAGGGCTAATGGCAAAAAGGCGTCGAATCAGAAATAACTGTTTTTGTTTTGTTCGGTCAAATAATGCATAATCAGTGTGTACACATCATATCAGATGGGGAGGTATCGCGGTTTTCGTGACGTCGCGTGCAGACAGGTGAAGTGGGGTTGGTCGAAAAAAAGATTTTGACCAATCGTGGAGGGCTGATAGCAGAATTGGAATACAAAAGTTTGGAATACTTTTACGTTATAGCGCCCCTAGTGACACTATCTTAGCTTTGAAAAACAATTGAATGTATGTTACACATGTCTTTGAAGGTCTCCAACAGCTGGTTGATACAAGTTTTGTTCAGGCATCTTGTTTTACGGAAGAATACTTCAGTTCGATGTGCTTACTCAGGGTGATATCGAACGGCGACCATATAATAAACGCTGAATCGCCTCGCTGAGGCATGATAATAATGTGGTCTAGGGCGATAGGTCTCTGTGTTGGTTATTATTCTGCATATTACATAGTTTCAACTATGCGAACGTATCTTGCTGCCCACACGCTTATTGTCAAGCCACATCCGTCTAGCCTCCACCCAGGATAACAAATGCGGCACGTGGCGTGACCTCGAGAAACACTTTTCCCCCCTGGACATATTCTTACTCCAACTAATGCGAACAGGTGCCGCTTCTCAATGCCAAGCACAAACGAGTGCTTGTGGTCTACTCTGAACAGCTGTCGAGTTTTGCACCTCAGCTGTTCTTTTCAATCAGTCGGCGAAAATAGCCTCGAACTGATTGTTTGTGTGCTTGTGTCTGTTTTAGTCGCATTCTATTGGTTTCTCCGTTCAGAAACAATCCTGCGAGTGAATGGTGTAAGTCATAAATAGCTGTTCACAGCTCTCTAGCCCATTTGTTTGCTTCGGTGTTGGGTTCTGAAAGCCTCGCAGCGAGAACACCAGAGAAAAATTTCACGTTTAGTGCAGTGCATGCGTGGTACGCCTGTTTACGGCAGCTGTCAGTCCGGAAAGTATAGGTAACTTATGGACTCGTACAAAATTCGTCCTTCCGGCTCAAAACTACCTTCACAAGAACTTATTTGTGGGCTAGTTCATGCATATTTGTTAGCATGAATAATTGCGCTAAATCACACACACACACACACACACACACACACACACACACACACACACACACACACACACACACACACACACATATATATATATATATATATATATATATATATATATATATATATATATATATATGGAGAGAGAGAGAGAGAGAGAGAGATCACGTTTAAAGCTATTCCAAGTACTCGTGTTCGTCCAATAGAAAATTCCACTGCTAATTTGCTTATGGTTCAAGATGTCTCGGTACGGAAATAGGTGCATTTAATTCGTATTGATGACTTTCCACCGACGCCATCCGAGGTGCCATGTTGGAAAAAGTACCACAGTGAGCTGCTGCTCCCACTGTTGGGCGGCACTTGTTCAACACTCTCCAACACACACCCGGTATAGGGCAGGGGCCTCTCTTAGGCCACGAAAGCTGGTTAACTGCGGCAGTGAATATGATACATCGATGTCGCCATACGTGCCATATCACAAGGTTTAGGTGAGTAGTTTCTTTGGGAACTGCTCAAAACCAGGAAGTGCGCATAAAGATGTTCCAAACACACGAAACATGGTGATTCAGACACCGGCTAGCATACGTTTGGTTTGCGTGTACTGAATCGACTGGCGCCTTGCAGATATTATTAAATAATACGCAAGAAGTAGTACTTTTTGCGATGTCGACTGCGTGGAAAAGAGCAAATTTCTCAGGGAGAAAAACAAATGAACAGCCAACCGAACTTTACCATTGATAAGTTTTAGTGATGGTATTTACCCTGCGGAGCTTATTATGCTTGTCATTTAACCTAATAGGGAGTTGCATTTTCTGGCTTGAACTTCCTGCGTAATACCAGACGGTTCCCTAAGCGTAGCCGTAGACATGCTCCTGTTTCAGGAATGCGCTTTGCGTGCAGGAAGAATATGTGAGGATGCCACAAGATGTCGGCAAACTTTTGACGCCCGCAAAAACACCTTTCGCAGTTCATTGCTTTGAAGACAAATGAACAAAGAAGCAAAGAAGCAAACAAACAAACCATAGGAAAGAAAAGCTACCACTTTTCACCAACGCATTTAAAAACTGCTATTCTCTCTCTTGTGAGTTTGGATAACCTAGATTCCTTTCATTCGGAGACTGCAAAGGACGAGAGCGCTGCCCTGGCATCTCATTTCGAACGTCGCCGGCAACCGCCATCTCTATAGGGCATTGGTATTGCGACGTCTCGCAAGCGTCACGCATCGCGTCACACACGAAGCGTTCGTACATAATCGTCCGCCGATTGTTCGAGTAATATGATCGTGTATACCGGCGGGGAGCAGGACAGCTGCCCCCCCATCTTCCTTTCCACTGTTTATTTCTAATTGTTGACGCGTCCAAGTGAACGTCACTTCCGCGAGGGCGCTTGACGAGCGTTATCGACGCTGCTGCGTCGTCTGCTCCGCGTATACCTTGCACTCTACGAGACCTACTGCCGAAGTGCGGCGAGGAATTCGCAAGTACGCGACATGAAGGGGTTGGTTGTGGCGCTGCTGCTCTGCGCGGCCCTCTTCTCCTCACTGCTGCAGGGATCGGGTGAGCCATGCGGCGTTAGACGGTGCTTGTGAAGTCTTAGTTTGCCATTGCTGGAAACCACGCAGTAGTATAGTTTCAAAGGTTTCCATACACTTTTTGAGCATGCATGCACTGTGGCCGCCTTTGACGTTTCGTATGTTGTACTTGTTAAAAAAACATTATGGTGTTTTACGTGCCAAAACCACTTTCTGATTATGAGGCACGCCGTAGTGGAGGACTCCGGAAATTGCGACCACCTGGGGTTCTTTAACATGCACCTAAATCTAAGTACGCGGGTGTTTTCTCATTTCGCCCCCATCGAAATGCGGCCGCCGTGGCCGGCATTTGATCCCGCGACCTTGTGCTCAGCAGCCTAACACCATAGCCACTGAGCAACCACGGAGGTTGTACTTGTTATTTCATCACCGATGAACAATGAGACGTCATAAAAATCGGCGCGGCCTAAGGAAACGAGTGTCTCTACGCAATGGCATAAGCCTTTACAGAGCTGCAGCTTAGAATCGAACGATTGAAAGGGTAGGACAGGGGAAAATATCAACATAGTACAGAAGGCGGAAGCGAGAAAATCGGGGTGGAACTGTACAAAGAAATTTTGGAAGCTGAGCAGATAATTCGCGTTTAGATGACGTATTCTTTTCGAATACCGTTCCGCTCAACTTCGCGATACATTACTTATTATACCGTATTGTAGTCAAACAGCTAACCCTGAGAGCGCTTATACTCACGCTCGTATACTTGACTGCCCAAAATAATTATGAATGTTTTTAGAAAAGTACGGTTTAGAAGCTACATGCAGATTATTTAGGTAGGGAGGGACTGTGTGAAGCTTAGAATCGACCGTTTGTGTGTTGTTCGTTTGTCGGCAGAATGAATCACTCCTCAAAGTTCCTGTGTGTATGAAATGTTTAGACGCGCGCACGCGCATTGTAGCTGTCTGTAGGTGTTTTGTGCAGTCGTGTTGCGGTAACGCAGACTTTCTCCAAACTTAGAAATGAAGTGTTGGCGTGTTCAACGCATTGTGATAGCATTTATATCTACAATATTTGCGGTATTTGTGTTCCAGCAGAGCAATGGCGATGTTACATGTTCATTGTTTAGCAACAAGGACAGTGTTAGGTTATTTTCTCCCACTTGCCTGTAATCACAATTTGCTACGTTCATCACGTTCAAAATTTTTTGGCGTGTACAGCCTTTGTCAAAGGTATGCAGGCCACTCCGCTCCTTCACCACAAATGGTGAAGGCAGAATCTACTGAGAATTATGCTTGTACTCCCTCCCCGAAATTCGCCACAGTGTTAGTACTGATGTTTTGTCCCAGATGTTCACATGTGTAGCATGAATTTAGTGGCTAAGACTCGCAGCGTTACATGTACTTCTGGTATTTCAACGAAGACTATAAGTAATACTTTGGAACAACGAAATAGCAGTAACTAGGCATTTTCTTTTCGGAAACACAATATTCAAGCGGACGGACCGCAATGGACTACAACGATGTGAATAGCGATTTCACAAATTATTTTAGGGCACACGTTGAAATCGCTGGATTGAAAAAGAGGTCAATGGTCAAGGGGCGTCCATTTACGTAGTACTGTATCGTGAGACTAGCCCAATTTCTGCGACGTTATTTGACCCCAATATTAACAGAATACATTGGTATCTTGCGTAGCTTTGTCGTAGCCACACTGCATGCCCTCCTGATATTTTATGTTGCTGACCATTACACTTTCTTTCAAGAGCAATGTGCAGAGGCTTATGTGCAGTATTATTTTTGGATCATCGCCATGGCAGATAATAATAAATAAGAATTAGAGTCGGTGCAAGAGATTCGAGCGTAGAGAAATAGACATTACCATTGTGTAACAGAAATCAACTGATATTTCAAGGGCATAATTTGGCTTTGCGCCTGTGGGTGTTATTCTAAGCAACGGAAAAACTTTCTTTTCAGAGTGTCTCTTTAAGAAGCAGAAGTGCGGGAAGATCATAGCCAGCAAATTTGTGAGTAATCGACACGCCAACTTTTCTTTTTGGTAGGCGATTCCTGCTTGTTGCATTGCATGGAATGTAACTAGTACACCTCTAATATCACCCTCCCGTTTTTCTTCTCAGACGAACTTTTTTGGTCGCACGCCGTACTGCACTTACTTGTGCCGATCGTTTCCCCCGAAGATGGAGCGTGAGACGGACGGGACACCTTGCTGGGTAAAGTTTATTTCTTGCGAACTTTTTGTTAGAGTAAGCTTTAGCACTGTAGTAACATGGAGAACCGCGAATAGTGGAGGCCTGGCAGCGAACATGGCTTGAATGTCTTCCACAAGAAACAAGTGTGAGATGATTCACACTTTCAAGCAGCTATAGCTATATCGTTTACAGCCCGCAGTTCGATTGCCCCATTCGCGTATTCCTTCTGTGCAGGCGCACTTACAGAAGTCCTGGAAACATTTTGCCGTCGGACTTCATCACGCACAATATTTCTCTGTTTTTTCTACTTTTGCGGGGGAGGGGGGAGGGAGGGAGAGAACGATACTGTACAGCTTGAGTAATGATTATTACGCAATCAACGCAGTGAAAATGTCTCGTAGCAGATGCGTCACTATATGACCCGAGTGAAACTCGGCGGCTTCAAAAATAGCATAATGAAAGACGATTCGTGCACTTCAACGACAGCGACTGAGGCGGGTACGGGGCCGCATGCTCTTGCGGAAAAAAAAAGAGAGAGAGAGAACTGCAGCAGAGTTTTTCTAGCCTCCTCTTTTGCGGAGGGTGAACCAGATCGGAGAAAGCCCATTCTCGTTTCTCAATAATAAAAAAAGGCGCCTTTATAGAACGGTCAACAAAGTAGACAAAAAAATTCAGGACGTGGCAAAGATAAAAAAATATGTGAGAATGAACATCAATCGCTACTTAAATGCACACATCTGCGCTTGTACAGCCATCATTTAGTATCCTAACTGGGCCTCTCGATTTTCAGAGTTCTGGCAGCCCGCTGGCAGCCAGATGGCAGCCAGCGGTCCGGTCCTGATAGGAAGTCACGTGGGCTAGGATCCCAAGACAACCCGAACCTGCCCGAAGTTTGCAAAATCGAACGCCGGGACAGCTGGCCAAATGTAAACATGCTACCAGCATGGCAGCGCCCGGCGAGGCCGGCATAGTCAACCTATTTATGCGTTTCCAGCTTGAAAATATATAGTTGCATTCAGGGATACGATCACTCTCGCGCGATTTCGCGCGACTCGGCGCAGAACGCGCACTGGTCCAACCTCACCTTGCGCAGCGCAACAGATGGCCTCCGACGCGTACGATAACAAGACGCACGCGTAATTGATTTTATACTCGACAGCTATAGCTCGAGGATCTCTGCTTGCAGCGATCACGTCGCCCACCGGCGACATTGATGAGTTGGCGTTGTGTCATCACTTCACAAGACACCAAAAAGCAGGATATCGGGTACGTCTCATACGCAAAAAATTTCGTGCCGCCCTGCTTGGGCTTCGATTTCAGAAAGTTTATTGTGACTGATGGTGCTTCTCATTTTGACCCTAAGGAGCTGGGGACGCGGCTGGCGCATGAAAATGCACGCCGCTTGTGACCAGCGAAACGTTTCACACGAAAAACAACATTGGTCGTGATCATGAGAGCAATAAGCCAATGTACGTGTGTCTAACGTACGTTTGTCTTTTACTCAATCAGTGCATTCTTAGATCAACGGCCTGCAGTTCGAACACATATCGGCTTCGAGCTGCCACCCAGGCATACGACGGTGAGACGGAGCGAACACGGGCTAGCTGCAAAGCCTTCGCTAACTGCTGAAAAAAGATATCTCCGCATACATACGCGAGATATGTGAAAAGAAAGGCCACCAGAGAAAGACGAACCCAAAAAGATAACGCTTGAAGTAAGGAAATCCGAAGATGACCGTAGACAGTTGGCTGAGCGAGGGAAATTTAAGTCCTCAAGCGTCCGCGTTGCAAACCGTGAAGTCCCCACGAAGATGACGGCGAGCGCCCATCGCCTCTTTTAGTCGTCTGCTAGCCAGAGAACTTCCAGAGAGCAGCCTGACCAAAATCGTCCTGGCAGGTTCTGGCAGCACGTGGGTAGCCAGAACCGTCCAGCCCAAGCAAAACGAACGCCCGGCGGAAGTGCGTGGCGCGGTGGGCAGAGCAACCCGGGAAAAACGAAGACGCTCTGGCAGGCTCTGGCAGCTCGCGGGTAGCCAGAAGTGGAAAATCGAAGAAGCCCACTGACGAATAACCCTCGGTGATTCTGGCGTATAATATATCCCTGTTCCGTTGCTGAGTTACAGTGTGCAGAGTTACTAAATGACACATTATGTTCAGTCTTCACCTGCAAAAACGTTACTAAATACCCTGACTTATCCGCACAATCCGACATCGGCATGTCTGAAATTGCTATTAAAGGGTCGGAAATTCTTACCTTACTAAACAGACTAAAAACTTCCCCTGCATCGTGTTACAATAAGGCTCAAGGGATGGCGCCACCATCCTGCACGTGCTGTGTTACGCACTTGCCACGCGCCACTTCTGAAACCTTCGCTCCCACCGTCGCGGCAGCCCTCCTCCTCTATAAACTCTCAGCAGATGACGTATCAAGTTTCGTCTGGCACTCCCGCTCCTCTCCTGCTGGTCGGCCGCCCCGTCTCAAAAACACTCTACTCCCTGTACCTCCACATAACAAAACCATTTCCTGTGTACTCCATGCTTTAGCCCAGCTCCGACGCGGCCTATTCAAATACATGTAAAACGCAAAAACGTTTTTCTGAGATAACTCCTGGACAGATCTTAATGAAATTTGTTGCATTTCAGAGAGAAAGTTAAATTCTAGTGACTGTTGGAAGCGGAATTTCGATTTATGTTCTGATTTTTCTTAAAAAAGATTTTCAAATATTCGACCGTTTGAAAAATATAGAAGCATGAAGTTTACCAATTCATAGCTCTGCATCAAGAACAGATATGGCGGTTCTGTAAACGGCATCCATTAGATCATTCAAAGCGGACAAATTTGATATGTCATTTTACATCTTACGTGAATTTGTTACGTTGGCTACAAGGGTTCTGCAAAAGCTGTATTTCCATATTACTGATGTTTATTTTTTATTTTCATATATAACACATCAATTTTGTCCGCTTTAGATGTTCTGTTAGACGCAATTCACAGCATTGTAGTATCATTTTTCGTTGTTGAGTTACAGAGTTGTAAACTTGATAGTTTCGTTTTTTGAAAATTTTTGATTTTTGCCAATTTTTAATAAAACATTGACGACCTCACTCAAGAATTCGAAACCAGCAGTCACTATATTTTAAGTTTTTCTTTTAAATGCAACAAACCTCGTGGAATTTGGTGTAGTGGTTGCCGAGAAAAACGAATTCTCATTTTACATGCATTTAGATAGGGGCGCAAGAGCTAAAGCTTCCTCTTAACCACCGTTAACAAAAGTCCAGTGTTCTATCGTCTGCTATACGAGACATAACGAAACACATCGGATCACAGCGGATTTAATAACAAACTTGTCAATAATGTGCCACATGGGTCTGTCTCGAGTATTGTCCGCAATATTCACGCACTTTCCAGTGGTTCCATTCCTCAAGGCTGGCGAATAGACTCCAGGTTGACGCTGTAGTCTTACACTTCTCCAAACTTTCCATCGTGTGCCTCGTTACAGGCTCCTATCTAAACCTAATTTCAGTACTTAATATTCATCCCAATGTTTTAGAGTGGATAATTGATTTCTTAGCCTCTAGGCTACAGAACACTTCTGCTAACAACTCTTATCTGCCGTGGTGGCTTAGCAGCTATGGTCTTGCGCTGCTAAGCACGAGGTCGCGGGATCGAATCCCGGCCGCGGCGACCGCATATCGATGCGGGCGAAATGCAACAACACTTGTGTCCCGTGCATTGGGGCTCGTTAAAGGTCGCCTGGTAGTCAAAACTATCCCGGAGTCCACCACTACGGCGTGCCTCCTAATCAAATCGTGATTTTGGCACGTAAGACCCTAGAATTTAATTCAACAATTCTTGTTCAACCTTTAGTAACGTCACGTCATAAGTGCCTCAGGGGGGCGTGCTTGGGCCGTTACTGTTCCTTGTGCACAGTAAGGACTCGCCTAACACTGTGTAGTTCATCGTAACGTATCTTGTGATACCGAGCGTGACTCTCCAAGATGATTTAGACGCAATTAACAAACGCATAGTGTAAGTCATGGTTAATGCCCCTAAGTCTTATTAAAACTAACTTTGTCTTTTACCAACCGAGCCACCCGAGCCTCCACTACGTATCATTTAGAACATGGTAGTGCGGTACTCGTCTCAACCTATAAGTATTTAGGCGTTCATTTACATTACAACTTGCCGTGGAACCCTCACATTTACTCCACCCTTGACACTGCTAATCGCACTCTTGGCATCATGAAACGCAACCTAAAGCACGTTCCTGCTAACTTACATAAGCTTGCTCACGCTACACGCATCTGCCAGAATCTGAATACGCATCCTCAATATGAGATTCCGGTCAGGCATACATCGGCGACGACATTGATCTGTGCAAAACCCGACTTCTCGCTTCCTTTTCTGCTATTGATCTTGCACCAGCGCTTCATCACTAAAGCACGTGCCGATTTACAAGCGCTATAGATCTCTTCGTCGCAAATCAACGCGTCTTTGCCTGCTTCAGAAACTTCATCATCATACTTCTCTTCATTACGATTTCTTTGAATAACCGCCGGTCGTCTTTCCACGTCGCGATCGCCATTTCAAAATCAAGCGCACACCGTGTCACACATTACATTATGCACAATCTTTTATACCCCACACCATCATTAAATCGAACAGCTTGCCATCTGTTATTGCCACTGAGACCGACCGTGTAAAATTTCACGGCATGCAACGCTCTGTTAATTAGTTGCCTTTTACTTAGTGTTTTGTTGGCTGTGAGTTACTATAAAATACTTGTATTAATACCGTAGACTATGTGAGCGTACATTTTTTAACCGTATGGTTGTGCTTTGTGCATTGTTTCTTTTCTTTAATTTCTATTATTTTTTGCCTTTAGTTTATTCTAGCTAAACCCTTTTGGCGTACGTTTGTTCTTTACTTTATTTTGTTGTTTATTCTGTCTACTACTTTTTAATCACTTTAATGTTGGTGCTGCCCCCCCCCCCCCCCCCCTTGTGTAGTACCCTCAACTCCATGAGGACCTTAAAGGGTAGCGTAAATAAATAAATAAATAAATAAATAAACTCGGCTGTATTTCTCTAATATCCGCAGAGTATAGGCGGCGCGATTTGTTTATTCAGAAAGTGCGGTTTTAGTACAAAGAGCAAATAATATTGCTTAAATGAGTCAAACTCGGTAGCATGCAAGAACTTCGGTATGGTTCCATACACTGACAGTTCGCTGGAACCCGCGTGCTGAAGTGCGCTGGCTGGTCGCGCCAGAGTTCAGACCCTCGCTATGACATGTGACTGAGAAGCGCGCTTGTGTGCGGGTGTTAACACATTCGTGCGTTGCTCTAAGGTCATCAGAGAGAATAATCTGTAGAATGTTACCGACTGCCGCTTAACTACAAGTTGGCCGGACATTTTTCGGTTTCCGCGACTAGATTTTTCTGCGGTGACACTTTAACTAAGATCAGAATGGACTGTTACCATTTTCGGTTGATAGTATGAAGGGCACACAATTGGCTTTGCAACGTTAGAGCAACGACGACGACAACACTGATTGGGAGAACGGCACGTCAGAAGAAACACTAAGGATGTGTTCTAATACTCGCCGTAGACGGCAATGTAGACGGTTAAGCGGACAGCGGCCATCTTAAGTCTCGTTCCAGTTTTCACGAAGGCGTCAAAGTAGACAGCTTCGCGAAGATAGCATCGAAGCCAAAAACGGCGCAGGCGACCTTCCTGCCCAAACAAGATGGCGGCTAAGCAGGACGCTTGCAAACTCGACGGGAAGGGCGTCTGCGCACAAGAAAACGTAGACACGTTTTCCTATGCCTTTAATGTAAGTTACATCGTGTTTCTATAGGTTCGCAGGCGCAAAGCGTCTTCCAGACTGCTCGAAACACGTTTCATTACTTGGCCTCGAAATTGTCTCTGTTTTCTCATTAGCTGTCTACGTAGACTTTCTCCGATTCTGGCCGGAATTGGAACACACTCCTAAATGGTTCCTTAGGATCTTTCACCTTTCATGTTCTCTTTCTTTTTTGCTATGCAAGGTATCAACGCCGTTATTTTCAAAAAGGACTGTTTTCTATATGCATGGAATTGTTTTCTTAAGCGGTCAACTTCAAATTTACTCTGATATTGCTCTTACAAAAACGGCAACGTTGAAGGCATCGACAAAAACACTTCGTAGTTCTTGAGAAGGCTGTCCATGCCGTGGTTTATTATTAATGACTATGAAATTGTGCTGTGATGCTGTTGTCTTAATAATAATAATAATAATAATAATAATAATAATAATAATAATAATAATAATAATAATAATAATAATAATAATAATAATAATAATAATAATAATAATAATAATAAGAATCAGTGTAACAGGAAGGCATCACCAATGTCAGGTTACCACTGTGTTGCGTTATCCAAGGGTATCTGATAGTTGCAGATCACTTGACCTAGTGTACTGCCGCCCTCTACGGCGTTCATGAACATTCACAAACAATAGAAAAGGAATTAACTGAGACTGTCAAGCACTCTGACACGAACGAGGTAAACAACAAGCGAGAAAAAAAAAAGAGAAACAGTTTCAGCCGTGATGTGTTTCTCGTTCGGAATACTTTGCTTTCTCTCACACTCGCTCACTGCATCACGCACGACGTACTCACTCTCCTGTACAAATGACAAATTCCGAAAAATTTCGGGGGTGTTTTCTGGAAACGTTGGAAACATTGATAATGAACTCTGTGGCATAGCGAAGTAAACAGAAGTACAAATGAGAAACTACGAAGGAAGTTCATTTCTTTAAGTTCATTTTTCTGATCGTCTATCTACCGCTTTTTTTAAATCTGTAAATATGCTTGGTGATTAGTGGTGCCAGCACCCTGCGTAGCTTCACGGGTGAATCGTCGGGTTCACAAACCATTCACTGTTGTTATTTTATTACCCACAGCATCCTGCCTCTCAGAAGTATGGTTGACAAACGCTGATAGCAAGCTATTTGGTATACCCGGATACACAATGGAAGTATGTGTCCGTAAGAATGCTCGGTATGGTGGTTCAGCAATTCTTGTCCAAGATAACCATCCACATCACCGTCGCCATGATCTATCTTTCTCTTGCCCTAACGTTGAATCTGTATTTTTGGAATTCGGTAAATCCTTTCTTTCAGCTAACAGTAGAAACACAATAATTGGATCAGTATACCGTTCCCCATCATCTTGTTTTGCAAAGTTTTGTTGTAAACTAGATGCCTTCTTCAACATCATCGCAAACGAAAACAAAAATGTCGTCATCCTTGGTGACATAAACATAGATATTACTAACCCCAATGATAGTCATTGCTCTAATTATACCAACTGCTATGCGGGATATGGCCTAGATTCATTAGTAACCGTACCCACAACATGTCCTCCGTCCGGATCTCACTCTTTAATAGTTCATGTGTTATGAAGCTTAGACCTAGAGCAATGTGCTGGCGTAGTCACTGTTCCCATAACAGACCACTATCCCGTATTCCTTCTATTAAAGTCTATTAACCCACCGCACCAACGAAACATAAAAACAGCGAACTTTCACACCACTAAGTTCATTAGTCAAATTGCTGAAATCGACTGGAACCCGATTCTTTCTATAACAGACCCAATCCTGGCATTCGAACAATTTAACAACAAAGTTAAAAGCGTGTACTCGGAGTGTACGAGTCTAACGCAAAATACTCACTGGTTCTCCGCCCCTAAAAACCCATGGATAACAGGATCCCTCTTAAAAAAGTATTAAAAAAACGTGATAACCTCCATAAAAAATTAGAACGCCAATCTTTTGATGTAGCTTTTAAGTCGCGGTACATAACTTATTCTAATACACTTACCAGACTCTTGAAAAAAGCCAAGCGTTCCTACTTTGAGAAAACGATTGTTAAACACAAAAATAACACCCACAAAACCTGGAATACCATTAGGTCCTCTCTTCATCTGTCTTCACCAGACCACTGAACCAACTTAATACAGGAACAAGGGTAGTAACAGAAGCCACTGATATCGCAAATGAATTCAATACTTTTTTTCTGTCCTAAACATGATCATTCACTAGACAGTATACCACAGCCAGTACTGAGGCAAACCCCTTATTTATTTTACTTAATCCCTACATCACCCAAAGAAGTATCCGATTCAATCGCTAGTTTAGGAACTACAGGTCCCGGCCTTGATGATTTACAGCCTTCTAAAATCAAATTAGTATCACCTCATATCGCCGATGTACTCGCACACATTATTAACTGCATGTTCATAACAGGCGTCTTCCCCGACGAATTAAAACACGGTAAAATAACTCCTATATTAGAAAAAGGTAACGAAGAATTAATTTCAAACTATCCTCCTATCTGCATGCTATCTTTTTTTAGCAGAGTCATTGAGAAACTACTTGTAAACCGCTTAACAAACTACTTTCACAAATTTAATCTTCTCTCGCCTGAACAACACGAGTTTCGTAAAGATTATTCGACTGAAACAGCTATAACATCATTCACTGACAAAATAAAACATGCCCTTGACAACTCCCGTATTGTTGGTTCAGTTTTCGTTGACTTCAGTAAAGCCTTTGTCACCATCTGTCATAACATCCTTTCTTACAAGTTAGAAGCTCTGGGCATTCGTGGCCCAGCTCTTACGCTCATCCGCAGTTATTTGACTAACAGAACACAAGTTGTAAATTTCGGAGGTTCACTCTCACGTACTAAATAAGTCAGTAAGGGTGTCCCACAAGCCTCGCTTTTAGGCCCTTTACTTTTCCTGGTGTATATTAATGATCTTCCTCACTGTTGAACCAGTACTTCATCTATACTATATGCTGACGACACGACTATATTTACTAATAGCAAATGCATAAATACTGTAATAAAACGACTAAATTCTGACCTAAGCAACTTATCTGCGTGGTGCACAAGTAACAAGCTTCACATCAACCCTACGAAAACTAAGTTTATCCTTTTTCATACACATAAACGCGTCATCGCGCCTGCGCCACCGCGCGTCCTACAAACTCATGTTCTCTCACCTGTACATGAAGTTGTCTTCCTTGGCGTCAAACTTGACCCCCAACTTAAGTTTAACTTACATGCTGACATGGTCTCAAAAAAATTGCCTTTGGAATAAGAGTACTAACTGTAACGCGCTCGTATTTTGAACAAAATGTTAGAACTTCACTTTATTACGCATTTATTCATTGTCACTTGCAATACTGCATCTCAGTTTGGGGAAACACATATTGCTCGCACATAATACATCTACAACATTTACAAAATCAACCTTTGAGGATCATCAATTTCTCTAGTTACATGTCACATGCAGTACCAATTTTCAGTTCCTTAAACATACTACCATTACGTTACATGCTCCAGCTCAAATTGGTTTTACTAATATACCACACACTATATCATGAAATAATTTTAGATGCATTTAATAACTCTGCTATTACGAACACTAACAATAGGATATTTTCCTCTAACAACAATTTTTTACTCCTTCGAATAAACACTAATTATGGAATGCTTACTTCCCTCTTTAAGGCCATTAAATACTGGAACAAACTAGCACCCCATGTTAAAGCCTGCCACACAACATTACCATTCAGGAGAAATACGAAGAAATATTTACTAACGACACTATTGGCTACTGATTCATTACTACAAGCATATATTGTGTACAAATATAATAATAATATTTGGGGTTTTACGTGCCAAAACCACTTTCTGATTATGAGGCACTCCGTAGTGGAGGACTCCGGAAATTTTGACCACCTGGGGTTCTTTAACGTGCACCTAAATCTAAGCACACGGGTGTTTTCGCATTTCGCCCCCATCGAAATGCGGCCGCCGTGGCCGGGATTCGATCCCGCGACCTCGTGCTCAGCAGCCCAACACCATAGCCACTGAGCAACCACGGCGGGTATTGTGTACAAATATATATTCCAGTTTTCAATGATTCTGTATTTGCCTAATGTATCGATAGCTTTTATTTATTTTTTATTCTATATCTCCCTAGCTTTGTCTTTTTTGTCTCGTTTTTAGCGTTACAAATTTTTGTCGCATAGTCTATATAACATTTGTTCTTTGCGTATTGTAATTATATATTTGTTTCTAATTATCTGTTGCATTAACCTCGTGTTATTTGATATGTGTCATTTCTATCTTTCCATAACGTGTCAACTACTACATATTTATTTATTCACACGCTGTATCGGTTTCATTTGCTTGTATTTTGAACTTCAATTATTGTAACACCTTTTTGTATTTGTTTATTTGCTTCAATAACTTCGTGTTTTCTGATGTCTGTTGCTGCTATGTTGCCATAATGTATTAATTCTTGCATTGTTAAATTACTAATAGGAGTTCCCCCTGACAATTCTTGTAACTCCGGGACCTCCTTCTACTAATGATGAGTGATGAAATAAATAAAGTCGGAGTTGCTAAATCCCATCGGCATTATCGAAGGAGGGGTGATATGGCAATATGAAAAATAACAGAAACATTATACATATTAATTTCATTATCAAACCTTTTCTGTATCGTTCTCTTTTATGTTTCTAACTTTTTCTGTCCTTTCACCGAAATTTCCTGTTAATGGTTTTATCCATCACTGTGAAGAACTTTTTTTCCCCATACTTGACTTTCTTATGGGAGTAACTTTTACTTGCCCCATAAGTGCAGTTTTCATGGAGTGCGAAAGAGTCAAACGCTGGGATGCGCTCGTAACAGATCATACAAGCAGAGATAAAGATGCTGCATGTAGCATACGAAAGCTGACATGGCGTCCGGCATTACGCGACACATCCAAATATTCCCTAAACGAGTATATATAGCCATGCTATGAGTGGCGCATGACTCCCTTGGAGAGAAGCTGCATCTGTTGCGGAAGTTAAGACCACTTGGCTCGCGCATACGAGAGCTATATGGCTTTGCTTATGTGGCTGGTGAAGCTGCATACGAAACGTTGACTGAGAATAGTGAGAAGACGTACAGTTTCTACTTTCACTCACAGTATTGATAACTAACTGTTCACTTTACCGCATGAGAAGAGGCTTTATTAAAATAAAGAAAGACTCAGTCTTTCAGATAAACTGAAAAAGAGAGAAACATTTCTAAATTGAAAGGATGTCTCTTTTTTTATCGATTGTAAAAAAATTGTTGTAGTAAAAGTGGACATTTTTCGTGCCTTCGTTCTTTTACGTTTACTTTTTACGTTGGGCACAAAATTTTCAGGTACAACAGTAAAAGGGAACACAGAAGAGGACGCACAACGTCTTGAGCAAGAAATGAGCAGTGCGTCTAACAGAAAGAGAGCAACAGTGGTTATTCGGCGCAGATATAAGCAAGGCTGACACAACAATAACAGTCAGTCAAGTGACACAAATCTGACGGCTAAAAAGCCAAGTAACTGAAAGATGTTTATAAACATGAAAGTGTGGAGATTTCATAGAGCAGTGACTTTTTCGATGAAAAAATATAAAGTGTCTAGCAAGGGAACGGCGCAAAAAGACAAACATAATGCAACCGAAGGATTAGGATGGTTTCTCAGGACCAGAAATTATTCGGCTGCAGCTGCATTTAGTTGGTTAGATACGATTCACTGATCAGAGATATTGCTATTGCCTCGTTCGCAACGGCTAATTGAACATAGTCGCTCATGCCAACTATTTTTGAGTGCGGTTGTCTCTGTGGTTATAGGCTTAGGTTCCGACTTGGTAAAATGTTCACTCGATTGGCTTAGGGTTGAAGAGATATCATCATCAACATCACCCTGTTTTTTGTCAGAGATATTGCTATTGCCTCGTTCGCAACGGCTAATTGAACATAGTCGCTCATGCCAACTATTTTTGAGTGCGGTTGTCTCTGTGGTTATAGGCTTAGGTTCCGACTTGGTAAAATGTTCACTCGATTGGCTTAGGGTTGAAGAGATATCATCATCAACATCACCCTGTTTTTTGTCCACTGCAGGACGAAGGCCTCTCCCTGCGATCTCCAATTGCCCCTGTCCTGCGCCAACCGATTCCAACTAGCGCCCACGAATTTCCTAATTTCATCGCTACACATGGTCTTCTGTAGTCCTCGACTGCGTTTCCCTTCTCTTGGGGAATGGGTATAATGTTTGCATTCTTCCAGTTTTCTGGGACCCTTGTAGTCGATAGACACTTCGTATAAAGAGCCGCCAGTTTTCCTAGGATTATGTCTCCTCCATCTTTGATTAAACCGACTGTTATTCCATTCTCTCCTGCCGTTTTTCCCCGTTTCATGCCTTGCAAGGCCATTCTGACCTCAGCTATAGATATAGGAGGAGTTTCTGTATACTGTTCATTATTTTTTCGAATAGAGCACTCCTGAGTCCTCTGTGTACTGTACAGGTCAGTATAGAATTCTTCCGCTGCTTTTACTATATCTTAGAGATTGCTGATATTACCCTGCTCATCTTTCAGTGCATACATCTTGTTTTGTCCTATGCCAAGTTTCTTTCTCACCGATTTCAGGCTGCGTCGATATTTTTACGGCTTCTTCAGTCCTTCTCAAGTTATAGTTTAGAATATCACTTATTTTCACTTTGTTGATCAGTTTTGACAGTTCCGCGAATTCTATCCTATCTCTTGAGTTGGACACTCTCATTTTTGTCGTTTCTTTATTCGGTCTTTTGTTACTTGGGAGAGCTTGCCTACTGGTTGCCTTGGTGCCTTGCCTCCCACTTCAATTGCTGCCTCTGAAGCCAACCTAGTTAGGTTTTATTCATTAGCTCTATGTCGTCATCATCTCTCTGTTCTAGGGCTGCATATTTGTTTGCAAGTACCAGCCTGAATTTGTCTGCTTTTACCTTTACTGATTCTAAGTTGACCTGTTTCTTCTTGACCAATTTACCTCTTTCCCTCTTCAAATTGAGGTGAATCCTAGCCCTTACTAACCTATGGTCACTGCACTTTACCCTACCCCTCAGTTCTACATTCTGCAGTATGCTGGGATCAGCAGAAATTATGAAGTCAATTTCATTTCTAGCTCCACCATTAGGGCTTTTCCAGGTCCACTTTCTGTTGCTGCGCTTCCTGAGAAAGGTGTTCATTATTCGAAGCTTATTCCTTTCTGCGAAGTCTACCAGCATCTCTCCTCTAGCGTTCCTAAAATCGACGCCGTAGTTGATAATTGCTTGTTCACCAGCCTGCTTTTTCCCCACTTTTGCATCGAAGTCGCCCATTACTACAGTATAGTGAGTTTGCACTTTTCTCATCGCTAATTCAACATCTTCATAAAACTGGTCTACTTCCTCATCATCGTGACTGGATGTTGGAGCGTAGGCTTGTACTACCTTTAATCTATACCTATTATTAAGTTTGATTACGACTACCGCTACCCTCTCGTTGATGCTGTAGAATTCGTCAATGTTGCTCGCTATGTCCTTATGGATATGGAATCCTACCCCGTATTGCTTCTTACCAGTAGACCTCTATAGCAGAGGACATTTCCGTTGTTCAGCAATGTATAAGCCTCACCAGTTCTTCTAATCTCACTAAGGCCGATGATATCCCAAACAATGTCTGGTAGTTCCTCAAAGACTCCTGCTAAGCTAGCCTCACTCGAGAGGGTTCGGGTGTTAAACGTTGCAAGGGTCAGTTTGATTGGCGGCCTGTCCGGACCCAGACATTCTTAGCACCCTCTGCTGCGTTGCAGGTCTGACCGCCGCCTCGCTCAGGTACTCCGCATCTGCTGGGGTCTGAGAGCCATTGGGTAATTGAGTAAGCAATGATGATGATGATGATGATAATAATAATAATAATAATAATAATAATTGACACACATCCAAAAGCAAAACAAAGAAACAGGCCTGTCTATGTCCACGAGGACTTGTGCGACTAGGCCCGGCAGAGTCGGTACAGCGATGTGGTTACATATTTACATCATAGGTGCAAAGGTAGACATTTACATAATAACAAATTTTTTTTACATAATAACACATAACTGGAAGGCATACACTCTTATATAAAGCTACGAATGGCCCAGGTTGTTTGAAGTCTCTTGTCACCCGACATACTGTGCCGAGCGTTCGAAGTGCACTCTGCCTCGTCTGTTGAGAGTGGGGCGAGAAACTCAGAGAGGTATCGAAGTACACTCCAAGGTCTTTCGTTCCCTGAGCTCTTGGCAGGAGAACGTCTTCAACGCTATAGGAAAATAAAGTCCTGTTAGTCTTCCGCGTGAAGCTTACAACTTTCGTTTTTGATGCATTTATCACCAGCATCTTTTCAGGGCACCCTGACGCAAAATTTGCAATGTCCTTCTGAAGGGCGACGCAGTAATTAACAGTTTTTATCCCATTGAAAATTTCGCGTCATCAGCGTATAAAAAAAAATGAAGTTTTGAATGACTGCCGAAACGTCGTTAATAAACAGCGAGAAAAGAAGATGGCCCAGGACAGACCCTTGAGGAACTCCACTTGTAACCGCATAAAGTTCTGACATCTGACCATTAATGCTAACGTAGCAGTACCGGTCGCGTATGTAGCTTATGAGCGCTGTTACAGAGTGGTGCAGATTAAGTTTTGCCAACTTTTGAAGGAGCATTTTGTGGCATACAACTTCAAACGCGTTACTGAAGTCAAATTAAATGACATCCAGCTGTCCCTTCTTATAGACTGCTTGAGAGGCATGCACCATGAAGCTAACGAGGTTGGTAGTTGTGGAGCGTACCGATATCAAACCGTGATGCTGAGGAGTGATAGTATTTTTGATAGAGGATGAAATTATTCAGTGCTGAGTTTACTCGAATCATTTAGATGCTGCGCATAGGAAAGAAATAGGCCTGTAGTTGCTCGCAGCAGTTTTTACCCCTCACACAAAGACGGGAACGACCCACGCTGATTTCCAAGCCTTCGGGAATGTGCTCGTCTTTAAATCAGAATTAAAACTACAAATAAGCACTGGAACAAGCAAGGACCCGTATGTCTTCATCAAAGCAAGTGGAATGTCATCAGGACTTCACGAAAGAGACGGTTTTAAGCGTTTTACGCTCTTAAAGACAAGTTCCTCTGAGACCGATAGACTTGAATCCAGGGAAGCGTGATTGGAAAGCTCACTAACTCCGTGACCGTACCCTTCCTGTACAGAGACCCAAGTGTAGGGCGAAGGCGCCCGCGACATCTGGAACAGGTTGGCTGTCGCCGCTAAGTAAAGAGATATAATAATAATAATAATAATAATAATAATAATAATAATAATAATAATAATAATAATAATAATAATAAATATAGTAATATAATAATGCGAGATATGCTAATATAATAGATAATATATTAGATATAGTAATAATACTAACTCAAACGCTTATATAGTGCCCATGAACAGCTATGAAGCCTTCGTACTCGTGCGCTTGAACAGTAATGCGTGAGGCAAAATGAACAAAGAAGACAAATGTGGTAGAGAAAACAATGTGATATAGAAACAAAACAAAAAAAGGAAATAAAAGAGGAGGCGGCGGGTGCAAATGGGAGCTCATCATACATGTATACATTTTCATACATTTTCTACATGTATCATACAGGATGCATGTACATTTTATACATGTATCATACATTTTCATACATTGTCTACATGTATCAGGCATTTTCTACATGTATATAAAACACAGGAAATAAACTCAAATATGTCAACAGAGGCAGAAAACTTATTACGTGTTTTTTGGAGCAGAGCCAAAGGACAGTTTTGCAGCAAACCCGTGCAGGAAATACAGAATGTTGCCTGGAGTACTGCTGCGGCACGGAAAATTGCGCGTGGTTAGGGAGCTTTGGGCAATGTAAAATGCTATGGACTATATACCTTATAGACGAAGAAAAAGTCTGATTTAATACATTATGATTTTAGAGGTGCGAGTTGAGGTGCATTTGAGAGGGCTGGACTATAGTCGCCAGAACGACAATAGCGGTCCGTATTCAACGTTACAACGTCCAAATTTCAAGTTGGTCCACCCACAGATTTAGGTTGGCTCGTGCTCAAATTTCAAGTTGACCCACCTCCTAATTTAAGTTGGCCCACCACAAATTTCAGTTGGCCCTCCTCCAGATTTCGACTTGTCTAACCCCCAAATTTCAGTTGGCCCAGCCCCACTGAATTTAGCCTATGTCCAAATTTCAAGCTGCGCTACCCCCAAATCTTAAGTTGGCCACCCCATAATTTAAGTTGGCCCACCCTGAAATTTCAACTTAACGCAGCCCCAAGTTTCAGTCAAACCACACCTACAATAAGCTTCCACGGGGATTTCCTAAGGATCCCATGTACCTGTATGGGTGTCCTCTCTTTATTTTATTTTTTTGCTGCCTTAAATTGTTCCTTATCGTTTAAAAGGCACGAATCATCTACATTTACACTATCATAACGAATAATGTCTTCGCGAATTACGTATTTTTTTGTGCAGATGCAAGTCATAACACTTTTCGAGTGACAGCGCTGGCGAGTTCGCCAAAGAATGGAATGCTTACGTACTAATACAGAACAGAAACGCTCTGTAATGACATCAGCAGTGTTCGAGACAAAATCGCCATTTTCATCAAAACTTACATCTTCGGTGCTCTTTCTAGAAGAATGAGAGTACAAGTAGCTCCATAAGTATCTTGAACTACGTCATGCCGGCTTTGATGCGTTCAATATGGTTGTAGTGATTATTGTTAAAATAAAATTTGCAAAGACTACGACAGCGCGCAAATTCAAGCTTCCAATAATCTAGCTAGCCGTGTATGTTCCGCTTTTCTGTGTGCACGGTCTTTCAGCTTCATTGTCGATTTTAGTTCTTTAGAAAGCCAGTGAGGCAACTTAGATTTTTCAGCAGTTTGCTAGGCATGAATATGCGTATACTATCTTCCAACTACATTCGGAAAGAATTTAACTTGCTCATCAACATCAGCTCTCGCATCCACAAACGATTAGTCAGCTTTTTCGGATAATAGTAACAACAACAACTACTACTACTACTACTACTGCTTTCGGTTAAGTACCGAGCAAGAAAAACAAACAGAAAAGGCAGATATGCGTTGTATAATAGAGGTTATATGCACATAATAATAATAATAATAATAATAATAATAATAATAATAATAATAATAATAATAATAATAATAATAATAATAATAATAATAATAATAATAATAATAATAATAACTTATTTCCGATCCCCTGTACATGGCGGGATCGCGGAACGAGGCAGTAAA
Organism: Dermacentor variabilis; assembly: GCF_050947875.1. Taxonomy (NCBI): domain Eukaryota; kingdom Metazoa; phylum Arthropoda; class Arachnida; order Ixodida; family Ixodidae; genus Dermacentor; species Dermacentor variabilis. The sequence continues at coordinate 139,505,141 of NC_134570.1, read as the reverse complement.
AGCCGCCGAACAAATTTCCAACTTGACAAAGCTGCCAGCTTCTCCTCTTTGGCGATGAACAACCGGACACTCGCGAGTACATCATTTGCAAAATAAAAGAAAAACAATAGAATAAAACAATTTAAAACGAAAAAATAATAATGCGAAATATACATTTACCTTAAAAACCATACACTGGTGTGCACATGCGTTGCATGTTCAAAAGTAAAAAAAAGAAAAAAATGTAACGCAATATTTATGATTAACACATGTATATAATTCTGCGAAAGCATACCAACTATTATTCAGTTGCAAAATAATAAGTAAGCGAGTAAATCTCTGTACGAAAAGTCCCGTGGAACCAAACAATTTATCTGTAACTCACTCAGTAAACGAGTTTTCGAAGGCTTGTAGTCCGTATCGTCTGTGTAAACATTGTGTGTAGAGGCTGCTATGCCAAGTGTGCACCTCAAAGAAAATCCTGACTGCATAACTCTGTGAGAGTGCGCGTAATCATGTAATGCCCGCAGGCGTTAAGCTGTATGTGGTACCTTCGGCCGCGTTATCGTTTGTTCTTATAAGGCAGGCTTTGTCTGCACTTATTACAGACATCTGTTTCGCTACCACTTCCCTTACGTTGACATTACAAAAGTCAATTATCACGCACGCAGTGGGTTTGAGCGTGGTTCACTCGGCTCCTGCTTCTTGCCCACATTTTCGGATGTTTTTCGAGTGTGTACCCCTGAACTTTCTACATTTTCGGATCCGCGAAGTGAAGAGGAACACGCCGATACCCGACTTTTGTGGGTGGGTGGACTTTCGTGACATTTCTTGCCGTTTTTCTTTCGACTACGCCGTGACAGTGTGCTGAGCCTAACCATGTTAGAATTCGCGAGGCGAGGCGTCGCTCACCCACCTCTTCTCGTCGGATGCTTTTCCACGGAGTTTGTGATGGAGTGCGAGGTGGAAGGGGAGTTTTTATCCCCCGAGGACTTCACTAAAGACTCCGGGTGGCAGCTCGTTGTCGCCAGACGTTCTTCAATGAGAATGAGAAACGCGGCCAATGCCATTGCGGCCGACGTTCAGCATAACGCCGGTTCCAACGCTCGGCGCCGCGCCGACCGCGCGGGCATTAAAAGCAAGATCATTCGAGGGGCCAGGATGCCTCCGATGCCCAAGAAAGAGGCAAAGATCGTCGTGCGGCCCAGGGGAGGCCTGTATATCAGCAAGTGCGGACCCACCGCAGTCGCCGACGCCATATGGCAGGCTGCCGGGCTCGATTCGGCGTCGCGGGACACTGACACGATGTGTCCCAACTTTCATCAAAACATAATGGTGATCAGCACACCAAACAGGGACAACGCTGCACGCTACGTCGGCATCGAGGGCATCTCCGTCGCCGTTCAACGTTTCGAAGTGAGCGCTTACGAGGCGCCTCCCAATACACGTGCAAGGGCGTCATCCGAGGCGTCTCCCTTACCGACGGGCCCGCGGTGATCGACAAGAAACTCGTCAATCCGAGAAATCCCACGGCGCTGGGCGCCAAAAGAATCAAGAACACCGGCACGGTGGTGGTCCTGTTCGAGGTACCGGGTGCCAAATTTTGTCTCGTTCGGCGGCACTATCGTCAGGTGCGCTTTATTTCGCAAGCAAATGGACGCGTGTTACAGCTGCGGCAGGTTCGGGCACCGCTCCGACGTCTGCCCTTCGCCCAACGACGCCATCTGCAGAGGATGCGGAGAAGCAAACCCCGACGCTCAGCATAGGTGCGATCCCAAATGCAAGCTGCGCGGAGGCGATCACCTTACCGCCGCCAAGGAGTGCCAGCGACGATTTCAGACGCCGTATCTCGTCAGGGGAAGACGGGGGCAATGCTCCCGCGTCCTCAACGCCGAACATTTCCCGCCCATGGAGGGTGCGAATCAAGCCCGGCAAGCATGGCATGAATGCCAATACGGTTGCAGCCGCTCCCGGTCCAGGGGGAGATCCAGGTCTCGTGGCCGCTCCAGGGTTCGCACCAGGAGCCGCTCCGTCTCCAGGGCCAGGCCGATGTCAAGATCCCGAGTCCGATCCAGATCCGGTTCCAGGGGCCGCCCGGGTTCCAGAACCCAGCCAGCATCTGGAGCCCAGCCTGCCTCCACACGTTGCGGGAAGCAGCCGACCCTCGTTTGCACGTCCCAAGCCCGGTGCTAATATAGAAGCTGCTCAGGCACCTCGAAACGACCCGCACCCAGAGCAAGCTAGGGACGCGGAAGTCATTCGCTTACGCAAAGAGAACGACGACCTCAAGAGCCCGATCAAGAGGCTAGTTAACGAAATAGCAGAGATCAGGAAACTCGTTTCGAATGTGTCGGATAACGGTGCGCCAGGCAGGGCCATAGAGACTCTAATCCCAGCTCTGGTAGACGGTACTGCGACGTCCTCGCAGAGCAGTAGTAAAACAAACAGGTGAATCGGGAGCGTTGCCAGCAGAAGTCAGCGAGATTAAGCAAACTCTCATTGGGCTGGCAGATGGCCTCAAACAGGTCACCGCTAGCGTCAGTTGTCTCACCGATAACGTTCTCCAAATTCAGGTAGCACTCGGAGACCCTAACAGGGGCCTCGGAGCTGTCGCTGATCGCATCGACGCCATTGAGGCGCGAATGGCTCCATACGCCTCCGTCGTACAACCGCTAACCGTTCCCGCCATACTAAAGGAAGCTAGACTTCAGTATCCCACCAGGGCGGCGACAGGAGGTCCCAGTCTTTGCGCAGCCCTAACTGCCCCGTTAGGTGGTAGTCCTTCCGGTCCGCCATAATGGATAGGTCCAAAGAGAGTTTTCTAATTTGGCAATGGAACTGCAGGGAGTTATTCTAGCAAAAAAGCCCCTCTGCAGCAGTTGTTCAGGTCTTTCGCTGTCAAACCTCAAATCATTGCTCTCCAGGAAACATTAGTCTCCGCCGCCTCGCTCCAGGGCTACAGGGTCGTGTCGGGCCGGCCCAGGGGGCGAGGGATTTGCACTTTGATTGATAAAAGGCTGACTCATCTCACCCACGACCTCAAGCTGGCGAGTGGTAGAATTGAATATGTCATGGTTGAGATCCTGCTCAAAGTACCGCAGCGCAATCAGCGCAGGAACAGCGTGTTCTTCCTCAATATCTACAGCAACCCCAGGGACTCGCGCCATCAGTTCAAGACCATCCTCAAGAAAGCGACCGACTTGGCCGGCCCTCGACCCTTGGTCATCGTCAGTGACTTCAACGCACCGTACAGCATCTGGGGTTACGTCTACGACACTACCAAGGGGCGCAACCTGTGGCGAGACGCCAACGAGATGGACCTCACTCTGTTCACTGACAAGGATTTTCCTACGCGCATCGGCAACTCCGTCAGCCGGGACTCGACACCCGACCTCGCGTTCGTAAGGAACGTTGAGGGCGTAGGCTGGAGGAACACCGCCATGGAGTTCGGCAGCGACCACTACATTCTCGAGACCAACTTCAAGGTGTCTCGGAGTAGGATCAAGGAATTCACGTTCATCAATTGGGTCCACTATCGCAAGATTCGCGAAGAACCCGGCGGAGCCAAGGCACCCGCCACTCTCGAAGAATGGTGCGAAGGCGTCCGGAAGGACGCTTCCGCGGCTACCAAGAAAGCGGAAACCGATCTCAACGTCGAGTGGATGGACAGCAGGCTTGCCCACCTGATCGAGGCCAAAAACGCCCTGCTCCGCCGATGGAAGGGTCAAAGGCTCAATCGCAGACTCCAAAAAAAGATGTCGGAGCTCAACAAGGTCGTCGATGACCACTGCACGGCGCTATACCAGCAGCAGTGGACGAGCTCTGCGAATCCATCGATGGACGTAATGCGTAACGTCAAATCCTGGGGTATGCTCAAGCACCTTCTCGACAAAAGCGGCTCGAAGTCAAATCGAAGGCATACGTTGGCCCGGGCCCTTCACGAAGCCACCAGGTCTCACACGGTCGATGACCTCATCTCAAAACTCGTACAGAAGTACTTGCCCGACCGTGGCAACAGAGATCCGGCGACACAACTCCCGGAATACCAAGGTCCTCCACGCCCCGAGCTCGACGAAGACTTGTCCGTTGCTGAGGTCAGACAGGCCATCTTCGCGCTCAACCGCAAGTCTGCGCCGGGTCCTGACGGAGTCACCAACAGAATGTTGAGAAACTTCGAGGACACGTCGATCGTCTTTCTGACCGACAAAATCAACGAGCCCAGGAATAGCGGCGTTGTTCCTGCAGAATGGAAGATGACCTGCACGGTGCTCATTCCCAAGCCCGGCAAGGCCCCGAACATCAAGAACCTCAGGCCGATTTCTCTAACCTCCTGCGTCGGCAAGCTCATGGAGCGCGTCGTCCTCAACAGGGTCAACGGGTACCTCGAAGACGACGAGGTTTACACGTACAACGTGATCGGCTTCCGCGCCGGACTCACGACGCAGGATGCAATGAAGCTAATAAAGCATCAGATTGTGGATGGCCGTTCCAGAGACGTCAATGCTTTGCTCGGTCTGGACCTCGAGAAAGCTTTCGACAATGCGCTCTGTAGCTTCATCGTAAAGACCATTTCAGACCTGGGTCTCGGTCCCAGATTACATAGCTACGTCAGCTCTTTTCTAACGGACAAGAAGGCCAAGCTTCGCATTGAGGACTTCCGCTCCGACGATGTGCCCCTCGGAGGGCGGGGTACTCCTCAGGGCGCCGTCATCTCACCTACACTGTTTAACATCTGTATGATTGGTCTTTCCGAGAGGCTGGCACGCGTAGAGGGCGTCAAGCACACCACATACGTTGACGACATCACCTTATGGTGCTCCGGCGAAGGCAGAGTCGAAGAATCCATGCAGGAGGCGATCGACGTGATCGAGGAGTATCTCCGCCCCACCGGACTTCGATGCTCCTCCGCCAAGTCGGAGCTTCTCCGTTACAGGAGAGAGAAGGGAGGCAGACCCAAAGATTGGAAGAGTCTCCGAAAGCAGCATCAGTCTTCGCACTTGTGACGTGGGGGGGGGGGGCGTAATACCCAGTGTCGACATTATTCGGGTCCTGGGCATGTTTGTCAAATTCAACGGCGCGAACGGAACGGCTCTCCGCAAGATCATCGCAAAGACTGACAATGCTTTCCGCTTCGCTCGCAGAATAGCAAACCGGCACCGAGGAATGAAGGAAAACAATCTCCTCAGGCTCATCAATGCCTTCGTACTATGTCACTTTACGTACACAATTTCTATGCACAACTAGCTCAGAGCGGAACGAGACCAGCTCAATGCTCTCACCCGCAAATTGGTCAAGAGGGCTCTCAAGCTACCCATTAGGACCCATATCGAGGATTTCCTTAATCTGGGGGTGCAGAACACCGCCGAGGAGATTGCCGAAGCCCAAGAACGTGCGCAACTTACTCGCCTGAGCACCACAGCGGCAGGTAAACACATCCTCGAAGAGCTGGGTTACCACCCTGCGGGATTCCCGATGGTCAGTACCCCCATACCTAGGTGCATTCGAGACAAGTTCGAAGTGGCCCATGTGCCCCGAAACGTCCATCCCGTCCATAACAAGGGCAGACGCAAGGCCAGAGCAGCAGCCATCCTCAAACAGATCAAGCAACGAGACATTAGAGCAAGCTTCATCGACGCCGCGGAGTACAGCGATGGCAAGACCTTTACCATCGTTGTGGTCGACTCCAGCGGCAAGATTTCCAATAGCGCCTTCATTCGCACTTCAGACCCCGGAGTCACCGGGCAAGCCGCCATCGCCCTCGCCCTGCTAGCCGGTCGTGGGTCCGAGATATGTAGCGATTCCAAAACGGCAGTTAGGGCTTTTCAGAAGGGTTGCATCGCCAAGCAAGGTACTCGTCTTCTTAGCAGCTCGAGTCGATATGCTCTCACTCATCATTCAATCCACTGGTTTCCCGCTCACGTAGGGTCGGTCGAGGGTGCTCCCCCGAACCTCAATGAGTCTGCTCACGAGGCTGGGCGTGACCTCACCGACCACGCTCCCTCTGCAAGAAGCACCGACTCCCCTCCTTCCTACGGCCACGCGGACGCTCCCGCTACTCACAACGAGATTATTAAATTCTTCTACATGTCTAGAAGGGTCTTTCCACCCCCTCACCCCAAGTTGAATAGGGCGCAAGCCGTTACGCTTAGACTTCTGCCGACCAGCACGTGTCCGTGTCTCTCCGTTCTCCACGAGGCTTACCCGGACGTGTATCGCGACGACGCCTGCCCGTCCTGTGGGCAGACCTGCATTCTAGCGCACATGCTCTGGGAGTGCGCTTCGACATACCTTAAGTTCATCAATCTGGAGTTGGACTCGCTTCTGCGTAGCCTCGCTCTAGAAAAGCAAATCCTGGCTGTCCGGCGTGCCCGCGACCGGGCCGATGGGCTAGAGCTGCCGGTCCCGATATGGGACTAGCCGGGTGCGCGACGAGTTTGCGTCCTCGCCGGACCTGCAATAAAGTTTCTTCACTCACTCACTTGTCATATGTACGCCTTGTTTAGAAATTTCGCCCCCGCTTTGTTTAGAACCTGTCGACCGACGTAGCGTCTTGTCACAAAATAGAGGTCGCATGTGATGGTGTCGACGTAAAATACACAGTGGTAACCAGCAAGGCAGCACTGCTAACACATGCACGTCTCAACTGTCGCATCACTACAAACAGATGTTGCGAAGTGAGATAGGCAGCTGGACGAGTTGGTTATGTTTGATGTAAAAAAGGTTTCCTAACAACGGCGGCAAGAAGGAATACGCAAGACGTTATTCTTGCTCTTCTACAGGGGTGTTCGAATTACGAAATTTCATAATCGGATACAGTAAGAATATCTGAAACAAATTATTTCCGAAAATCGAATAGAATGCTGAATACCGGAACAAAGTGAAATATAAAGGGTTTGGAATTCATCTGGTTACAAAAAATAAAAACAAAATGAGGCACATATACATAATTTTATATATCTAATTCCGTTCAATACCGCGCGTAAGGTCAGCTGAGGAGCTTTTAGATGAAAAACGACTCAAACGTGCTTGTATCTGGCACATCCTCACAAATTACATTAATGAAACACAGAAACAACACGTAATCAGGTGCACGTAGAGCGTCATGTCCGTTGAATGAGCAAACTATAATGCTGTAGCTGAAGAGCATAAAAAGAATGTCGCAGTTGCACCCGAAAGGCGAAGCATTGATTGTGATGGCACAATATTAGACAGCTATACGAAGCAACGCCGTTTTATCGGCCGTATAAACTTGTAAACATTCGTTAGCTAATTAAATTAACAAGCATACTGTCATGCCCGCACAGGCAAACATGAACACATCTCGCTCGACAACTGCGGACACTCCCTGTCAAAACGCTGGCCTGAGGAAGAGCGGCAGCAGCAGGGAGCTAATTGCCCTTCGTGCTGCCTCTCGCTTCACCGCGAACTACGCGGCGAGAACACAACGCGCACGAAGGCATAAATTCTCGGCGCGCCTGTACACACTAGGCACCCTCCGCAGATCGTTCTCAAGGTAGAGCCCGCATGGCCGCGCTTAGCCGCGCCATACTCAGCTGCCGCCGAAGTAGAACGCCCCCCTGCTGCTTTGCGCACGTTGGAAGAGGGCACACTTCCTCCCCACCTTCTTCCCTTGCTTCGCGCGCGAGGTCGAGCTACCGTGGTTCTCGGCTCGCCCTCACACACTGTCACTCGCACCGACAGGATACAGCGCGCTGCCGCGATGTTTTCGCACTTGGACTTTATGCGGAACATCACGTTGACGCCGACGGCGGAAATTTGCCTGGAGTGTACATACAATTGATATGGCAATATAAAAAGGAATGGCAAATGCATCATTCATGCGTTTGTGGACAGTTCACGTCAAATGAGTTCATCGGGAAATGCTGTGAGAAGTATCAGCATTCCAAGTTTCAAGGAGCAGTATAACTCCAAAGCTATAAATCGCGATATAGGCAGATTGTAACTCTTTAATTCACAATAATCTGTTAAATGCAGGAGTTAAAACCTGAGTTTGGCCTGCTGAACTAATCATTAAGCTCGCTCGCTTGGTCGCTTGCTCAGTCGCGTTTGTTTGCATTGTGGGTCTGCCCGTGAACCTGTAGACGCGATTGTATATTTGGCGGAAATCTCACGTATTATTATTTTAGTTTTGTTCTTTTAGGCAAGAATGTCGTCCCCCTTCGTCGGACTGGGCATTCACTCATATTTAAGCCAGTTTCATCTCTACGAACGATAAAAATAGTATGCCACCTCGACCTTACGTTCCCCCGATTTGTGATGTCACGGCGAAAACGTGGGCAACATTAGATTCTGCTAGTAACAGCGCAAAATGTAGACAAGAGACGAGACAAGAAGACACCACAAGCGCTGACCTTCAACAACGTTTATTCCGAAAGAAACACGGCTTCTTATAACCATTGCCCACACGTGTCGCAGTCACGTGATTGCACATCATGTGAAACATGCACTTTTTTTGCACTCAAGATAGTGGTTGCACGTGCAAAAGCTCAAGTTCTTTTTTTGTCAGTAACAAGGACGGCGTGCTAACGCATTGGTCACGAAGTCTGGTAATCTCGGCTGCCTCAATTATCTCCCGGATTAGCTGGTCATTGTGTTTCTTCGGCACTTTACAGCGTCTGAATTCTGCGGCGCAATCTTTTGAGGGGCAATCCCTGATATGGATGCCTAGATTCCTGTTAGCCTGCTCGACGCTAATGGTATCTTCGACTGGTCGCCTGTATGCCCCGAAGCAGAGTCGGGTAGATCGGTCGTTTCCCGAGCTCAAAGGTAGGGGACAAGCGCGCAAGCCGAACGTGCGACTCGCTCTCGGAGGAGGAAATTGCTGATGCGAAACCCCGTGACTACTGCCAACGTCCAATGCTTCGCCTATCCAAAGCTCCTGGCGCTGCCGGAAAAACCGGCGGACGTGCCGGCGGGACGAACGTTCGTCGAGACGCCAGCATGCAGTGGCCTAGGTTGCCAAGGTTACGGTGGGCCGTCGCCAACAGCAGCGACGCGGCGCTGCGATGACGTTTCAGTCTCGATGACTGCTCCGACGACAGTGCTCGGAGCGCCTCAGAGCGCTCCAAGATAGAGGAGAGCAATCGAGAAAAACCAGCCGAACGCAGGGCGCACACCCTCTTTCAACCAGCCGAAGACAACGCCGCTCGCGAGAGCGCTCCAGAGTGCTCAGAAACGACCAGCCGAAGATAGCATTAGTTTGTGTTCCTTTAGTCTTTCATTTGTGCGTCTCGATGAAAGACTAAAGAAACATCGCACGTGTCGCAGTCACGTGCGATCACGTGACTGCGACACGTGTGGGCAATGGTTATAAGAAGCCGTGTTTCTTTCGGAATAAACGTCGTTGAAAGTCAGCGCTTGTGGTGTCTTCTTATCTCGTCTCTTGTCTACATTTTGCGCTGTTACTAGCAGGATGGAAAACCAACAAGCCCAAGCTGCTATTCTAACATTAGATTCGCCACCCATCGTTCACTATTTCCCGCTTTTCGCGCGTACGTTAGTCTTGCACTTATTGTAAAAGCCTACTGTTTTCCTTTCTGTAAGCGTCGCTTAATGATCTAGCCGACACCTTGACATTTTCTGATATTTTGCTTCCTGCGCGAAATGTGAGCCCGCAAATGTTGACATTACAATTTTAAGAGGAAGCATGAGCTCCTGTCCAATTTCTCAAGTCCAATTTCTCTATTCAAGTACATGTAGGGTGAAGAAGTGTTCCCCTGAGAGAACCGCTAGACTTATTTAGGGGAAAATTGTTGCATTTGAGAAGGAAAGTTGAATTCTAGCAAGTGCAGCAATCAAAATGCTGATTTAAAACGTGAGATGTTGTACTCATATTGCCATAAGTCGGTAATGTTCGAAAAAAAAATATAGCTTAAAAATTCGTAACCCTGCAAAAAAAAAAAAAAAGAAATGCCGCCCGTGCAGCCCGTACAGATGTTACACCATCGAAGCTGAAATGTGCGGCCCCAGTGTTTATCGCTGGGTTAATTCGGACGGTTTATTAAACTCTTTCTCAATTATTGGTTACGTCTTTGTGTTTCCTAATGAGGTTACGGATACGTTTTGCTTGGATTTATCACATTGTTTATTTAAAATGCCACACATTGCGCTTCACATAATCACCATCATGGAGGGGTGGAAGGAGCGGTTCATTGTGTTAATCCTGCGAGTTCATCACAGTCTGTTTGAATTATGCAACTCATTTGTGTTTCGTAATGCGTTAACCATAGTGTTTATGACTCTGTTATGCACTGTAGTTACCAAGTGATACACCGGGGCTGCATATTTCATTTAGTTAAAGACACAGACATTTTGGGACATGTTGCCAAGTCCGAGAGAGACTGCTGCGCGCGCGCTCTGCTGCGAAAGAGAAACGACGTCACTATCGGCGTAGCCAATGGCGCGCCACACTTTTGCTGCGAAATCATTATGTCAACATGAAAATGTATTAACCCTGTCCCCCTCTGTGTCCCTTCCCTGATATAATAGGTAGATAATAGTATATGCTCTGAATGCGTAAGCATTTCTATGCCTACCCAACGAGAAATTTGTCCGTCCGTCACGCAGGACCAATGCAATGACTCATACCCCCCTAAACAAAGGCCCATACCCCCGCAGTAGGGTTTCTTTGGTCGGACCACGAGTGTTTCACCTAGGCATATACAGCTTCGCTGTCAAATATAAAAGAACAGATACGGGACTTTTGTGAACGGCGCCTGTGCGCACAAATGAGGTGTATGAGTGTACAGCTTGCATGAAATTGTCACAATGCTTACGAGGGCTACGCATACGTCCTAGTCCCAAATAAGTGGCGCATTTCAGAGCAGTTTATAATACAACAAAATTGCAGCTTTAGATGTTTTAGTACGTGCTGCTTACAGTATTGTCATATCACCATTGATTACTGATAGAGTTAGAGAGTTGAAAACTTGATACTTGAGATTTTTTAAAATTTCATTCTTGCATTCCTCAACAATTTTTGTAAAAAAAAGCTTTGCTTAAGTAAGACATCTGCTTCATACAGTCAGGGTATTCTCACTTTGTTTTTTTTTTTTGAAATGCAAGAAACCTCACCAAATGCGGTGTAATTGATACCTAGCGAAACTGTGGTTGCACATATTTAGATAGAAGCTCCTGCGGTATAAAAGCTTCCTCTTACATACGCGCTCGTTTGCTTCACCATCTTTCAGAGCTTTCGTGGCAAAGGCACTTGCCAAGGAGGACGATGCACAACCCGCGCCTGGAAACGTGTCGTCACTGCTCGACCGGTGCCTCCACGCCCGAAGTCCTCTGCCTAGCGGTGCCCGTTGGACGATGGCTCCGCGCGGCGGCGCGCGCGCCAACCTCCTCGCGCCCGATTCGAACAACGTCGTTGAAAACTGAGGCCTGCGCACTGTCCAGTTGATTATACATTACTTCGACACCGTAATGCCTCTTAAATAAGAAGGAAAGAAGAACAAACCCTTACTGTAGCCCAACTACAGCTTGGAGCTTGTAGAAGGTATCTTGAAGCAGCACGTTGGGACGGGGGGCAGAAAACACACGCAGCAGGACTAGCGCTCACTGCCAGCTAAATGTTTTTTTTGTTTTTAGGAAAAGTACCAGCCGTATTCATAGCCATGTTGAACACAACGAGAAAATGATCCTGTTCAGCAATCATGCCCCCAAGGTGGTGCTACAACTACAAGTGTTCATCTAAAAATGGCATCTTTTGTTTAAATAAGTTTAGTGACGCCGCGATGACACACTTTACTTTGGATTTTCGTTTTCTTTTTACTTTTTCAGGAACGTGACGCTACTACGAACAGCACAGTACATGCGCTTTTATTGCCGTGAGCTGCAAAATGAGTGTTATCACATTTCATCCTAGCTTTTTGGCACTATCATTTGGTCTATAAGATGAGCTACAACGCTTAACACTTTCAGTGTACAGTCCATGTGAGGTGATTCAACAAAATGGTAATGTTGTGCACTTCCTCGAATGCAAATAAATGAGAGGTTTGACACTAACGAGTATTCCACGAAAATTGCCCGGTGAATCTTGGAAAGCGTGGGGTCAAAATTACGAGTCTGGAGTCAGCCAGGTAAGTAGAACTGAAGGAACAACAGGTGGAGCTTAGTAGTGTTAAGTGTCACAATTTGTAATAAATAAACAAAGAAAACGAGCGGTTAACTAACACCCGGAGAAAGGCTGCCCAACCGTGGGTTAAAGAAATATCCCAATCAAATTGTATAATAATGAGTTCTAGCTGGACCAGCAGCTACATTTTACAAAGAATAAAAAAATACGCCGTGTTCTATTGGTAAGTATACCTAGCCACCAAAGAAACATTCCTAAGGCTATTGGACATTTTATAAAGGAAGCAAAGTGAAGCATTCGGCACTTCGCTGTAAGTCTAATTTCACTCGCGATGACTGAGAGAAGTGGGAGAGACAGAAACAAGGACAGGCCGGGAAGTTAAGCAGGCGGACGTCCAATTTGCTACCCTTCACTAGGGAGAGGGAGTGAGGCATTGAAAGAAAGAAGGAGAAGGCGAAGACCAACAGACTCTATACAAAGCGTCCTAGCTATAACTTTAGCCAAGCTGTTCAACGAAAAAAAGAAAAGAACAAAAGAACATGGTGCCAGATACAATTTTAAGGCCTAGGATGTTGGATCGTCAGAACACTGACGACCGAACGCCATAGGTCTTAAAATCAGGCCTCACACCGTGCTTCTTCAATATTTTTTTTCCGTTGAAGAGCTTGGCTAGAGTTAGCTGGGACACCCTATATAGAGATTGTTTGCCGGAACGCATTTCCTCCTCGTTCATTGCAGCTTGAGCGTTTCTTCTTCAGTCACATAAACCCGCTCAAAAATAACAACGACGAGTGAGTAGCTGCGCGTCAGGAGCGATTTCGCTAGACGATGTCCTGGCGGAAGTTAGATACGTTAATGCTGGTGTCTATGTCGACGGCAAATAAAGACGGACGTAGGGGGAATTATTTCTCATGAAAAAAAGAAGGCAAGGATCTTACTGCACCGTAACATTCTAGCAGCTGCTAAACAGAGGAGAACGAGGAACCTAATGACAAGGAAGGAAAAACGGTTACGGCAATAGCAGCGCACAGCATGAATAACGCCATGCCACCCGACTCTTCGCCTATCCTCAGATTCCGCGCAGTGCCTACGGAACGCAAGTTAAGCAATAGGTGCACGCGGAAAGAACCCGTCGGTAGCTCTGCCGGTAGCCCTAAGAGCATGTTGGTAGCCGTAAGCGCTTGGCGACCGCATTGATTCTATTGGAGAAGAGCGATTTGCAATAATCGTCGATTGTTCAAACGCACTTAATAGAGTAGGCCGTACAAGACGCCTTTGTTACCTAGCCAGGCACGTGCTCTAAGGTGTCTGGCAGAGTGCCCTCCTCGCATTAAGACGTGTCCCCACACCTGCCAAGGTGCGCATAACGGTGCGTAAATGCTGCAGCAGCCATAACAAGGGAAGTGAGCGTTTAGTGACATCGCTGTATGTAGTGCAGCACTTCGAACGACAGAAAGCTGAGCTAGTTGGTAAGGATTCATTATGCAAAATAGAAGTGAGGCGTGCAGACAGGACACAAGAGAAGAGAAGTGGACAACACGAACGGCGTTCGTGTTGTCCACTTCTCTACTCTTGTCTCCTGTCTGCACGCCTCACTTCTATTTTGCAGCACTTCGAGCAGCGCACCAATGTCCAATCCATGAAGTCAGCGATGACGGTTTACTTTGGTGTGCCTATTAACTCGCCGTAATTATTTGCAATGCATGCACAGTACCCGCGATGTATTCGACCGAGGCAGTAAAACTTTAATTTATGTGGTTTGACGTACCGAAACTCCACAATGGGTTATGCAGAACGCCGTTGTGGACAGCTTCGAATTACTTTATACTAGCTGCAGTTCTTTAACGTGCACCCAAAGCATGGTACACGAGCGTTTTGCATTCCGCCGCTATCGGAATGCGGTGGCCGTGGCTGGTAATCGAACCCGCGACCTAGTGCTCGGCTGCAAAACACCTTAGGGGCGTAAAACTGAGCTAGTGATCTTGGCTGACAAAAATGGCTCAATCGATAATTATCGGCTGTAATCGTGAAATGGACAATTTACTCTCCGAGAAAAAAAAATGTGATCAAGTTTGAAGCATCTGAAGCTGATCACGAGCGAGAACAGCAACGAAGTTTGCAGCAGCGACTACAGAAACGTAACGAGACTTTATAGCAGTTCTTGCTATAGCTTATTCACCATTGTGTTTGCTTTTGTGCCCGCTTGTGAAAAGTTCAAAAAGTAGAGAGAGACAACAGGAGCACCGTAATTACCTTCTCATTGTACGCACACCTGTAGGCATAACGTATGCTATGGTATAGCAAAACGTTATTGAGGTCCGGCAGACCGTGAGTCATCACGAAGCGGGCCGCCGGAAGGCCAAGCCCCTTGGCCGCATAGGCACTAAGGTATTATAGAAACATGATACGAGGTATTTGTGGAAGCGCGCGAGCATTATAAAGGAAAACGAAGTTGGTGCTCGCTGCTGTCTTTCTATAAGCGTGAAACAATATAATTACTGTCTTAATTTTTCTTCTTTGATTATTTTTTATAACATTTATTTTACAAATACTTTATCGCAGTCGCCCTTTATCTCTCATTATGTAGACCCTCTTGGATGGTATGGAACTATAGATTCAGTTTGACTTCTCAATTGCGCACTACTCTCGCTCTACTGGCACCTTTTTGTTTGCACGTTTCCTCTTTGATATGGTCGTTGGTTTTTTGTTCCATCCTGCCACTCGTTTCTTGGATTACGTGTGACATACCGGGTTACGTGAAACATAATTGAGGTCTATCCTCATCATCAGATACATCATCGTCATAATCATCATCCCTTGCGGTTTTTGCTCCGCCCCCTCTTGTGGCGATAACTGCCACGGCTTGCTTCGAGTTAAACGGAGAAGCAGGTGAAATGAAGCCGCCAAGGTTTCTCATCGTCGCATTGTGGCTTTCGTCGACTGTCGCAAGAAGCGCCCAGGAGTGCAGGAACGAGTACAAGAAGTTGCGGCCTACACACACCGCCTGTAAGCCGGCCAACAAGGAGTGCACAGTCAAGAAGAAGGGCGTCAGCGCGGCCGAGCGCCAGCTCATACTGAAGGCCCACAACGACTACAGGAGCACGGTGGCCACCGGCAAGCTCAGGGGCTTCCCTCCAGCCGCAAACATGCGGCAGCTCGAGTGGAACGAGGAGCTGGCCTCCGTGGCACAGGCCAAGGCCGAACAGTGCACCGACAGGCGGGGAACCCTAAAACACGACTCGCCCGAAGAGCGTTTCATCACTGAATTCAATAAGACGGGACAAAACCTGGCTTTCCGGAGGAGTAACATTGCGTTCAATGGCACGGACTGGCCCACTCAAATAAAGGTCTGGTTCGACGGACACAGCCACTACTCGCCAGGAAACGTGAACAGATTCTCTACTTCCTCGGAGAGCCCGGCGGGTCATTTTACCCAAGTTGTATGGGCGACAGTGCGCTACGTGGGCTGCGGCTACGTCGACTACACCGTCGCCGGCGTCTCGGTGATGCCGCACATGCAGCTGTACGTCTGCAACTACGCTGGCGCCGGCAACGTCCTGACATTGCCCGTGTACCAGGCCGGAGAAGTCTGCTCCGCTTGCCCGAACGATACTGCGTGCGCGAAGGATACAGGGCTGTGCACACTTAGTTCGGTTGGTGGCGCGGTTGACAAAGGACGAGAGATGTCTTTTAAGGGTTCGCGTACGCCTCACGTGGTGCCAGGCACAACCGGAAAGCTTCCGGGTAAGCCTAAACGCCATCGTGGCATGAGCGACGCAGGCTTCGGGTTTATTCGTAGAAACGGCGGGCCTACAATTCTTAGCTCGTCATGGCGTCTGGCTTCGTGTGTGATTGCTGCATCCTACGGAGCGTTGCACAGACAGCGCACGTCGTTTACATAGACGGGAGTAAGTGGGTTACGCTGTCTGGTGCCACATCATGGCACGTACATGTATGACTTAGTTCAGCGTGCATTGTCATAATATCAGTTCTGCTACTTTTTGTTGATGTTATGTTGCATGGTTGCTACTGTACCATATTGCGCAATTGATACGGCGGCTAGTCACAATACCAAGCGAACAAATTGACAAGTGGCGACACCGGTGCCGTCAGAGTGCACCGGCTGGATTCCCTCAGTAAGTACAACGCGGATTGAGAAATGTTCAAGAAACACACATTTATTACAGTTTTCTGTAATGAAGGCATCGCCGAACATAAATATCAAGTATCAAATGTTTTCACAATCGAAAAAAGAAACAGCACCTCCACGGACAGCCTTGGTTATCAACAAAAAGGGAGAACAAGACATGTCAATAGCCTCAGCTATAGAAAATGTAAATCTGATGCAAAAATAATGGTTTATATCTGGACACCAAAATTGCAGCGGTACTTCGTAAATGATGTAAATGTTAAAAATAACAGTTCATATCTGGATGCCCAAACTTAACCGGTGCTTCGTAAGTATTCAGGGAAGTATTGTCACGCAGTAAAGCGCCCTCGAATTTGAGAGTCACCAGAAGCGATGATGGAGCCAGTCACAGCTGAGTTAATTAACTGAATTAATTTTCGTACGGCGACAAGCACCGCCTTGAGCTGAGCCATATGATGAATAGAAAGCCGGCAACCGAAGGGTAGAAGTCCAGTTAAGGGTCGGCAAAACCCACAAAAACCTAGGTTTTCGGGATATTGTGAAGCACCAGTCGCAACAGCGGTGTTTTGTAGGGCCTTTATAACAGAAAAGAAATGAAAAAAAAGTAAGAAACGTCTTACGCTAGAATTGTTCGTAGAGAAAAGTTTCAGCCTATCCTGATGCCGGACACGTCATTAGTGAAGCCGGTTGACCAACGGCAAAGAGCACTTCTCAAAGAAAATATTTGAGAATCCGGCCCCAGATTGTGTAACAAACTAGCTAAAACGCGATGCGGGAGTACTCTGTGTTGTACTAGTGGAGGGGATCTGAGGATTTTATTTCGGTCACTTCAAGTTGTCTAATGGGCAACTAAATTATAACGGATTATAAACTAAATTAACAGGCAATAACGTACACGAGCGTTATTGCCTTCCCATCATGATTGAGATGCGGCAGCTGGTGCTGGGAAATGAACCTGTTACCTCGTGAGGCTCGTCAGCGGAAAGCCACAGCTACTTAGCTACCACGACGAATACAACGAAGGATTGAAGATCGAAACCAGCATAGTCCAAAGGTAGGTTTGTAGATTATCACGCAGACGACTAAATAATTGTTCTACAGTCTGCCAAGATATGAAGTGAGTATTACTAATGAGCCTCGTCAAACTGTGCAAAAGCATATTTATTTGCGTTATGTGCTTGCATTGTGCACAGATCATGGAAAGGAAACACTCATACAAATGAGTTGGAGTGCACGCGGCAGACCTTGTCCATTATTAGCGTCAGCTTACCGTTATGGGCGGAGACTATACCTGACGAAACGCCAGTAAAATCCTGGTATTTTCCTGCTTGCTTCTATTATTTGACGCATTTCACTGCCGGACCCTGCGATATATATATATATATATATATATATATATATATATATAGCAGGGTCCGGCAGTGAAACAGGTCAAATAATAGAGAGGTTTAGCTTGTCCGGTATTCCGGTAAAACGCAGGTGGACGGGGCCGGGCGTTGGGGCGGAAGCGTAAACGTAAGCGGTCTGAAAGGTGCAGCCACCTGGTGGCGCAGTGCTCAGACAGTCAGAAACAGTTAATATTGCATTAACCGAGCCTATTCTTATTCGCTGCTAGTGTAAATTTTCGGCAGTGGCTTAATCGTGTTGCTGTCAAAAATTTGTACCACCAACAAAGGAAAATACACTTGGTTACTGCAATATTAGCTGGTTCTGTCGGTTGGAGCACTGCGCAATCAGGTTGCTGCACCATGGAGACCGCTCACGTTTGCGCCTGCGTTTTACCGGAATACCGGACAGACAAGCTAAACCTCTCTAATAGAAGCACGTAGGAAAAATACCAGAATGTTACTGACGTTTCGGCAGGTGTGTATATATATATATATATATATATATATATATATGAGAGTGCGCGAGTGTGCGCGCACTGTACTGGTCGCCGTCCTGTGAGCCCATCCTCCACCTCCCCCCTCCACTGAAGAGAGAGAAGTCCTGGAGGGAAAGGGTATGCTGTCAATGAATCCAGATCATTAGGTAGTCTGATGAGGGCAGAAAATTTGCAGCAACTGGATGGATTCGGCTGACGCAAGACAGGAGTTGGTGATCGCTGATATTGTGACCCTTCCATCATTACGCACTCTACACGAAGCAGGTTTATGATGGTGAGAAATGGCGCTTCGGCGGCTGTACGAGGCGAAATTTAAGCGCATTAGAGGACATCGGCGAAGCTAGTGGACATATAGAAGCGCTCGCGTGTGTCTACCCGCTTCGGCCATGTTTTGAACGTTCTAGAACATATCCACACAGCCGAACTTCTACGCTCGTGCAGTTGAAAACCGGTATGACAACCAGAATTTCGTGGCTCTGAATTCAGCAGTATTTCCTTCAATGCTATTTCAGCTTCAGCGGAAGCGAACTTAACCTCGATGTGTGGTCGTCGCAAACTGCGACCACGTCGAGCGTACTGAATAGGACGGCATTCCGTCTTGACACTTTCTTGCTCTCGGCTTCGATTCTACGCTAATTTATGGCGCACTCACGCTCTCGACGGCGGTGTTAGTGCTATAGCATGACTACAACGGCGAACAGGGCTTTGTATCCCGCACATGGTCTGCGACAGACGCATGGCTACGGGGTCACGACGAAGACATTCACGTCGTCGCATTTCGCTCAACCACTGACACGGAACGTGCATAGATGAGCGCTTTCAACCAGAGGCAGTTCGACAACGACGCAAGGATGCGAGTGTGGGACGGATCACCTTTGGGAATGCGAACGGCCAGGTGCCGAACTCGCCGCAAGATGTATGCACGGTCGTGTATGAAGGTGTCATCAGTGACACAGAATAACACGTTGCGCTCCTTAGACGGCGTTCACAACAAGGAATGCGCAGGTAGCTGAAGAAACCGTCGACTACCGTGCAGTACCATCGCTCAGCGGTAACATGAATAAGGCTGGGATGCTGACGCTTGTGGCGGTGTCGGTGCTGCTTACTGCACCACATTCGCGTGAGTAACTATAATAATGTGCGGTCATCTGACCTGCCGCTGTTATTTTTTTTTTTGCTATGGAAATACAATTTGCTTCTGCGCTTAAAAATCAGTAAATACTCTGGAAAAATGCATTACGTTACGAAAATGAGAGGGTTGGCCGGAATCGCAAATTATTGATTTATTGTTGACTCGTTGATTAATATTACCTTTATGTACGCTTCAGGACGAACATGTCTCACCCAGCGATCTGCAACACACTGTTCTTGCGCCAATCGGCTTGATTTGAGGTCTTCAAATTTCCTATTTTCGTCACAACACCTAATTTTCTGCCGACTTCGACTGCACTTCCTTTCTCTTGGCACCCACCCTATAACTCTAATAGAACACCAGTTATCTGCTCTACGCATTTCATGGCCAGATCGACTATATTTCTTTCTTTTAATGTCAGCGAAGATTTCAGCTACACCCATTTGCTCTCTAATCCACATCACCGTGTTTTTGTTTCTTGACTACCATCTTTTTTTATTGCATGCTCGCTGCACAGAACTTAGCTGGTCCGAAGGTTCCTTTGTAAAACCTCAAAATTTCAAGCCCTACAGCTATAGGCTAGTGTTGGCAGAATAATAATAATAATATTTGGGGTTTTACGTGCCAAAACCACTTTCTGATTATGAGGCACGCCGTAGTGGAGGACTCCGGAAATTTTGACCACCTGGGGTTCTTTAACGTGCGCCTAAATCTAAGTCTGTACCACTTCACTATTTCGTTGAACGTGGTCATCTTGTCCTTGGCACTGCACCGCGACCAACACTCCGAGTCGGCCGTGCTTGCAGCTGCGCGGTTGCTTAGTCCTCGCGCGGCCGAGTTGGCCGTCTCGTTGTGGTTCACGTTCCCGCGTTCCGACACGTCACTGCCCATGTGGGCCGGAAACCACTTGATCACCACAGCGCTTTTGCGTCTGATGTCTTCGGCCTTGCGCAGTATGCGCGCAGCCTCACTACATACCCTACCCTTGCCGTAGTTCTTCACTGCCGTTCTAGAGTCACACAACACTGTAGTGCATCCGGGGTCGGAGACGGCCAAGGCGATGGCCACCTCCTCCGCCCGGTGTGCCTCTCGAGTCCGGACGCTCGCCGCGGTCTTCGTTGCACCCGTCGATGCCCCGACAGCCACCACCGCGTATGCGTCGCTGCTCCCTCGATACTCCGCCGCGTCCACGTAGATGGCGCCTTCTTCTCTGGCGTGGAGGTCCACAAGAGCCCTGGCCCTTGCCAACCTCCGCTCCTTGTTGTGCTCGGGGTTCACGTTCCTCGGGATCGGGCAGACCCTGAGCTTTCTGTTGATGCTATCCGGTATAAGTACGTCTTTCTGCTGCTCGCCTTCCCTCGGCTCGAGGCCAAGGTCCCGCAGTATCTTTCTTCCGGTTCTTGTTTCAGAGAGACGCTCGAGTTGCGCCGTTCTCTGTGCTTCGGCTATTTCGTTCAGCGTGTTGTGGACTCCCAGCGCCATGAATTTTTCGGTGCTCGTGCTTCCGAGGAGGCCGAGTGCCGCCTTATACGCCTTGCGTATGGTGGCGTCTATCTTGTTACGTTCGCTCGGCCTCCAGTTGTGGAAGGCGGCCACGTACGTTATGTGGCTAACCGCGAAGGATTGAACGAGCCTAGTCAGGCTCTCCTCTTTCATCCCCGCTCTTCTGTTGGACACCCTCTTGATGAGTCTCATTGCCGCGGCCGCTTTGCCCGCGAGCTTGTTGACCATTTCACCGTTGACTCGATTTCGCTGGATGAGCAGCCCGAGCACTCGAATCTTCTCGACCTCCGGTATTACTTGTCCTCCCGCTGTCTTGACCGTTATTTTGGGCCGCTCGTACTGGACTTCCATGTTCTTTCTTTTCCTGCCCGCTCCTGTCGGTGGAATCACCAGCAGTTCTGACTTGGCCGGAGAGCAAACGAGTCCAGACCCGCCCAGCTGCTCCTCGATGGCGTTGACCGCTTCTTGCAGCGTTGTCTCGATGTGTCCGTCGCTTCCTCTCGGTACTCATAGCGTAACGTCGTCGGCGTAGATGTTGTGCCGGACTCCCGCTACTCTTTCTAGCCGGTTGGCCACCCCGATCATCACAAGGTTGAAGAGAAGCGGGGAGATCACCGAGCCCTGCGGAGTTCCGACGCTGCCCAGCTTCTTCTCTTCGAGCTGCAGGTTTCCCGCGCAGATTTCGGTGGTCCGTTCCGTCAGGAAGTCTTTGATGTACTGGTATGTCCTTCTGCCCATGTTTATTCTGGATACTTGGGCCAGGATAGCCGAGTGCCTCACTTTATCGAAGGCGCTCTGCAAGTCCAGCCCGAGTATGGCTCTGTTGTCCTTGGTGCCCGTCGTATCGTCGATGATCTCGTTCTTCAGTAAGATCATGGCGTCTTGCGTCCCGAGCTTCTTCCGAAACCCGATGATGGAATTTGGGTAAATCTCCGATTCTTCCAGGTAACGCTGCCACCTGTTCATGAGAACGTGCTCGAGGACCTTTCCCACGCACGAAGTGAGCGAGATCGGCCTGAGGTTCTCTATGTTGGGCGGCTTGCCAGGCTTGGGGATGAGGATCGTCTTGGCTGATTTCCATTGCTTGGGCAGCCTTCCTTCTTGCCAGCACTTGTTGTAGAAGTTCGTGAGCGTTTCGATGGCCGCTACGTTGAGGTTCTTGAGCGGTCTGTTGGTCACTCGATCGGGACCCGCGGCGGACCTGCCATTGAGATCCTGTAGGGCAAATCTGACTTCCCATGTCTGGATGTCTCGATCTAGCGTCTCGTTCTCGTTGCCTTGGTAATCCGGGTGTCTTTCCGTGGGGGTGGTCGGTAGGTACTTGGCGTCCAAGCGCTCCTTGACCTCGTCCTCCCCGTGTTCACAGATTGCCTTGTGTAGGATTCTGGCCAGGTTGTCGTGTTGGTGGCCCTTGGTCTTGGTTTCGTCGAGGAGGTGCCGCAGCATGTTCCACGTCTTGCCCTTGTGCATCTGTCCGTCGGCGTCGTTGCAGGCCTCGTTCCACTGTTGGGTGCATACCACCCTGCAGTGGACCTCGATCTGCCTGTTGAGCTCGGCGATCTTCTTCCTTAGACTTCGGTTGGTTCGTCGCTTCTGCCACCTCGCCTTTATGGACTGCTTGGCTTCTATCAGGTGGGCCAGCCGACTGTCCATCTTGTCTATCCGTTCGTCCGTCTCCAGCTCTTTGGTGGCTCCTTCCATCGGGGCTTACCCGGGAGGAGGCAGTGTTATACAGGCAATTACAGACGGGGTCCCTGCTCACCCCGGTGCTAGCTAAGCACGTGTGTCCGAGCGTGTACGCGAGTGACGTGTGTAGACTGTGCGCTAAGGAGAGAGCCACCGCGGCTCACATCCTTTGGGACTGTACTATAAATCCACGAGAAGCCAGTGAGAAGACGACGATCCCGCTGCAGCTAGAGGCTGCAACGAGGACCTATGACCAAGATACACAACTAAAGGCCGTCCAGCAGGTCTCGGCAGCTCTAGAGAGGCAGCGACCTCGCGAAACCGAGGAGAAGGGGGGCAGCACCCCCAGGAAGGGGGTGGCGGCCCTCTCGGATCCGTGGAAGTAACGAGGAACCAAGACCTCGAGGAGCACAATGCACGAGACTGACGTAGTGGCCGCGTCGCGGTAAAAGCTTGTCCTCCCTGCGTGGAGGGAGCCTAACCGACTCTGCAGGCGTATTTACTAAAGTTGTTCTCTCTCTCTCTCTCTCTCTAAATCTAAGCACACGGGTGTTTTCGCATTTCGCCCCCATCGAAATGCGGCCGCCGTGGCTGGGATTCGATCCCGCGACCTCGTGCTCAGCAGCCCAACACCATAGCCACTGAGCAACCACGGCGGGTTGTTGGCAGAATGTACAGATTGTTTGCTTTTCAAGAATGCCGGTAAGCTGCCTGTTATGACTTTGTCCGCCATATGCGCCCCAACCCGTTCTTATTTATCTGCAAGAAGCAGAGAGAGAGAGAGAGAGAGAGGAACCAGAGCAAGGTTAACCAGATGCAGGTTTCCAACATCGGCTTGTAGCTATTTACCAGTACAGGTGCGGAGCTGGAGTACAGGTGTGTTCGATGTTCACCTACAAACCCTCCCAACTCACCATTTTGAGGAAGTTTTCATCATGCTACCTTGCAGGTGGGAGAGAAAAGCTGGGTTTAGGAAGAATCGAGGAGGACACATACACACAAAGAAAATAACGAGGAAGTGCTATAGGCGTTCGAAGAGCCCGGTGGTTCGCAAAAAACAACAACAACAACAACAACGAACAAACATGTTAATGCACTGAAGGTCTTCGGATGGGATGATGAATCACGCCTACCACTCTTAAAGAAAGGGATTTTCTTACAACCCACTTCGGAGTACATGTGCGTATCGCTCATATGATGACTCCCTAAGGGTCACGAGGCTGTTTTCACAAGGTGAAACTGCGGCCCTTTTGTGAAACAAGCTTCGCGGTGTATGTGTTACTCTCCGAGCGAGAGTCAGAACCGCTACCTCCGGGCGATCGAATCATCTGGACAGAGGCCAGACGTCCAATTTGTTGTTCACAACGGTGAGTTAATGTCGATGCACACGATACTGCAGGAACTGGCACAGAATGTGACTCATAGTTTCCGTTTCAACGCAGTGGTCACGGGCTGCACTGTCGGTCATCTCTATGCCGAAGGCATAGGTTTTGCTGAACGCCTGAACGCCTGAAACGCTACAGCCTGAATGAATGGGTCCCGTTATTCGTTTGCCAATTTCATCCGGATCACCTGTGACTACTTGAGCGAAATAAATTTACCCTTGCACACATTTGAAAGGATGACCATCAACTACATACTCCTGTTATTTTGTCGCTGTTTATATTACGGAAATCTTCTGTATATTAATCCTTCAACATACCCTTGGGCTTTGCCATTCAAAGGTTTCAATAAAGTGTTTCACACGTGGTCGGTTCGTAACTTCTAATGTTTCAGAGGCCACCCACAAGTGTCCGAGACTGGTACCATCATCAGTGGTGAGTCAATGTCCTGACTACGCCCTTGCTCCAGCTACGAGTCTTCATAATACATCGTTCCATGTTCATGGGGCATGCGAGTAGTTTGTCTCTTTGGGGCGTGGCTGGTAGAACAAATTTCAAGTCTTTTACCATTTCCCCACGAGGCATCTAGCCTTCCTTTCCACTAGCCTGCGCTACATGCGTATAGAGTATCAGTCCTGATTTCAGCGTGCACTAACTACGTAGCCCTGGCACGACGACTGCGATAACAAATTCCGCTATCTCGACAGCAGCCATGGAGCCTACCGTGTGTACCTGAATACCAAGAGTGCGTGAAAGATGATGGAAAATGTTGAACGAAAGCAATACTGAGAGCAAACAAGTCACGGTGTCACTATTTATTAAAAAAGAAAACATGGTAACTATACAGCTGGATTTTACGATATGACACGATTTCAAATAACGGTTAGATGCATTGACCACCGCACTTATTTTTGGTTCTTATCAAAATTTTTTTTATTGGTGATGTTCAGCAGTGATTTCTGTGTAACTGACCATTTTCAGTAAAATGCGTGATTCGTTTCTTTTATATATGAACAAGCTTCTGTGCGCGAAAGAGTTATTAATTTATTTTTCTGGGCCTCGATGTGCAGAGCAGGATTAAAGGTCGCGAGCTAGCATGCGTCTACACCTGCAAGAGCATATTCCCGACCCAGGAAAGAGAGATCGACGGAACTCCGTGCTGGGTGAGTAAACTCCTTGCTCACACATCTTCATGAAAGTGTGCCTACGTGCTTACGTGGCTTTTGAATTCTTTGAGGCGCTGTATCTCCTGCCATGTTCTGTAAAACGCGCGCGTTAGTTTTTTGTCTAATTAAAATCCCGGCCACAGTAGCGTACTGTGCAATTGTTTGCTCAGTATTTGAAAGCCTAATGTCCATTTGATTTCAGAATGAACTTATAAAGTGATGCCAAAGGGCGAACAACAACAACAACAACAACAACAACAACAACAACAACAACAACAACAACAACAACAACAACAACAACAACAACAACAACAACAACAACAACAACAACAACAACAACAACAACAACAACAACAACAACAACAACAACAACAACAACAACAACAACAACAACAACGCACTTGAATACTGCTTCAGCGACGTAAGACAGTCAAGGCCTTCAGTTCGGGCTATCGCTGACGCCGTTCTACAGCTCTGCTATGACGAAATCCGCCAGGTACCATTGTACGTGAACATTTCCCGCTTGAGCGACTACACGTGTTTAGTGCAGGATGACAGGGATGCAAAACCTGGGAGTTAGCCGTGCCGACTAACACGCATGAGTGCTGTGGCAAAGTTGGAAATTATATAGAAAGTAGAGGAACGTCGAATGCAGAACAAGATGGCATCGCACGTGCACTCGGTGTTTTCCCTGCGTTGTGACAGGCGTAATTTAAGCAAGTTCGTTAAAAAGAAAGTATCAATAGCCCTCTAGTGGCTTTGTCAAAATATTTATTTCGGTATGTTAGAGCCCCAAAGGTGCAATTGCAGAAGTGAACCCAGCAGGGCTCGAAAACATGTCGTACAAGTATCAAATCACAACGGACGATAGAACAAGGACAATATACCAAGCAACGAATTCCAGTGCTCGGCCGGCTGGCTGCTTCTTCATGTATTGGTCGAATAATAATTTGTCCCTGGAACTTTTTGCCTTATGCTGCAAATAAAATATTAGAATGGAAATTACGCAGAAGTAGCTTGAGTATAGTGCGTCGTTGAGAGAATCGCGTAACATATGCGAAGCGTACTCGCACAACTACGTTCTCTGTTTTTTTTTCTTTTGGTACTTAGACGTGAACAACCTTCATGCGGTGTTATCGATTGAATTTCATTAAAGGAAGTGGCAGAAAGACAGGAACAACGTCATTCTTCGACCGACACACTATTTCATAATGTGACCCCACGCACAGGGGCCGCCAGTGCCCCAATTCGCGTTGCAGGGAAAGCTCCATGCTAAATGATAAAAGCAAATATTGTGCAGAAACCATCGACCAATCGACCACGCTTGTCAAGGTAAGCGAATAGCTGACTTATACAAAGCTGTTCGCGTTGGTAAACTTATGATGCCCTCGATGGCCTGCGCTTGTCGCAGTGAGGATAATTGTACAACACAGGTACTTTCACTGCGTAAATCCGCAGAGAACAGAGTTGTTCAGCAGAAAATCTGCAGCGGTAGTAGAGGTGGCCGCACTTATTAGCCATATTCGTCGCGCGCGAGTCCTCTTGATCGCCGGCGTGGAAGGCGACCTGCCGTCCCCCTTTGCCGTTGCCGGCGCCCTCTCTGGCAGCCGCCACAAGGGGAGAGGGCGGCGCGGGAGAAGACGAGGGCTGTACTGGCCGAGCGCTCCGCCGGAGAAAGTAAACTTTCATCATCATCATTATCATCATCATCATCGGCCTATTTCATGTAAACTGCAGGACGAAGGCCTTTCCCTGCGATCTCCAATTACCCCTGTCCTGCACCAACCGAGTCCAGCTAGCGCCTGCGAATTTCTTAATTTCATCACTCCACCTAGTCTACTGCCGTCCTCGACAGCGCTTTCAGACTCCGAAAAGCTCTCAGGCAAGAGCACCCGCGCCCTTTGCGTTGGCGCTTTTGTGCCAGCGGTGAAAGTCCGATCACCACCGACCGCCACGAAAGCGAGCGAAATAGCCGAACAAAGCTATGTTCACTTCAATATTCGGCATTGATTTTTTTGTTGTTATTGCTGTGGTAATCTGAATTTCATCGGTCGTGTAAACGAATCGTTTCGATTTTGCTCTTTCCCTTTTCTTATTCCGCAGTTGCTGGTCCGGCCGGGGATATGCATACACGGCCTGTGCGTGTGATGAAGTGTGATACGGCTAACAGAAGAGACGTGGCAACACAGCACATCGACGCAGGCTGTGACGCAATTCTTCCAGAACACATATAATTTCCAGGTGCTCACCGTGAAACGCCTGGCACTGTCAATCAGTTTGGGCTCCTTTTAATCAATAAATATGTCAGTCTATATTGTACTTATGCCTGATAAGACTATGTCTATGTAGTGTAACACTATGTTTTACGCAATTTTATTCTATTCTTGTCGTCTACCCCTACAGGCTGGCCGATTCTAATGATATATTAGCTCATATTTCTCCGGCCCTACTCGTTATACTGTCCTTGTGGTACCTTAGAACATTTACCTTAGTTTTCGCTCCTTAGCTAGCCTCAAATGCGGCTCTTCAAATGGGAGCATGGCTGTTGTTCTCTTGTCACGTTATTTAGGCAGCAGCGATGGCAACGTAGCGGTTTCCCACTGGATTTAAATGTCTCGTTCTCTTTCTTCTCCTTCTGTTATTTTTCTTCTTCTTCCTTCTTTTATTTTCCTGCAGCGTTTAGCAGGATCACATGCTTGTTTGTGAGCAGGGGCAATGTTTCGCAATTGTCCGGTCACGTTAGCTTGCTTTTGGCGGTAAAAGAATACGAAACCTTAATATACTTACTGCTGCTCCAGACTTAACCGTACCCTTTTCCGAGTAAAAAAATGTAATTACCACAACAATCGATAAATTATACCTTGCTTAAGATTACCTTTAATGTAGTCTGAGGTAACGTATCATTTTATCAATTAACGCGATTCTCCAGAGTCCCAACAGTGGGCGCGTGCCACGGTTTCCTGGATAAACACCACCACCACCACTATCATCATCATCATAATAATAATCATCATCATCATAATCATCATCATCATCATAATCACCATCACCATCATAGTCAAACTATGGCTTTCTTCCTCATTGCCAAGCTCGTTGCACGAAGCTGCTCACTTCTTTTTAAAAGGTCGCACGCGGTGAAGCTGCTCACGAAATTTCTTGGGCACGCTTTGCATACAAGTGTTCAGAAAGAATGCGAAACAAGGATGAATTCAAGTTACGGGTGGCAAACGCTGTTAAATTAATGCAGTTAGTTTCATCATCGCCTGAGTACCATCGCAAGCCATTTATATTCCGAGCGCTTCGTGAGCCCGTTAGACAGAACTGTGTCGCTCTGCTATATCGCATCCGCAGAGAGTCAGCGCAAAGTACAGCTTGGCGGTACTTGACCCACCATCGTCGTGTGTGCATTGTCAAGCTATTGGTAACATTGAACATTATATACTAAAGTGTCGTGAATTTGAAGCAGAACATAAGAAATTAATAGATGGACTGAAGCGCAAGACGGCACCACACTCAAATGCAAGTGATACTTAGTTCCCGCGAGGACATTGGATGTTGAGGACGGAGGTGCTTCGGCTCCTCCTAAAGCTCCTCCGTGATACAGGGTCGGAAAGTGAATGGTGAGCAGTATGGGTCATCGTGGTTCTGAAACCGTGCAACTTATATTGGACTCCGAGTCATCTTGTTTTTGGAACCTGGTGTTAGTTGCACTGCGAAGTGTTTCAGACCATATCGCGGTTGGTAGGCGGCGTTCAGGTGGAGCAATTGCTGGTAACTTTTGCAAGTCCGCCTGCAGCAAGCAACACTCCTCCTCCTCCTTCCATTAGAAAGGCGCCAAAGCACGTTTTTTTTTTGTCGTGAAGAGTTATCAGTTGTTTTAATGCAACAAGAAAAATAATAACTAAGTCTTCCTAATTAGATAGCTTGGGGCCATACAACGTAAAACTATTCCAATGTGTTCTTATTCCAATCTCCTGACGTCAAATTTGCGCAACCGCCGACGCAAGCATCGGGCGGTGACCAGCAGGGTTGTCTGAACAGACCAATCAAACGCTATCCTCGCTTATAGGAGACCACTTTTGTTTGCTTTAAGAACGAATTACATTGCTTACAGTGAGCAGCTTGTCTTATTTAATTGGCTGACAAGAGGCGAGGAGCACGCTCAAGGGGAGAGGGACTCGATGGGGCCGAGCCAGTGCAGTGAAAATCGATAACCGGATGAAGAGGGTGGTGCCGGCGTCTGCGATTGGTCCACTTTCCCTTACTTGGCTTGAGGTGGCTGGTTGAAAATCGCAGCGGCATGCAACGGAAGGTTAAGAATGCCGCTAAAAAGGATCCTCAGCAAAGGAAAGTTGGCTGAGCGAGGTCGTAAACGTGCCGAAAGTGCTTGAAAACGTTACACGACCACGCAAAAAGGTTTATTGTATGCAAATAAACCCATACTCTCTGGCAGGCGCGAGTAGCCAATGCCTGAGTGATCAGCGGCAGGCATATCTTATTCCTTTCGGAACGGGGCAACCTGCAGCTATTCAGAAAAAAAATTAATTTATTTAGACATATTAATGCATCTTTAACGCGTACACGTCACTTTGACGTAGTGCGTTTTCGCTGTTTTGTGACGTCGCGTGACAGGCAGGTGAAGTGGGTGCAGCCCGAAAACTTTAGACCAGCAGCCGAGGGTTAATGGCTAAAAAGCGTCGAATCATAAATTAAATTTCTTTTTGTTTGGTCTAAAGGTGCATAATCAGTGCGTACGCGTTATATCAGATGAGGAGCTATCGCGGTTTTCGTGACGTCGCGTGATAGACAGGCGAAGTGGGGGGTGGTTCAAAAAAGATTTTGACCAATCTCGGGGGGCTAATTGCGGAATTGGAATAGAAGAGTTTGGAAAAGCTTTACATTATAGCGCCCCTGGTCTGCGGAAATCCGGTCTCTGGATCAGAAAATCATTGATTCGGCGCCTGGCGGTGTAGACCTTGCGCCCCCATAAGTCGTTTCCTTACGCTTAAAGGAACACTGAACGGAAAAATGATTTCTTCTGCGTCATTAAATTGCCCTTCTACAACACGAAAAACACCAATCTTACCACGATAACACGCTTAGTAAGAAAGAAAAAGCGCAAAAGCGAAATACAGGTGGCGAAGCCTCCTTGAAGTTCCCCGCACCAGGCCGCTGTGACGTCATGGATTCTGATAGCGTCTTCTAGGGTCTACTTACTTATTTAGCGGTACAGATTGTCTGCGTTGTGTTCTAAAGGAACCAAATATTAAACATGGCAAGCTTGGGGAACCTTTACTGTGGCAACATGGTCCAAATACGAAAACATACCTGATTTATTGGTTTGCTTTAGTGTCCCTTTAATAATCGGGTAGTTCTGAGTTCCTAGGGTTCTTGCAGCGTTTCGTGTATTAAAGTAATAAAAAACGAAACGAAGGGATGTGTATTCTGTATGTCCCGGTGTAAGCAAAGGCCCTAACACGTTAACGACTTATGGGGGCGCAAGGTCTACACCGCCAGGCACCGAATCAATGATTTTCTGATCCAGAGACCGGATTTCCGCAGACCAGGGGCGCTATAATGTAACGCTATTCCAAACTCTTCGTCTGCAGCACACCATGCCACTATGTGCAACAGATTGTTGTTGATGTTGATTACACGTCAACATAGTACGCACCCGCGAGAGGGATTGGCCACACAAATGAGAAATAGAAGCCAAATGCAGGCAGTTTTCTGGACGAAGAAGCTGCAAAGAACCGAAACAAAATGCCAGCTTCAGAAAAAAAAAATGGAGGGGGGTGGGTGCAAGAACCGTAAGAGATAAAAAAGTCAAGGGCACTTAGGTATCCCTACGGGAGTGAATGCGAAATCATTGCAACGCTTTCGCAATGACGACTCGTTTTACGAAACGTAATAGCATTGTTTTCACGTTGCCTTGTATGATTTCTCGCATCAAGTGCCTCGTTCGCGTACTTGCGTGGACGGTCAAAGGAGCCCGGCGCAGCTACTGACTGACAGGTTGAAGTCTAAGGTTCGTCCATCGGAGCGCACGTCAGAACTCACCGGAACCACCGCACTGACTGGCAGTGGCCTAGTGCCGTCGGCGCCTTCGCAGAGGGAGAGGCAGTATGGGAACGCTGGTATGATCAGCGGCATCGCGGTGCCAGCTGCGGAAGAAGACGAAGACGAAGGCGCGAGCAGTGGCAGGAGCGCGTCTCTTTGATCACGTGACTTTCGGTAGCGTTTCCAGCTGCGCCGCTGGATTTTCCGCTTCGTGGGCCATATAATGCATTCGCATTAAAATGATGTATGAAAAAAAGATATCGCAGAAGAAAAATGGTCTCATTTACCCATCCGTATTTCGCCTCTATAGTATGTCTAAGGGTAAAGTTCATTAATTATTTGGCGGGGGCATAACTGGGCGTGTACCACGCGGCCGACACGCGAGAGCGCGCCGTTTGCACGCGGTGTTCTGACCTGGCAAGAGAAGGAAGAGGAAGAAGAACGAAATCTGCGAACGGACGCGCTTGCACGCTGTACCCGGAGCTCAACGAATTCTCGCCTTCAGGGTACTACTGGTCCCGTCTTTTTCACAAGCTGCGTGACCACATCTAACACAAAAGCTGTTACGCGCAAGGGTGAGTGTGTGCCATTTTTTGTCTTTCTTTGTGTGTGACTATAGGCTGGCGATCACGATACAGTATATCCTTCATGCGATGATGCATACGTAACGATGCCTATAGGAAAGTTGGGCTGAAATGGAAATGCAGGGTACGCCAAACGGTTGTGAACATTGCGGTGTCGTCGATGAAGTCGGTGCAGACGCCTAACGGCCAACAAAGCACGGTGCCGGGCCGGGTGACGTGGAGGCAAGGCGGCCGGATAGCGGGGAGAACAGCACGTTTATTGACTAAACGTAACGAAAGAATGGCCGCTAGGTGTGCTTACTACGGCACGGAAGGACAGCCTGGTGTTTGCGTAAATAGGACCAGTCAGAATGACTGAACACGTACTCGGTAAAGTCTTATGCATCGGCTAGCTGACCTATTGGCGTGACAGTATACTGATGTCTATCGTAAGCAAGAGCGAAGCGATAACCCGAGAGTTTTCGATGTCCGTGTGCCATAGCTCCTGGAAGCCCCGTCTCGTCATTTCGACCAACCGCCTGGTGCCTACAGCTGCAGCCGTACTCACTTGAGCACCAACGAAGGAGCATGCGGCGGTCGGCGGCCTTCTTGCTGCTGTCAGCTCTGGTTTCGACCGCTGGCGCTGCCGAGCCCATGCGCTGCATCGTGCAGCCCACCCACGGCTCGGTGCTGGAGACGAGCTTCCTCGTGGGCTGCACGGGAGGAGAGGAGGGCGTCCCACTGCGCGTCTACCTGCGGGACCATGCCA